>NC_056750.1:267369654-267432154 GCF_019279795.1 Protopterus annectens
AATTTCACCTGTCAAATCGATGTATGAAACTTGCAATGTCTATATGTAAGCCATAGAGCTATCCATAGTACCAAGAGAAAAAGATTATTAACTAGTTGTCCTCATTTACTGATCCAGGTTTTATGTATGACCCTATCAAAGGCTAGTATAAATCATAGCAGCACAATTTTTCATTTATAACTGCTACTACAGATAATGTTACAGTTATAGAGCTACTTTCAACGTATGATGGCTGATGCACTTTTTCAAATCCCATAATTTGCAGTTCTGACAATTTATCCAAAACAAACTTCTCCATTATTTTCACACAAGAAAGTAAATGAATGGGTCTAAAAGACTGAGTTTTAGATATTCCTCTTTCCCCTTGAAGATGGGTTTAACAAGTGCAAGTCTCCAATCCTGAGGAATCACCCCATACGTAATGTGGCAAATAAAACTAATGGTATTGCAAGTTCATGCTAAAGGGCCTTCAGGACAATATTAATTCTTTCCATTCACTGTGTTTTGTTTGGGTACAATTTACATAGATTCTTTCAATATAATCAAGGCCACCACCCACAAAGTATGGCACCACCCATCTCTCCTTGCCACTCTATCAGTTACCCAAGCCATTAACTGAACACTGGTCATCTGGGCTATAGCCACGGCTTTCTCCCTCTATGCCATTGGAGTGGCTTTACATAAGGACTATTTTTCTTCTGTAGTACCTATCTAAAAGACCCTACATATTTTGCCTGATACAAGCATCATGGATAGTTGCACTTTGATACTTTATATATATATATATGTATATATATATATATATATATATATATATATATATATATATATATATAGATATATATATATATATATATATATATATATATATATCTATATATATATAGAGAGAGAGAGAGAGACGCACGTGTGTATATATATATATATATATATATATATATATATATATATATATATATATATATATATTTGTGTGTGTGTGTGTGTGTGTGTGTGTGTGTGTGTGTGTGTGTGTGTATGCATATTTACTTATAACATTTGTTGACCAGGAAAGTCCGCTAGCACAGAGCCTATTTTTTTCATCCTATTTGTCCAATTTTACATTTAAACAATTTGATTGGCTGCTTGCTCTCTAATTTTCCCTAGGTTGAGATTCTGATTTGATTTATGACATTGATGATCTTATTGGCCTATACATATATTTAAACAATTTGACTGGCGGTTCGCTCTCTAGTTCCTTATTGGTTGAGATCTTGATTTGAATCATGACATTGTCTATCATATTGGTCTATTCTTAGACATAACCACATGATTGGTTGTTTGCATTCCATGTTACATTTATTCAGACCAGACCCAGTCTTTTACCACTGTTTACTGTCTGTTAACAGAGCTGTTTTCTTATTGGATTTTTGGCTTGTATTAGCCTGATTGGTTTGTGAACATTCTTTATACCTGTTATGCTTACGAAGCATTTTTATTCATTATTGTGTGATTGAGAGGTTACAGGAAACATACCGCTATTTATTATATTTAATCTTCCTAAATAATAAAGATAAGTTTTTAGTTGGAGTATTTTATCTGCATGTATAATTCTACAGTTGTGACTAACTCTTATAAAGCTGGGTACTTTGTTGTTTCTCATTTGCTACTTATCCTATTGTTCTAGTTTTACATTTAAACAATTTGATTGGCTGTTTGTTATACAGTCCTTCATTGGTTGAGATTCTGATTTGAGTCATGACATTGGATGATTTTTTCATTGGTTTACAGACTAATAATTTGACTGGTTGTTCGTTTCTCAATTCATTATTGGTTGAGATTCAGATTTGAGTTATGACATTCGCTGTCTATCCCACTAGTTTATTCTTTGATTCACACAACTTGATTGCTTGTTTGCATTTCATGTCATATCTACTCAGACTAGACCCAATTTTTTCTCATTGTTCAGTGTTTGCTATAATGCTGTTATCTCATTGGCTCTTTGGCTGGTATTAGCCTGATGATTGGTCTGCGAATGATTTTCACATTTATTATTCTTAATTATTTTTACCATTATTTTGTGATTTAGAAGCTATCATAGGAAACATAGTTATTTATTCATTCTATATATGTTTTGAATACATTCTTTCAAATAGTAATGATAGGTTTTTAGGTAAACCAGGGAAAGGAAGCCAACAAACTACTGAAACACAAAAACCAAGTCAGCAGCACCAAGACCCACCACAGGAAGCATCAGGAATCCAAAAAATGTGTGCGCACAATTTTTGGATTCCTGATACTTCCTGTGGTGGGTCTTGGTGCTGCTGACTTGGTTTTAATAATAGGTTTTTAGTCAGAGTATTTTATTTGTATGTATAACACTACACGTTAAATTATTATTTTTATTGGTTAAGCAATCTACTTTAGCACTTTTATTGGTTAGAATTTTAACATGTTTTTATTGGTCGACAATAACAGACAAATGTGATTGGATAGGAGTTATATAAATACTCTCTGCTTGCTCAGACATTTTTTGAATCTGAAGGGTGGAAGCCACCTGAAACCGCTCATTCTTTTTTATATATTTTATATTCTTCAATAAAATCGTTTTATGACTACAGCCGTGGTGACTGCACTGGTATACTTTGGGACTTGTAACTACTTTCTACAGTGTTGTTTGGGTACCATGAACTACATTCCTTTTCTCATATACACACATAAGGTCTGGGAACTTAGAGTATAACTTATATATAAAAAAAACCTTCCTTGGTAACATATTTGACACTACTCACTGGCCTCAAACATGGGTCTGACAAAGACTGGGGGAGGTCTGCTTGGCTCAGAAGACCAGGTGAATGAGGAGAAGCACTCAAAGGGCAGCTGATGGTCATATGTGAGAGGTGGCAAAAAAAAAAAAAAAAACTTGAGCAATGAGTTAAGTTGCTAAGAAAATATAGCTTTCAGTGCAACAATGGAATCCCTACAAATTTAAATTGTCAATGGGAATAGAAAAATTGCTGGACTCATCGGGGAGGAGGAGTAGAAAACACTGTCAAAGCACAAGCAAATCAATTCATAGAACTTCTTTCAGCTCCGGAAGAGATACATAAACTAGGACAGCTACAACAAGCCATTATACAGAAGTATTTTTTGCTGAATGTTTGCATCATTCACGAGGCAGAAATTCTTATATAATCACTTATTTACTTCGGTTACAAAAGTGGAATAAGTGGTTAAGCTGAAAATGAATGGACTTCAAATCCTCCAGAAAGAGAAGGCACTGAATGTTTATTTGTACAGAGCAGTGTTTTGACTTCATTCGATTTATTTTTTTTTTTTGAAAATTGGCCTTGTGCTTTTTTGAATTTTACAAGGACAGTTTCACCCTGATAAAGGAAATTAATTTATTCTCTCTTCCACCAAGGTGCTGCAATTTTAGTGTTATTGGGGGGGGTGAAGCTCAAATGTGTGGGTGGGGGGGGTGAAGCTCAAATGTGTGGGTGCACAGGGTCTTGCTGTTCGTCCAGTCTCCCTTCCTTCCTGCCACACCCCTCCTAGTTTGCTGTATGGTTTTAAATATTTTCATGAGATTACAGTTAATAGTTTGATCAGTTTCGATTTCCATGAATAGTAACTTCAGGCAAAACTGGCTTCACACAGCTGAGTTTCACTCAAATGAAGTAGACCTGAATGTACTTAAGTTACTTTAAGTGAGCATTAATTAGTTCAGAAGTGAGCAGAATTAACACTATACACAATAGTGACAAAAATACAGCATCTCTTTAAAAAACAGTTGTGAAATTATAACTATTAAAGCAGTTCATTATAATTATTGAATACCTTATGTGTTGCACGCTACAAAGATGAGCATTTTGGTTTAGGGAGTTTTCTAGTGGCACTAAACTTTCATGATGTATGTAACTGACAACAGTATGTGATGAAGTGAATAATATGCACTTTACTAAAAAGTTAAATGCAAATGTTCATTTACTGGTTCTGCATACATCAGTATATCTGCAGTGTACATACACCACAGCATAGCTGAAGTGCTACAAGTGCAGTAAAAAGCAAGGTCAGAAAATATTTAAATCTTAACCATAAAAAAAATATTTTTGGGATGCTTATTAACCTCTGCACTAAGTAGTCAATTAATTACTAGCCAGTATGTCTCACAAAAAAATTGGTATGACAGAAAAATTCAGCCCCAACAAAAATAACTTTTGAATACCAAATTTTTATAAACTAGACTAAGTGAACCTTTGGCGCCACGCAGTTTTCAAACCATGCCCCTCCCACACACACAGCTTTTAAGTACCATTGTAAAAGAACATGTTCTTTTAGATTCACTATCCAGATGGTTTTGAATGTGTACTTATTACAAGATTGTAAATTATGTTTGTTTAATAACACAATATCTGAGTGTATTTTAAAGTTGTGTTAAACATTTTTCAAGTAAGAAATGAAACCAGCCTTTACTTAGCCATTTCAACGATAAAAGACTTCTCAAACTATTGTCATTATAACACAACAATTCAATGTACTCAAATTAGAGCTACTCAGTTCAATGCGTACATCTCACATGTCTGACTGTGATAAGAAATGGCCAAAGTATTCTGCACGGCTTTCCACTAATGCACCTTAGTCCTAAAACGCCAGACAAATGACTGACTCTGCTATCACAATCAAGTTAGGAAATCAATCCCCTCTACCCACCAATTAAAGCCACATTACTGACTACATGCACCACAGATGTACAGTTCTAAAAAAAAAAAAAAAAAAAAAAAAAAAAAAAAATAGCCACAGTAGTTTTATTTATTTTATTTATTTATTTTACATTTGTTTACCGGGCTAGTCCAACTGGATATATGTCCATTTTCAGTGGAGGCCCGGGGAGAAAAGCTCCACTACAAACTACTAAACAATTTCAAGATAATATAATATAATAGAGAAGAGAAAAAAAAAAAAAAAAAATACCTTGAAACAGATGAATTTGATTTTTTTTTAAAAAAAAAAAAAAAAAAAAAAAAAAAAGAGAGAGAGAAAGAATAAGGAGGATAAATAAATAGTTAGAGTAGAAGAGAGAAGAGAAGAAAGAGAGGAGAGAGGAAAATAATGATGGAAAAAAAAAAAAAAAAAGATATTAGTGTAAAATGGATTCAAGTTGGTTGTCCCATAGAACTGAGTACTGGAAGTGCCAGTAGAAGAAACTTTTTTATTTGCTTTTTAGAGGAAGAGTTCAGGGAAGGGGGCAAGGATCTAAGTGTCTGTGTGTGTGTATTTTTTTTTTTTTTTACTTTGTGTGGACCTGACTATACTAAGCTAATTGCTACAATGCAGTTATCAGCTAATTACAGTGATTTTTTTTAATACTCTATTCACTTTAAAAGCTGAAGTGAGTAGGGCATTGGTTCAGCCAGTTATGATTCTGCCATTACTAATGCAACAACTCTACATTTCAGTGCTTTATGTACACATGCAGTGCCTGCTACCTTGAAGAACAAATTGCCTATATTGCACTAAAAAAAGTGGTGTGCTGGTAACATTTCCTGAACTAGCTCAGCTATATAGTAGGGAATGACTAACAATGTGGTTAGAATTACTAGACATACAGTCCTTGAGGCTTTTAAAAAACCAAGCTAAAACTCCAAATTGACCCTTGTTCTCTACACACAGTAAATAAATTAAGATGGAAAGATTCAAACCTGCACCCTTGCCACAGGAAGTTACTTACTGACAAGTCAGATATTTACTCCTCTGTGTGAACTGACAGAAGAGCTGTTTTGATCTAAATGTAGAAATTCTTTAAATAAGATCTTGTAGAGAAGCCTATATTACAGTAATATGCAACGGATGGTGAAAATCCGATGGTTTTGATCATAACTCCAAATAATTTAGACTATATGCCCTGACTAATGTCAACCCCTTTATAGTTGATGGAGGCTATAAAGAAGGCACTGTAAAACATATTACTAAAATACACGTTTGCACTATATTACACAACCCAGACTCATTAATGAACTAATTCATTCTTTATAATATAATGAATAAAGCAAAACAACTAACGACAATATAAATGTTGCAATAGCGTTTGTTCAACAACCCAGACGTCATACAAAAATCTTAAGTATTACTGCATACAATGTATTTTTTTTTTCGAGTGGGGGCTTACATGCCTGTAGGACACCTACATCTCATTGCTGACCCTTCTACACCATCTGTGTCAAAAACAGCCATCTCCTCTGACATCACTCAGCACAGGTCTGACCTCCCTGAATGGCTAATAATGCTGTATTGTTACAGCATACACCTCAGTAGTCAACAAAGCCTGATTGGTGAAAATGGGGTTCTATGTAGGGTAAAGAATCAGCCCCCCCAGCAGCTAAACAAATATCCCATTACTTGTCTCCCAATTACCATAAACTCTAATCAAATCTATCAGTGTACCTAATAGTTTCTTTATTTTTACAATCATGGACTTTTAGATTTCATTTACAATGTGCTTCAAATTTTACAGAAAAAAAACTGTCATTTTTAAACAAATTATTCTCATACTGGAAACAGACTTGGTACTAGAAGCAGTAAACTTCTCTTCCCTTGGGAATCAAATTTAATGAAATGCACCTGGCAACCTATCAAACTACAAGCTGTGTACATGGAATCACACTCAAACAACACATAGTGAAGTACTAATTAGTACCTACATAAAGGGTGCAAGAATTCAAAAGACAAATGTGTAATGCATTTGCTAACAGCATGGGACAGGCCTCTAAACACAAGTGTCCCTTTTCATGTGCAGCCCGAGTAGTCTGGTGAAATAACTTGGCAGAGAAAAAGAAGACAAATGTATTTATTTGTCCTTGTTGACCAGGAAAGTCAGTGTGTGCAGAGTCCATTTTCAGCAGAAGCCCGGGAAGAAAAGCTCCACCACAATACATTTATATTAACAAGTGAATATCAGTTTTCAGAAAAAAAGTGACATTTCTCATGAAAAAAAAAAACAATTTCAAGGCAGGAATATATAGTAAAGTATTTACATCAACAATAAGTCTACACGGTTGCTCCAGCACTAAAATCTTGCAGAAGTAAACTAAATGGATTGATACCACAGAAGGCAAATGTTGTAAAGCAATTTAGTGTTCTTACATTTAAGTAAAAAAAGGTTGGCAAGACATTCAAGATACTTAATGAAGTAAGCTATACAGTTATGCAGGAAGGTAGAATTTTGACCTGCATAGGTTTGTAAAAAATTCAAGAGCTACAATGAAGTAAGTTATAAAATAATGTAGGAGGACAGGGGAGATATAAGTAATGCAGAGGAGGATAATGGCAAAAGCATATGACAGCATAGTATAGAACTGGTTCTGTTCAGGATGCCTGTTCCAAACTGTTGTATCCAGAAGATTTACAACTTGGGTATACAGGAGATTCTTGAGAGAGAGTTAGAGCGGTGTATGGGGGCAGTTAGAAAAACAGCAAGATGAAAAAAGTGTTGTTTAAGAAGGGTGTGTGAAAAGGGATGCACTGATTCAGCTATAGCAGAGAAAGTTGGTAGCGGTGCAATGATTCAAGTAGAGGAGGGCAAAAAGTTGGTAATAAACAATAAGAAGTTTGTGCTTTCATTTTATGTCTCAACCTGGTGATAAACATGAGCATAACCAGGATTGAGGACGGTATTGTTAGAGCTGGATTTTATGGCTTGGAGTTTGTTAATCATCTGTACTTGTGCAGGGATGGTGTTACAGAGTTTGGGAATGTAACAGGAGTATAGTGAGTCTCCTGATGAATTGTTTGTTTCAATAGTCCTTCATAGAAACTTATCACCAGAATGAAGGTCTCTCATGGAGGTGTATTAAGAAAAATATATATGTCTGTATGCCATAACTAGGTGAGAGTATGTTATGTAGTTGTTAAAGCAGCTAAACTGGCTAGAGCTTAAGGCATGGCAATGATGAACTTGGTGTGCAGCATTGCTTGTAAACTTAGCTGCTTTGTTGTAACACAGGCTAATTTGCATTTTAGTGCAGAAGTTAGGTTTGTAAGGATAAGGGAGACATATAAGAGGGCTGGAAACAAATGGGATTAAGCTAGGGTTTTTCTTTCTGGGTCTGTAAGGTATTGTTTTGCCCTGTAAAAGGAGCCAAGTTTCTGGTGGGTCTTTTTTAACTGTTTTTAGAACATATTGACAAACTAAAACAGTAATCTATTACAATACCCAATAATTTAGTCTGTGGTGCCACCTCAATTTTAGTTTTATTTGCAGATGTAACCAAGAAAAATTGTGCTTGATGGAGATAATGTTTTGGGCTGAAAAGCACCACTTTGGTATTTTTGGGATTAAAGAGTATGTTTGAATTTTTCATACAGGTTTCAGTTGCAGAGAAAGAAGTTTGAGTGAAGTCTTTTAGTCTGAATATTGTGGGAGCTGACCGGGCTGTACATATTGAAATCGAATCATCTGCTTTTTTGTACTATTTGAAGCTTGTTTATAAAAATATTAAAAAGAAGGGGTCCTGGTATAGAGCCCTAAGGGACACCTATGGTAACTGGAAGAGAGGTTCTGTTGTCACTTGACTGCTTGTTGCCTTCCAGATAGATAACTAAGGAACCATTTTGGGGAGAATTGAGAGACCCCTATAGAAGAGAGTTTAGTGAATAAATGGTGGTATAGTACAGTGTCAAAAAGTTTGGATATGTCTAGGGACACAGTTGACACTAGGTTACCATTGTCCCTATGCTAGTTTAAAGTGCTGACGTGGTTGTGCTGTGGTGGAGTCTGAAACCATGCCGTGTTTCCAAGAGTAGATTATTTGAATTTAAGTGATGTAGAAACTGAGCAAAAATGCATTCTTCTAGTATTTTTGATAGGGGGAGAGGACAACAATGGGCCTCTAGTTATTAAATTCTGTAGATGTGCCACCTTCATATAAATGTATAATGATGGATTTTTTCCAGATGGAAGGTAAGCATTTTTCGTAATAGATTTATCAATAAAGAGACTGAAAAGCAATTGCATCTGCAACCATTTATATGTAGTTTGAGGTGTGCTGGTCAACACCTAGGATGTAGGAGTTTTTTAATGGTGGAGGTAGGTAATGGACTGAAGTCAAACAGCAAAGGATTTGCAGAATAGATGAATGGGAGAGGAAGAGATGATGGTTCACTTAATACTGTGCTGTTAGTGGGTTTTTTTTGCTGTTGGGTGAGGACCGAGTTTGGGTGAATGTCTACTGATCTTTTGGGGTGGAAATTTTATGAAAGAAAGCATGGTTAGTAGTTGTTAAACTGTGTGAGCAGTGAATCAGTATTATTGCTGAATGTAGGGGTGGGGTGGTAATTTGGGCTGGATGTAGAAGTTGTTTATGGATGCCCAAAATTATTTTGGGTTGTTTTTAATGTTTACTTTGGAGGATGTTATTATATGTCTGCTTGTCATGTTTCATTTGGCATTTTGCCCTATTGCTTAATTGCCTGAAAAGCTGAAATGCATTTCTGGTGAATTTTTGAGCCTCTCTTTCCAGGCTTTGTCACACTGTAGCATTAATTTCTTAGTCTCCTTTGTTAGTCATGGTGCAGGACTGGATTTGACCCTTTCAGTATGTATTAGGGCAAGGTTATTCAGAATTTTTAGGAAAATCTCATTGAAGTGTTATCAATGCCTAAAGGGATAGAGTTTAGCATTTTCCAATAATATTCTCTAAGAATTTGATAAAGTGCATTTTTCAAAGTTTTCTGAGTTATGAACTTGGTTGCAAATTATATGTTTAATCTTGATATTGTAACTTATGAGAGAGTTACGTATGCTATTTGGAGGGCTACCGGCTGCCCTAATTCTGTAGTCTCTATCAGTAAGAATCCAGTCTAAGGTTGATTACCTACCAGTATTTCTGTGGACTATAGCAGCTGATGCAATTAACTAGGTAAAGCCGTACAGGTTTATGGAATCAGATGTAGTACTGCTATTAAGCTGCTTGTCCACATTTAGGTCTTCTGGTATTATTGTTTCATGTTGTATATGGTGGGATGTCCAGTAAAGAATATTTTCCACAGTGGTAATGTTTTTACCTGGTGGAATATATATAGCTTCTAAACGGTGTTTTCCTAGTAATGATTTTGAGATGTGACATAAGTAATTCTGCATTACATAACGTACATATGCAGTTATATTTAGGGAAATTTTGTAGATGATTGCTATGCTACTTGCCTACTTATTTTTTTCTGCCATCCTAATTATAGTGAAACTGGGGAGGGTAATTTCATTGTCAGTTGTGTCTTTTTTCAGCCATGTTTCTGTAGATATAATTACATACAGGGAATATGAGGCAATACAAGCTTGCATGTCCTGGACTTTACTGAATATGCTTCTAACATTAATATTTAGGAAGAGAAGGCTGGAATTGGTGGATGGGAGAGGAAGAAAGAATATTTCACTTAATGCTGTGCTGTTAGTGTGGGTTTTTTGCTGTTGGGTGGGGAATGGGTTTGGGTGAATGTCTACTAATATTTTGAGTGGACATTTTATGAAGGAAAGTATGTAACCAAATGCATTCGTATGCTAACAATATTTAGATTTATACCACCTGTAATTAAAAAAAAATCTAAAGTGGTTTCCTGGTGCATTGCGGGTGCTTGGTGAATGATAGACTTGGCAATTGTTGTTCTAGTACATGTGGGTTTGTCGGACTATATATTTGGGAGGTATGATGGTCGGTAAAGAGCGCAAATATGCTGAGGAGGCAAACTAATACATTTTGTCAAAGTTCTTCTATAGAATATGCATGTTAGATTTTGCTGAAGATATTAGTTTGCACTGCAGAATGTTACTGAGCAAGAGCAGTTCTACTTACAGCAGTTTAACTCTTAAAAGGACAAGCTGGGTAGCAGCACTTCAAGTAAATGAGTCAGAAATGCTAACCCAATCGCAATTGCCCTACAGTCATGTTCCGATTGTTTTGATGCAGAGATGGGTTGAAAGAAGTGTAGGGGTGGAGTTAGGATATTTTAAATGCAGAGTTGGATGGGCTGGGTGGGAATTAGGGGAAGGATAGGCGAGTGGACTGAGCATCAGCAGGGCCGAACCACTGAATCAGCAAAGTAGTATTGAGAAAAACAAACAATCAGTATGCTTTGGCTATGGCAAAACTAACAGAGGTTTCCAGAGACCGGGAACTGTACAAGTTAAACAGTGCAAAACAGAAGTTGAAAGGGAGAAAAGGAGAATTACAAGGAGCAGTAAAAAAGCCCAAGAATAATAATTATAAGTTATGTACTCACCATAACTAGTCATCTGTGTTGTCCATTTTAATTCTTCCTCACTAATGGGTTTGGATCTGATCCTCTGATCTGGCTCAGCCACATATACTAGACTTTAGATCCAGGTCTCAAGCTTCTCCCTCTACCCACAATGCCTTATTCCATCCTCATTGCCTCAGATTGAGTTTGCTGCCTAATCTCCCTACAGTTAGAGAGAAGAACAAGCATAGAAGGATAAAGACGAGGCTCAAACCTAAAACAGTAGGTCCCAAAACACAGTGCAATCGGTTCTTCCAGAAGAAAAAAGGATGGAAGATGAACGGGAGAGAAGTTGAGGAAGAATGAAAATGGACTACAAAGATGCCTAGTTATGGTGAGTACATAACTTATAAATCTAATGATGTCCTTTTTCTTCCTCATTAATGGGACAGAGTCCCCAGCTATACTGACATTGGGAGGCCCTCATGGAAGGATATTCCAGAGTACTGCCAAACCAAAGGAGGCTCTACTTCTGCATGTCCGATAAAGTAGCCATGGATCTAGTTGAATAAGGTTGGGAGGGGTCTTGCTAAGGTCATATCTTTTTTAGACTAAAAGAGTGAGATACAATCTGTAATCCTTTTAGCTAGGGTAACCTTAGAAACTGCTTGATCTATGCTATTTGAGGAAAAGGATACAGAAAGCTGATCTGTCTAAACGGATTTGTTCTGTGAAAGTAAAAACATAGTTGTCTGTGAAAATCAAGGAGGTGTTGCATGTACTCTCCTTTACTGAAAAAGTTCAGAAAGAAGACTGGTAAAATAATGGATTAGTTGATGTTATTTTCAGAAGCCACTTTAGGTACAAAAGAAGGCTAAGTCCATACAGAAACCCTATCTTTATGAAAAATAATGTAAGAGGGTTTTGCTGAGAGACCCTGGAGTTCAGAGATTATTTTTGTTAAAGCTACCAAGAAGACTGTCTTCCATGACAGAAATTTTAGATCACATTTGTGGGATGGTTCAAAAGATTTTTTGATATAAACCTTGAAGCACCAAAGTAAGGACTCAAGGCAGTGAAGGATCCTTTATAGAAGGCCTCAGCAGAAAAATGCCTTTAATAATAGCTTTGCACAATCTGGAGGAAGCCAGGGAATGGGAGTTATTTCCTGTATGGAGATTGGAAACTGCTGCCAACTGAAGTTTAACTGTAGAGAAACTGGCCCAATCTTTAAAGAGAGTTGTCAGAAAATGAAAAATAGCAAAAGGTAGTACAGAGAAGGAGATTGATGTCCTTGTCAGAAGCCCAAACAGAAAATCATTTCCATTTGATTCTATAGACTTTCTTGGTAGAATGTTTTTGAGAAGTCAAAATAGTGCCACAAACTGAGGGAGAGAGCCTGGACTGTCTAATTATTACTGGAAGTGGAGAAACTTTGCAGTCAACTTGTGGGTGTGAAGAATGGGATGTTGAATCCCTGATGGGTGAGAAAGGAGATCCTGAGTAGGCTCCAGGATAACAAAGATGAGACCGCAGAAAGGGGAGCCACACTTGCCAAAGCCAGAAGAGGACAATGAGGATTACTAAGCTCTTCAGCCTGTTTGCTGTAAGAATTCTGCAATCGGGAAGAGAAGGATAAGTATACAGGAGAACTGAAGGCCAAGTGTGAAGCAAAAAGTTTGCTGCAAGGTTTGCCCCAATGCCTGATGATCAAATTTGCTACAGACTGAGACATCAAAATAGATGTGCTTAGTTTGTCCACCAGCATGCCGTTCTTCCCTGGGATGTGGATCACAATAAGAAAGCTGTCTGATGAGATCACCCATTCCCACACTCTCACGGCCTCTCTGCACAGGGGTTAAAATCAAGTTCCTCCTTGCTTGTTGATGTGCCAGATTACAGACATGTTTGTCCATCTGAACTGCAATAGTCCCAAAGGGAGCAGCATCTTGAAATTCCTGCAATGCTAAAAGGACTGCTCTCATCTCTAGGACATTGATATGCAATTTAGTTTCTTGAGGGGATCATACGCCTTGGACTGTCTTCACAAGAAATGCTCCCCCACCCCAGTTGTGAAGCATCCATGGTCACTGTGGCAATTGGGTTTGTAAGAACAAAGCATCTGCCCAAAGAAAGATTGCTGGATTGTATCCACCAATGAATGTGTTACTTGCAAATTTGGGTGAGCTTTACTTAAAAAGACAAGGGTTGATGTAGAATGGACCACTATGCAGCTAAAGTCCAGTAGAGAATTCTCATAAAGAAGTATGCAAGAGAGAGCAATATTATGGCAATTGACACAGACTCAAGTGCTTGAAGGACTAATTTTGCTAGAGGAAAAGGATGAGAAAGGACAGCCTGTACCTGATTTTTGATAGAGATAATGCAGTGGAGAGGAAAAGATGCCACCTGAGTAGCTGTTTTTAAAACTGTCCGATGAATTCCAAGTTCTGAACAGGGGCAAGTTTCGATTTGGCAAAATTTAGAGAGATACCCAAGGCATTGCAAATCTGGAGCACATAAACACTCCCTGGCCTGTTGTAGTTCATGCTTGCAGGGAGCAGTGAGGAGCCAACTGTCCGGATATGGAAACACCTAGAATCCTTGCAGTATCAAGTGAGCTGCTATTACTGTCATGCATTTGGTAAATACCCTGGGGGCTGTGGTGTGTCTACAAGGCAGAGCTCTGAATTGGTAATGATCGGCTCCCAGCCGAAAGCGAAGATGTCTTTTGGATCATCTATTTTTATGTGGTAGTATGAATCCTGAAGATCTACAGAGCACATCCAACTGACTTGCACAGAAAGGGCAGAATGGACTCAACCATTTTGAACTTTGCTTTCTTTACAGACTGATTTAATCTGCTTAGATCCAAAATGGGTGTAAGGTCTCCAGTTTTCTCTGGCACTGAAAGGAAGCGCGAGTTAGTTCCATATTCTATCTGGTTGGGTAGGACCTTCTGGATTAATCTTTTTTCTAGCAACTTTTGTATCTGTTGTGCTGCTTTGCTTCCTTCTGTCCTCTGAATGGGTTTCTAAAGATTTTAAGGAAAAATAAATAAATACTCTTATGAATGCTCAAGAGCAGAATCTGCTCTAACCACGATGGGTGCAAACGAGATCTGAGGCAATGTGGATGAAGTAGGGCATTATAGGTAGAGGGAGGAGCTCGAGAATTGGATCTGAAGTCTAGTATATGCGGCTGAGCCAGATCTGAGGATTGGATCCGAATCCACTAGTAAGAAAGAATGAAAAGGACAGCATCAGATGCAGAGAGTTACAATTGTGGTTAAGTAGTTAGCTGCATGATACTATAAATAAATGAAGAAAGACAAGAGAGTAGCCTGAAAATGAAAGCAAAGCAAATAGTTTTCCCTGTTTCAGTGAAGGGTGGGGATGACGAGCTATGTATTGGCCATTATTTTGGTCTACACAAAAAACCTGTTAAACTGACTGCCCATTATTATGGGCTGTAGTACATACCAGTGGTGTAAGTGCTCTTGGGGGAGGGGGGGGTTCTATGGAACCATATCCTCTAGTACAGAGTATGCATTGATACACCTACCTACCTTCAGGTGAGAGTATATAGACACTCAGTTGTCCCTATAGTTTGACTCTACAAGCTGTAAGTCTTATCTTATGTTAACTTTACTGGATTACACACATATATCTACTTTGACTGTACATTCCTGGTCCTTTCAAAGATGGACTTCTGGCTTGGGTGATGGCTGCTAGACAGTAATGGCTCTTATGCAGCCTGTGCAGTGTATTAGCTGGGGCTGGTTTGGTCAGAGTCAAAAGAATAGGAGTAGAGATGGCTATCTAATTTGACTGCACAATCTTGGTCCTTTCAAGGATGGACTTCAGCCTTGGGTGACAGTTGCTGGACAGTGATAGTTCATATGCAGCCTCTGCAGTGGACTGAAGACTGAGGGAATCAAAAAAACGTGTATTACAGGAAGCATCTCTAACAGCTCAGTCTTTACTGATCCACACCCAGACACAATGAGTCTAGACATACTGTGTGGGAAAAAAAAAGCTAAATTAAAAATGTTTTCAAACTTAAAATACTAACATTAAACTGGTAGATTTCATGTCTTCTAATTTATTCACAGATAAATAATAAACACGCTGTCAACTTTCAACAAAACAAGGAAACTATTATCACACCCAAACAACATGGATCATACGATTTTGTCAGTTTTTACTACAATTTCCTTCCTTTACACCAAACTCTAAAGACTGGCATTGACTAAATGTAATTCTCCGTGATTTAACAAAAGTTAATGGAAGTCTGCTATTGGTGTGAAGGATTAGGGCTACTTGGAGCAGTGTCCATGGAACAGAGTGTGATTCCATCCAATTTACTTAACTAGATAGTGCCTTTACCTGGAGCATTACACACACGTTACTGGCACTGCCACTCTTGATGAGGTCCTCATACAAAAAAAATGTTCAGACACACTTAAAAGTGCTGCCAAAAATAAATTGTTCCCATGCAAAGAACCAACAGCGTGTCCCACTTTCTGCATGATTACAAATACTACACCAATTCCTGAATGGCTCTATGTCCAACCTTCAGTCTCACTGGTTGAAAGCATATGCCAATGAGAATGGAGGTTTGAGCTTGTGACACAGAGCAAGAAATTAGGTTTGCTGTTCTTTTAAAGAGCCTTTGGATTTTTCTTTAATTTATTTTCCTAGCTCCAATTTTTTTTTTATGTATTGTTGTGGTTCTGATCTTCTTTTAATTATTGTTGCTTGTCAGGCCTTACAATCACCACCAGGCCCTAGGCAGTTGCCCAGGTTGCCTTGTGCTGGATCTGGCCCTGTTCTGTCTCATGGAAGTTGTGATACAGAGAAATAATGACATCTTGCTAAAAATCTCTAGTATGTGGTATAGATGTTTATCTATTTTTGTAAAAGCTGCACTCCACTATGAAAATTAGCCTGTGGGTCAAATGACGGTTTCAGCCACTGGCTGATATGCAGTTCAACTAACAAATTAAAACTTTTTTTTTTTGAGAGATTGTTAGGCCATTCGATTTTGACACTCTTGAAGGTCCACAACTATATCCAATTAATTAAAGCCTGTAACCAGCACCAAACAGCTGACATACAGTAAATGTCACTATTTCTTAACTCTATAGAGTCAAGACTATTTCTGTAACAATCTGCATTTTCAGAACATAAAGTCTGAAGCTCAAATGTCTATAATTACTAAGTGACTGCAGTTTTGAATGTTTCACCAGAAAACCTCAAACTGTGTAATAGCAGCTCAAAAATATAAAACAAAATCAATGAAATTTGTGAGCTATACCCATACAATGGCTCACCCTACAAAGCATTCATAAAGGTGCGTATGTACATGCTAATATATTGTTGTAAACACAAGTTATTTACTTACCAAAACTCAATATCCATGTTGCCTTCTTTCGCCCATCTCAGCTATTGGGTATACTGGATCTGTACGAATCAGAGTTTGGCACTTTAGACAAGATAGTCAGCAAAATCCCAATCCCAATCCCTCAGAGCCACACGCTCCAGGGATCTAAATCTTGTCATCACAATAAACAAAACATGCTGGAGGGATAGGTTCCTGACCCAGAGACTCCCCAGACTCTGGAATAGACTGCCCATACATGTCAAGCAGAGCACCTCTTTGGCCCTCTTCAAAAGGAACCTTGATGATTGGATGGGAGAAAGGAAATTAACCCCGGGGATCACTTCAGTCGCCCTGCTAGACAGGGGTCCAGGGAAGTAAATAGTGTGGGAAGAAATAGCCAGGGAATTGTTATGGCTAGGCTTGTATAGGCCCCCTAGGGCCGATAGCCTAGGACCAACCTATGAACCTATAAAAGGATTGGCTTAGGCATTTCCTCTTTCCATAATGCACTGCCATGCTACCAGTCCTTCAGACAGTTTGCTGTACGCAACAAGATACTACAAATCCTAAGTAGCACCCCTTTATTATCAGCTAAAGATCAGTTTATTGCTGAAAAGCAAGGCCTCAGTTAAGATCAGTGTGATCCAATAAAAGCCATACAGAGATGACAATTTGGTAGGGGGACAGTGGGTGAGAATGTTGAGATGAAAGGAAGACGACAAGCTAGTGTTATGGTAAGTAAATTGACTTTTGTATCTGATGTTAACTTTTATATCAACTTCAACAGTTGGGACAGAGTTTTTAGTTGAATCTAGAACAGATACAGCTTTTAAAAAAGGGATAATTGGTAGGGCATATAAAATATTGTATGATAACTATAAGAATCAGAGGAGTTCAGAAAACATTGAGAAGAGACTGGAAAAGGAATTTACAACAAAACAATGAAAAGACATATGTATGGTTTCCAAGTATGCAACCAAGTCCATAAGGTTCAGGATCTTTGCTTGGAAGTGGTTGCATAGGTATTTTTATATCCCAAGCAGACTTAAAAAATTCCTCAGACAGACAGCAAATGCTGGAGGTGTGACAGAGAAGGAAGAGGTAACTCGGAACATATAATTTGGGAGTGAAATGAGCCGTCAGGTTTTAATAATTCCCTACAGAGTACTCTGTCAGAAATACTGGGTGAGGAAATGGCTGTAACAAACTGATTATTTTGAGCCAGGATACAGGATCTGAACTGCCTAGACAAAGTAAGGCCTTGCTAAGTTTAATTCTGTTGACTGCTAAAAAGCAATTACTATAAACTGGAAATCAATGTCTACACCAACTGTATTTGAAGTGTTGAATATTATGAGAGAGAGATAAAAGAACTGGAAAAGGGATCTTTAGAAAAGGGAAGGAGCAAATTGCATAGAAGTAAGTGGAAATTATGGGAAAAATAAATGCATAATAGTATTCAGGAGGAGGAGTGAGGTTTAAAGGAAGGCAGGAATTTAGCAATATTTTATAATGTTGGACTGACAACTGCAACAAAAAATAGATGTGATGTTTATTTTATTTAAATGGAAATGTTTAAATGTTTTTTCTTTTCTATTAATGTATACTTGTATATGTCTTATAGGTTCATAGGTAGGTACTAGGCTATCTGCCTGAAGGCATTTATAAGCCTAGCCAGAATGTGTTGGCTTTCGCCACCCCCTTAGATTAGTTCCCTGTGCCTCTGTCTAGCAGAGCCACTGAAGCGATCTCCGGGGTAAACTTTGTTTCCCATCCACTCGTCAAGGTTTCTCTTGAAGAGTGTTAGCGAGGAGCTTTGCCTAATGTAGATTGGAATCTTGTTCAAAAGCATGGGAAGTCTCTGGGACACGAATCTATCCCTCCAGCACGTCCCATTTATTGTTATGGTGAGGTTTAGATCCCTAGAGCCTGTGGCTCGAGGGGATATGGTTTTCTTTAGGTTGAGCATGTCCCTCAATTCTGGGTTGGACGTGGCCTTGTATGTCAGGCAGAGATCACCTCTGAGTAGGCGATATGCAACAGAGTACAGCTGGAGTTTCTTCAGTCGAGCTGAATAGGGGGATCTGTTTGAGGCCAGTGATCCTCTTGGTGAGGTACTTTCTGTGATCTTTCCAGCTGTTGCAGGTGTCTTGTAAGGTACATCCCAAATAGGGCATTGTACTCTGTGATGGGTCTGTCAATTATACCCCTAGTCTGCAGTAGTCTGCGAACTTGGTCAGCTATAGTCCTCCTGTGCTTGCCTGTACCTCTGAGAAGTATATGCTGAACAAGTGGGGTCCTAGGGCTGAGCCCTGGGGTGCACCACTTGTAACCGGTTTAGAGTCTGACCTAGCTCCCACAACTCTCACCATGTGGGTTATGTCTGTGAGTCAGTTGGCAAACCATCTTTTGACATAGGGGTTTATGTTCAGGCTGGTGAGCTGGTCTAAAATACCAGAATGGGGAATGGTGTTGAAGACCTTTGCGAGGTCTAGGTAGGCTGTGTGTACCACCTTTCCCTCATCTATAGCCTTGGTAACGGTCTCAAAGAAATCCACCAGGTTTAGGAGACATGATCTGCCCTTAAAGCTGAACTGGGTAGGGTCTAGTGTTTGGAGGTTCCCAATGTCTCTGTTAATGAGTTCCATGATGATGTGCTCCATAGCCTTGCAGACCAAGCTAGTCAGGCTTATAGGGTGATAGTTCCCGGGGTCTGTTGTGGCTCCACCTTTGTGGAGCGGAATAACCGTTGCTATACACCACTCTATGGGTACATAGCCTGTGGAGAGGCTGAGTTTGAACAGTGTATTTATGAACAGGTACAGATAAAGCTCGCCACAGCAAATGTATAAAAATCCAAAAGACTTTAATGAAATATCACAAAACTTCAGTGGGTAGTAAGCGCTTTCACGTTTAAATACTGCTTCCTCAGACTAACTGCAACAACACATCTAGTTCATTCAAATAGTGCTATCTTCAATTGTTAACCAATCACAGACAAAGCACAATCTGTAGCGTCATGAGTAATACACATATAATTACAATCTGTTTAAAACATACTTCTGTAGTAAAAACACAGAACAATAAAACATCACATTGCTTACTCAATGTATAGAGAAACGATGTTTGTCTATTACATATAAAAATCTATCTAAAACCACATATTGTATATAATTTAACACCACATTAAAACATTTAAAAACTTATAAGTGATGACCAATGTCTCTATGGCTAAACCAAAATAAAAAGACATTGAAAATGTTTTGATTATGCATTCTATCTAATGTGCATATGAACATACTGCTAAAAAAGGTTTTAATGTCACTTTCTCATTGAGCCCATGTGCCCTGTGAGCCTGAAGTCTTAGTATCCATCTGTTCTCACTTTGCTCAGTCCGATTCTTCAAGCCACCTAATCTGTCTTTCTCATTATTTCTAGAACACTGAATTTAAATTTATGCATAGTACCTACACTTAGGACATGCTTAGCCAATGCATTGCGATCGTCCTCTTTATTTATCGCATATATATGCTCCCCGACACGTACTCTAAGGCTTCTATTTGTCTTACCTGTATAAAATGACCTGCATACTTGGCAGAGAGCCAGGTATATTAGGTCCCCAGACCTACAGTCTGCATATATAGGTTGAGCCTATACTCATGTCCTGTGTCTGGGTGTACAAAACAATTATCGCTTGACATATATGTGCATTGATTACAACTTCTGCATGGAAAAGTGCCATGCACATTTGAATGAATCAGTTCTTTTGTATTATCTTCATAACACAATAATCTCTTCAAAGACTTTGTGTTCTTATATGTAAAATTGGGTGTCGATCCTACTATCTCCATTATTTTATCATCTGTAGTTAAAATTCCCCAATTTTTATTAATTACATCTTTAATCTTTAGATTCCTGTTGGAGCACGGGATTACTATTCTATTTTTCTTAACATGTTGTTCCTCATTACTATCATTACTTCCCCTGTTCTTGTAAAGAAAGGGTTTACCTTTCCCCCTTCTCATTGGAGTAGTTCCCTTGTATTATCTTCTACTTCCTTGTTACTATATCCTCTTTCTATAAAATTTTCAGCCAACATTTTCAGTTTCATCTCATAACTATCATCACTGGTTGTGAGACATGACACACTCGGTGTCTGGCCCTTTACAATATTCTGATATATGTGCTGAGGATGCATACTACTACGATGTAATATGTTATTTCTCCAACAGGGTTGGAACTTTTACATTCAAATCTCAAAAATTCTGTGGTAACATTGATGTAATCAATAAAATCACTTAATTCAGACTCAGCCCCAGCCCACATAAAAAAGATGTCGTACACAAAACACTTATAGAACTTAATGTGATTACTATATAAAGCATTTTCCATCACATAATTGCCCTCCCAATATGCTAACACCAAGTTAGCATATGAGTTGGCAAAAGGAGTCACCATGGCAACCCCTTTATTCTGTAAGTAATATGTACTATTATATAAAAATACATTATTACTTAACACTAAATCAAGTAGTGATAAACTTCTAATAATCGAGTCCTTGGGGACCCCTTCTCGTATCAAAAAGTCTCACAAAGTCCATTCCTATATTATTTGGAATTGATATAAATAAGAAAACAACATCTAAGGTGACAAGAAGATCATTGTTCACATCATCTACTGAAGATATGTAGTCCGCATAACTTTCCAAGAACTCTTGAGTATCTTTTACTATAAAACTGGTCTTGTCTACGACTGGTCTAAAATGCTTCTCAATATATACTGATGCAGGCTCTGTAAGCCATCCACCTCCTGAGACAATAGGGCTCATGGGTGGGTTTATTAGTGTTTTATTTACTTTGGGGAAACCCCTAAAAACAGGAACCACAGGCTTTTCCACTAAGAAATATTTATACAGGTCTCCATCGATTGTGTTACATAAAAACAAATCATAATTCAGAATGCACATTCCTAATTAATCTATCTAGAGACATTGCATTTAGAACCTGATAAGTATCATTATCATTTAACATTGTCATCAATGTAGTAGAATACATTTCTAAATCTAACTACAGCACCACCTTTATCAGCTTGTCTAATCACTATGCTATCATTATCTTGCAGTTTCTTAATGGCTTGATATTCCTCAAATGTCAAATTATAAAAATCTGGTTTACTATTAAGATTATATAACTCAAATAGATCTCTTTCACATGCCTTCTCAAAAGTATCAAGTAGCGGATGCCCTTTGGATATGAAGGTAGAAGGTTTAACAAACACATTTCTATCACCCACATCATTTTGTCCAAACAGCATTTTTAAATTCACTTTCCTGGTAAACATTTTAATGTCTAATAAAATATCAGTCACATCAACAGATTTAGAAGGTATAAACAAAAGACCCTTGCTGAGTAAGGATCATTCACTATCAGTGTATAACTAGAAATGTTTACCACTAAGTCCTCAGTATGGGCTTCAGCACCTTCCTTTGGAACGTGTGCCTTTCCTCTGCTGTTTTTCGTTTCCTGGCTTGCCCCTGGAGTGACCTGCTGAGCCGGTCCAACTGTTGAATAGGTAGAGGAAAAGAACAAAACCCAATGCTATCCTGCATCTTATTGGCCGAAGAAGATGTCACATTATGTATAATCTGACTCTCCTTTGTCCTAACATCCATTATTGGCGATCGCAATTTATTAATGAGCCCCAAAGGGCCCTTCTCCAGGATCTGAGGAAGTTCCTCCCTTCAACATATCTTCACGTTGTTGTAATGAAATCTCAGAAATAGATTGTTATGATGACATCATCGCAATAGGCGTAGCTGTGTTCACCGTATTCTGCATCACCAGTGTCTCAGCATTCATACTAACTTTGTTCATAGCTTGATTAGTGTTCTCTCTAGGCCATGAGAACACTTGCCCCTTCTGGAAATTGTTAAAATCATGCTCCAACTTTCTTTTCTCATCTAATAACTGCTTATATTCCAGAATTAATAGGGTTGGATAAACAAGCAAAAACACCTCTGTTTCATTTAAAGTAATAAGCAAATTAAGTTCACTCTACATGTTCATTATTTCATTTTGTAACGACAATTCTATTTCTTTATACTGCTCTATTAGCAGTCTAATATATCCATAGCGGGTCTCCAGATTTAACTTCTGCCATTTACTAAGTAAATCAGGATAGGTGGTACCAAACGTAGGCATCTTCAGTATTCTCAGTCCTCTAGGTACCACCTTAAAACTCAGACATGCCTCCATATGTTGTCTCTGCCATTGTGTAATTTTTAATTTATGTAGCTTATTCTCCAGCTTCCGAGTTAGCTGGATAACTTCAATATTCTGTTCGGTGCTCACCATCTGTTGATGATCTTTGGCAAGTTCCTTTGTAGTAAGCTTCAACAGAGAATTATTGTCCATCTCAAAAAAATTTTTGTAGAGAGAAACCATCACCATTTGTCATATCCATCGTAACTCCTTCAGCCATGTCCCAGAGACTGTACAGAACAAAAGCAAATATTCAAAAAACGAAACAGTCCTTGAACAGTGCGTTTAGGTGAGGGGTTAGTTTGTCTTTGAGCTCATGTAGGATGCAGCCTGGGACACTGTCCAGTACCATTGATGCTGTGTTTTTGGCTTTGGAGAGGCCTGTTTTAACCTGAGTGTCTGTGACTTCAGGGATTCTACATTCCTCTGGTATGGTTATGGGCCCTTTTGGGGGTGAGAGGGGGGGGTGAAGTTTGCACTGAACATGTCTGCCAGGATGTTGGCGATATCGGTCAGTTCAGTGTATTTTGTGCCATTCTGCACCAACTCCGAGCAGATCTGAGCATTGCCACTTAGATTCTTGACATAGCTAAAGAATGCCTTGTGGTTATCTTTGGAGTCCTTGGCAGTTTTTCTTTTGAAGCTTGCCTTGGATGATTTTATGAGGGATCATGGTTTCTTGCCGATACTGATCAGGGATGTCTTCCCTTCTTGGGATTTTACTCTTTTCTGTACTAGTTTCTTCCTTCTATTGTATAGCTTGCTTAAGGCAGGGGTCCACCAGACTAGTTTCCGTTTCTTGGAGGAGTGAGTCTTGGTTTTGCTTGGGATAGCATGATCCATGCATTGTTGTAGGTGCCTGTAGAATGCATTAGTAAAGGATTTTGCAGCTTGGACAGTGTTATCCTTTAGCATGGGGGCTTTGAAACTTTCCACCTCGGTCTTAAGTAACGTGAAGTTTGCTTTTGAAAAGTTTTTCATGGTGGTTTCCTTGTCTGGGGGTGGGGGCGGAATGTGGATATCCAGAGTGATTTGTTTATGGTCAGATCTAAGTAGCGAGGGGTTGACCTCTGGTGTGTAACACCGGTTGCCCATGTTGGTAATGACCAGGTCCAATATGTTGTCACCTCTGATGGGAGTGTTGACCAGTTACTCTGTGATTAAAGTATAACTAGCTGCTACTTCTAAAAAGACTCTCTCCCTCCAAGAAAAGGAAACCAGTCTGGTGGACCCCTGCCAAAAATCCCTTAAGTGATAATTTAAAAAAGGTGTTAAACAGTTGGGACAGAATCCCCAGCTATGTCAAACCAGGGAGATATTATGGGAGGATCTTCTGGTGAAAAAGTGGAACCAAAGGAGGTCACTGAATTAAACTGCAGATCAAGTTTACAATGAGAAAAAGTCTGGACCATGCAGCAGCTGCAAAATACCATCAATAGGGACACTGACAAAGAAAGCCGTAGCTGTAGCAACTGCTTTAGTAAAATAGTACAGTGCGTTTTTGGTTTGGAAGATGAGGACAGCCCTCTAGATTTATAAACAAAAGCTATACAGGCAGAAAGCAACCTAGACAAAGTAACCTTAGAAATCTTGGAACCCAACTTGGACTTAGAAAAAGAAACAGAAAGTTGGTCACACATTTGAATGTCTTTCCTACAGTGTAAGAAAAGGCATAATTGGTAATGAACATCCAGAGAATGTAATTGATATTCACCTTTGTTAGAAAAACTGGGAAAGACTGGTAAATGGATAGCCTGGCTCAAAGAAGATGACAAAGTTACCTTAGCAGAAAATCTGGATTAGTACTAAAAGACACCTTAACTTTATGAAAGGCTAGATATGGAGGCTTACATGACAATACCTGCAGCTCAGATTTCTCCTAGACGACTTAAACGCGAACAGAAAAAAACATTTTCCAGAACAGAAACCTGAAGTCAGCAGAAATGGCAGGTTCAAAAGGATTGACAGTAAGGACATGAAGTAAAATAGTAATGTCCAGGGGGGGTCCCATATCTCTCAATGGTCGATGTAACAAAAAAGGTACCTTGCAAAAAGGCTTCCTAAAATCTAAGGGAAGCAATGAGGATATGTTGTTTGCCCACAAGAAAATTAGAATTAGCAGCTAGTTATACTGTAATCACAGAGTAACTGGCCCTGGATTAGAAACAAAAATGCTACAAACTACAAAATAGAAGGAAGTTGGGCCGAAAAAGGGTCCCATCCCTTGGAACAAACCCAAACTGAAAATCTCTTTCACTTATCTCTGTAAACTATCCTGATGGAGGGCTTTTGAGAAAAGAGGCAAGGATGTGATCACAGGAAACCCTAGACCATTTGGCCATCATTAGAAGCGGATGGCCAAGTGGTCAAACTGAGGGACTTGCTGTCCCAGTGATGCTTGCCAGATGGATGACAGATCAGATCCAGATTGGTATCCAGAACCCAAAGCAGGTGAACCTGGTGAGATCAAAGAAAGGGAAACCCAAAATGACAGGGCCAAAAGGGGGTGATAAGAGGCGCTTCTTTCCTTGCACCAGGCTGCTTTATGAAGGAATTTGGTTATGACTGTGATTGGGGGTTAGGTGTAAGAGAGACCTGGGGGCCTAATACTGACCAGAGCATCCCTCTGGGACAGTCCTGCCTGCAGGATCGGGGGGGCCTGCTGCATTTGGCATTGGCTGGAGCTGCAAACAAATCGCAGCAAGTCCCCAGCTGCTGAAGCTCATGGATGTCACTGATGTATTGAAGGACTCTATGGGGCAAAACTGATCTGCTCAATTTGTCTGCAAGAATACTGGATGTCATTAGAATGTGAATTGTAAAAAGAAAAGTGCAATAAAGAAAATGGCTAATGCCAAACTTTCATGGCTTCCCAACATAGGGAATAGGGAGGGGTTCTGCCTTGCATGCTGATGTACCAGACCACAGACACTGTCCATCTGCACAGCAATCATACCTATGGGGAGGCAATCCTGAAAGGCCTGCAGTGCAAGGGGGGACTGCCTGCATCTCCAGCACATTAATGTGAAGCTTTGGCCTCTATGTTGGACTATATGCCCTGGACTGTTCTCCCTTCTAAATGCACCCCCTCATCACAACAACAGAAATGAAGCAACAGTAGTTACTGTGGCCCACAGTGAGGGAAAAGAAAAACAAGAGAGACAGCCTAACAGAACCAGAGGGAATGTTATCCAGCAGTGAATATGCAGTCTGAAAAATGAGGTGAGCCTGAGAAGACAATTCACTGGCAGATGGAGGATGGGCAACTAACAAAAAGTTCACAACAGTGATCGACACTGTCATGGAGCCCAAACAAATGAATCAGATGGGCAGCAGGATGCTGGTACAGCAACACCAAAGAAGCCTGCAGATGTAGAGATGACAGTCTGGCTATGGGGAGTTTGGCAGAAAGGCAACATCCTATAAACTCCAATACCTGAAGTGGTTTCAGTGTGTATTTCTCCCAATTGACATGTATCCCTAGGGACTAGCACAGGCAGAGTGAGGAGTCTCTAGCCTGAGTGAGGGATTCTTTTGTGGTGGCTGTTATGAATAAGTTGTCTGGATAAGGGACCACTTTAAAATCCTGCAGTCTAAGTTGTGCAACTACCACTGCTATACACTAGGTGAACACCTCTGTAGCTGTGGATAGAGACCACATGGCAGTTCCCTGAATTGATAATGACAGGCTTCCAGACAGAAGTGTAGGTACATCTTTGGCTAACTTGATGTGATATAATAGGCATCTTGGAGGTCCACTGAACAAATCCAATCTTCCTTCCTCAGCAAAGTTAATATGGACTACACCCTGACCATCTGAAAAATGGCTTCCAGTCAACTGCAGTCAAAGACTGGTCTGTGACACCCATTCTTCTTTGGAACTAAAAACTATTTTGAATAGACTCAGGATCCTCTCTCATCTAATGGAATCTGCTGGATGATTAGCTTATTTAGCATCTTTGAAATCTCTAGAGCCGCTGCCCTTCATTATGGACGTGGAATATCTGGGAAGGACTTCAAGCTTAAGTCTGGAGGAAAGAAAGGGGATAAAACAGCCTCTAGCAATTATTCTCAGTACCCATGAATCTTGAGTAATTGCTACCTAGGTGTGTGGTTACAGAGACAAGTATTCCCTGACTGCCTCCAGAGTAGGGTAGTCAGGCAAACATTCAGGAATGCTGAAAGGATGACTTGTAACCTTTGGTGTTGTGCGTCACCTATGCCTCCAGGGCAACAATCATTGGCATTCTCCTGTCTGCCCCTGGAACTTATGGAAACATAGGTATTTTCCACCCTTTTAGTACTGAGAAAAGGATCGTTGGGATGTGAAAAACAGAATCTGAAAGAAGAAAGTTTTCCTCTCTGTGCTCACTCCTGGTAAGACTATCTTTTACCTTAAGTTCAAAGAGAGTGGACTCACTGAAAGAGGCATTTAAGAATGGTGCCTTAAAGTTCTTTGAAAAGTCACAAACACATTACAGACTGGCTGCAGATAATTCTGGTGCTTGCTGCTACTCAAGATGTGCCATCTGTGGCATTAGACAATAGGCAGATGAACACACTGGTAATAGTTTGCATGGAAGCCAGCTAAGACTCGAGTGATTTCTTGGACTTCACAATTGTGGCACCAGAAACTGACTTGGAAACCTCCTTAGCCAAATCTCTCTGCAGAGGAGTCGAAGTTCAGCACATACACAGCTAACATCTCTGAAACGTGCACCCACTTCTCAAATCTGTACAGACACCAGACTCCCAGTTTGATGGATGGACATAGGACTTTTCCTCTGACAGTTCCTTCTTGGTGGTTGTTGTCACCCTAACAACACCAACAAGAGGCCCTTTACTCCAATGTGCCCTGACCCTGAGAGAAACTAAAATTTTGTCTGGATTACGGAGTATCTGTTCCACCATGTCCAGTTCCTTCCAAGCCCACTGGGACATGAGGTTGATTAAACTGTCTGCAGGCAGAGCCACCCAAGATGTAAATGGGCCAGACCCAAAGGCCTCAAGGAGCACCAGTTCCTCCTGGGATAGGGTTTTGGTGGACCAACATCGCTTTTGTCTTAACAGTTCAAGGAGATCTCCGAAGGACGCTACTTCCAAGGGAGATCTCAGGTGCCCTATCCCCTCAATCAGCTCAGTGTCTTCAGCAAGGGATTCCCGAGGGAAATCCAAATGCTCCTTTTGCACTGACTGTTCCTGTGTTCCTCCATGACAGGGGTGTCTGGGAAGAAGCACTGGGGTAGCCCAAAAGCTGGGCAGTTGAGCAGTTGGCAATAGGCTTGACTGTCCCAAGAATACAGAATAAGTAGAAATTGAAGCACCAAGTGTTTGGAGGGATATGAATAAGAGCAGGTGCCCCTTCTAGAATGGGAGAGAATCTTTTCAAAAGCCAAAGCCAGCCCCAAGGATGGCCTCCTCAGGTCCAAAGGCCCTGACAGAACATCCTCACTTGTAGCAGCCTGGCTTGAATTTGAAGCTGAAGCCAGAGCTGAGTTGTCAAGGGCAGAGGCCCTGAGAGGTAGTGATGGCTCCAAGAGTGTCACAGTCAACCCTGACACTCCCCAGCACCAAGTCATTGGCTCTGGTATCTATCGAGGTCAGACATGTTCTGAGTTGAATAAGGTAAAGAAACCAGAGTTGAAGACATCCTGACTATCAGCTCTAATAGGGGCACTTGAAGCCAACACTACACGATCCAAATGGTAGCTCAGTGAAGGAAGTACCAAGAAAGGAATGGCAGGCATGGGGGAGTGGGAAGAACCCCTAGCTAAATTCGAGTCTTCAGGAAGTTCCTCATTATGCTCTCCATAACAGATTCAGTGAGACTCCTTGGACTACACTGATCCAAATGATAATGCCACCAAGAGTGGTCTTGAACTCTGATGGCCATGCCTCTCTAATGGGATAGTCAGTGATCAGATACATGGAGGGGATGGCTACGGGGAGAAAGTCAGTTCCGGATCACCAGACATGTTTAGGGACTATATCTTAGCCCAGGGTCAAAGTGGTGTAAGTTGGATCTAAAGTGTACAAAATCTTTGGAGCCAGACCAGAAACTGTTGTTGGATCCTGAGATCTATTTTATGACACTTTGGCATCTTTAGGCTCCCTCTCTTCTTCCTTTGTCTTCTTCCTTCTGTGTTTCTCCAAAGGCCTGTCTGAAGTCTTTTTGGGCTGAAGGGAGCCAGATAAGGAAGTATCAGGTTCTCTTGCTGTGACGCAGCGAAATCCCTTAAAGTTACGTTTGGACATCCTGTCTGAAAGAACACATAGCTGAAAGGAAGAGCACAGCTCATGAGCCTCTTCCAAATGACCCTCCCCAAAAATAAACAAATCTGACATGTGGATCTTGGGGTAAGATTTTGTGTATGCATGGCAAGCACTTCTTAAATCTGGAGGCCTGGTCAGACATCCTGAAAGAAGAACCTACTGAAAGGCTCACGTGCGCGCGTATATATACACACACACAACAAAATACCTCAACACCACTAGGGAAGTAATAACCCACACAAGAACAGCCTAAGAGTGAGTGAGTGTGTGTGTGTGTGTGTGTGTGTAGATATATATATATATATATACACACACACACACATTTTTACCTTTTTGGGATAGCTTAGAAGAGATCTGAGGGAAAGGGAAAATGTCAAAGCCTCCAATGATGAGGATAAACTATCCAGGAGAGAAGTCCAAAAAAGATGGACAGGAGCTGTCCAAAAATACAGATATAGCAACCAAAAAAGCAGAAAATGGAACATACATCTCTGGAAATAACACTGTGCAAAGTGGCAAATGAGATCCGAAGGACAGGTAGGGTGTCGGTACATTATGGGGAAGTGGAGGTGTCTGAGCCTTAAAGCTAAGAGTCTTGTCTAAAGTGCTAAACTCGGATCTATATGAATCCAATATACCCAGTTGTTGAGGTGGATGGAAAATACATCAGATCAGTCATGACTTAATTTCTGCTGTGGCTGGAATTTGTGTTTGTTTTGGTGCAATTGTTTGATATGCAGTACTATTAAAACTTATTAAATTAGCCAGTAGGGAAATAATGCCGTGGTGGTACGGCAGTAGCGTTGTTACCTTACAGCAAGAGGTTCTCCTGTTCGATTCTCGGCTGGGCTTGGGAGTGTCTTCTGTGTGGAGTCTGCATGTCCTGCCTGCGGTTGGGTATAGTTTGAAAAACATGCGTGCTTAAATTGGCGTACCTTCGTTGAAGGTTGAGCGTGAGCTGGCACCTCAGTGTTTCATAAAAATCTATTGCCAATCATTAGTGGACCAGAGTTCCGCTGTGCCGACCCCTTACCGGGAAAAGCCAAAAGACAAACAACAACAACAAATAAGCAAGTAGGGAAAGTAGGGTAGCAGCACTGCTACAGAGTGGAATAAATGATCATTAAGATGGAAGGATTAATTTCACAGTTTAATTTGTATTACTTAAGTATCAGCCATCCAGTACCCACCTCTGCCTGCTTGCCAGGGTTTAAAAGAGAGATTTTCCAAGCTGCTGCTGTTTTTCAGCACTGTAAGCCTGCAACTATTTATTATTATTTACAATTTTGGGCTTTCTGCTTCTCGACATCCTCTGTACAGTGCCATAGTTGTTCTGAACAGGGGCATCTTATTTACTAAGAAATGGTTTGTTTAAGTAAAGCAGCAGCAAACAGACAATGCCATAACAAACAAGAAGCCTGTACTGCTTCAGCTCCAATCCCTTATGCTAGCCATAGGCTTCCCTAGAGCTCTCAGCCCTGTTATAATCTCCCACTACATAAAAGTACTTTGCACAAGTTCGCTTACGTTCAGATGCAGTTGTATTTATTTTTATGTAATCAGTGAGCATTTACAGTCTTAATTTTCTACATTTAAAACTCGCATAATTGCAAGTCACATAGCACCAGACACAGATGAAAGAATGTGATAAAACAAATACAAAGTACGACTATATTTTTATGTCCACTTTACTATACTTTTACTTACAATATATTACCACCATTTGGATCTCATTCATCACAGAGCTTCAAACCTGTTAGCAGTTTACCAGCCTAATCATTCTTAACACTCCCCATCTCCTTTCTGCTTCATCACTATGCTATGCATCAAAGAAATATAGACATATGTATACCTTAGTATCTATATACGTTCATTTATGCCATAGTTATATACTTATATATTTGTTGATATCCACTGATATATTGTTATTATTTCTATATTTCATTTACAATGGTAACTAATAAATAAATATATTTTATTACATATAATATGAGAGAATCAGGTAGAATGAGGAGGTAGTTAATGAGATATATAACACTGGATGAGTGTTAGATATTAATATATACATACATAGCTAGACAATGTTATTTTTATATCTGTATGTTTTTGCCTATTTCTTTTTGTTCATTTAGATGTCTATTCTTATATGCATTCTGCATTCTGCATTTTAACCAAATGTTTAATATGTATACCTGAATATATGTTATATATACATATACATAACATTGCTAAGTAGATCATGGTATATTAAACTGAATATAGTGCAATATAATTGTATTAATTAGATGAATGCATACACTATAAAAACTGAGCTGCTACATTGTATATTGAAATCTGATGAAGCGTTTTTAGATACGTGAAAAGCGCCATTTCACATTATCTGCATATGCTATGCATCCTTGCCTTGTTTACTCTCATTTAGCCAGGCCCACAGAGAACCCCTACATACTGAATTACTCCTGTTCTACTTAGTCCCCAACATGACCATATTATTAGTAGTTTGCCAATTGCTTATCCCCACCATTACATAAGCCCACTCTGCTTTTTGCATTCTGCCAAAAGCACTAATCCTTTCCTCTCAACTTGGTAGTCAGTACGATAGGGCTTACAGAATGGGAGGCACCTTACAAAGAGCTTCCAGAAACTTCCTTGGATTTTTTCATCATCACAGTTTCAGACTTGTATTTTCACAGAGAAAAAATCATTCTGTACTGCATAAGCTAAGCTGCAGTTGTCACAAAGATCACAGACAAAACCATCTATAGCAGAGGTTTGTGGTACTCTTCTGGTTAGCACAATCAACTCTAATGATTGTTCTTTAATCGCCACTCACTGATTTTAATTCTTTCTTCATCTTTTGCCCTTCTCCAAACTCAAGACAGTTTTTTATCCAATTCTTGTGAGGCACTGGAGCAAAATTTTTCTAAATGTCCACATACACACCAAGAACAGCACCCCCTATAAAACAAAAAGTATTCAGGAGAAGGAACCAGAAACATGCTCTGTAAAGACATGTTAATGTTGATGCCTCAACAACATTTTCATTAAGATTGGTCACAAGCCTATTTATAGTTTCCTGGGCTCCAATTCCCTACAGGTTAACAAGAAAATAAATTCCTGGGAACATCTTAGAATGGTATGGATGCAGTCTAACTATGTTCGCTATCCCCTCTCACTTCAGCAAAGTTGAAGGAAGTGGCCCTGGATGATGCTAGCAACCAACAGGGATGACTTATAGTTATGAAGTGATGCTTATGGTGTGGACTTGGGTGCGTAAACCTCAGTATTTTACTTCCTGTACTTTGAAGCCAACTGGTATTGTGAGAACAATTGGGGAACACAGCCAGTTTAGAGTATTCTAGGCAGAGGAGCAGAACATTTAAGCTATGGCTTCATCTTGCTTCTTTTGTGAGCAGGTGGGAAATTTTGTATGAGACTCTTAGCTGTTTAAGTAACTCTTGTGTTTTGCAATTCTATGTTAGTTTGTTAGCTATCCATATCTTATCGGGTTAGTATAAGTAAGCATGCCCCAGATAGAGTATTCATGGTACTAGAAGCATCTTAATTCCCATTATTTTGCTATTCACCACCACAAAATAGCATTCATCTCTGTACTTTATTAAGCATTTGCAAAATTGTTTCCTCCCACATTTCTTTAGCTACTTGTTGCATGTCTTACGTCACCAAGATGGCCAAATATTTAAGCCTTTAATGCCCCAATAAATACAGATATACATTTGCACCAATTCAAACGAAGGAGCATAATTTATCACTATAGCCGTAGTTTTGATCTCATTTATCCTACAGCCTGCTATATTGCCAACGACACACATTTCTTCAAATAGACACCATTTTTTTCTGGATTTTTTTATACACATTATTATATAACCTGCAAATAATGCAACTGTTTTATGAGTGATCCCAGGTACAAACACTTATGGTAGACAAGCTTATTTCACAGCCAGTGGCTCAACGTACAAGTAAATAAGAGAGGAGAGAGCAGAAAACACTATTGTACCCCTGCAAAATTCTAATGCATTTAATTCCCCAATGTATTTTAATGCTGGTTTTCAATTTTTACATACTGGAAACATTGCCTCTATCCACTTTATGAGGAACTCAAATTCCTGCAGGGGAAACTCTTAGAAAACCCCAGCATAACCCTAACACTTTCTCGGCATCCAAACACATAAGAACCATAAATTTCTTCTCAAGCTTCACATCCTACTATACTAACAGTGTCTTACTTATACTGTAAAAAGTTTGCCTTTCTTTGGCAAAACTACACAGATCAGTCTCTAATTCCTACCAATACTTTAGCTTACTGTTTGTTATAATTAACATAAATATCTTATAATTATGGTTTAAGATCTGTTGAATCTTCACCTTCTTCAGGTATTACCACCAATATTGTCTCAATGCCACAAATAACGGCTTTTCCCACCTCTAACAACATCAATAAATAGCTTACGCTAGACTCTCAGCATTAGGTCCTTTTATCTTTTTCAGATCGCTAGGGGGATGCCATCAGTGCACAATGTTTTTCCTACCTTCCAATTTGTCATTGCTTTCCATATTTACTCTACTGTTATATCAGCATTAATGCCTTACTATCTGCTTTTATTTTTGGTAGGTTTAAATCTTAAATATATCCCCCCCCCTCAACTCCACTCCCCTGTCCCACTTGCAAGAGATTTCCATAATATTTTGTCATTATCTCTCACGCTGCCTCTGGGCCACTGTGCCAGGAATCTTATTACCCTTGGTGCGGTCACAAATAAGTCACACATTATGTGCTTGGCCTAAACTCATTCAGAATGTCTAGCTTTACCACTGTGACTTGTCTTGCTTCACTCAACTTTGTCTGCCATTCATTCCCTCTATCTACATTCTTTTGCTTCTTGCATTCTTTAATATTTGAAAGAGCTTCTATACATCAAACTCCACTACTTTTACACAGTTTATTCACCTTGGCTAGAATTTTAATTTTTACCTTGCTTTTAACTTTCTTGACTCCAGCTCTTCCATTAATTCCATTAACCTATACAATCAACTTTCATATACTTTCCTTTTCATTAATTATACAGGGAACAACCAATGCTTTTGCACTACTTTCACTTTTCATCCTTCAAATGCATTTGTATCTGTACTGGGGTGACTGGGTGGGTCAATTTCTGATGCAGAAAACCCAAAAGTCCCTAAGTTGGACAGCACCTATCTAGTCTTACCCATGTTTTGAATTTACCTGAAGAAAATGTATACTCACTCTTTTTGCCCTTTTAATGTAGCAGCATCATCATCTTCTTTTGGCTTTTCCCAGTTAGGGGTCGCCACAGCGGGTCACCTGTCCACTCATGACTGGCAGTGGAGTTTTATGGTGTCGAGTTGCCAGCCTGGCACCCAACCTTCCACAGAAGGCACACACGTCTAGGGCCAATTTAGACTGTCCAATCAACCTACAGCATGTCTTTGGGATGTGGGAGGAAACCTGAGCACACAGAGGAAACCCACACAACCACAGGGAGGGCATGCGAATCCACACAGAAGGCAACCCAGCCAAGGATCAAACCAGAGAACCTCTCACTGCGAGGCGGCAACACTAACTGCTGCACCACCACGGCCGCCCCTTTTAATCAAATAAAAAACTTCTCCTATTTCTCCAGATATCTTTCTTCAAAAGAAATTTCCATCCTCCTCGGTCCCCATAATACATATTCTTTTTAACACTAACATCATGTTTCCCACTAATACCATCAGTCCCTAAAGGAAGGCCACCCCATTACGAGTTTAATTTCCAAGATCCTTGGCCTTGGGGGCAAATATATTTCTGCAACAGTCATCTTCTCATCCTGACAAGTGCCCTTTATCATTACATATCTTCCCCGTTTATTGGCCCTTGTTTTCTCTCCACTCCAACTTATCAACAGCAACAGTTCCTGCTGTCCGTTTCCTGATATATTTGCACAGTATCCCTACATTCAACTCTTTTAATGAAGTACTAATACTCCTTTATTTAAACAGATTTTTTGATGCAACAGTACCAGAGATGGACATCTCTCAATATATCTATTTATCCTGTCAAATTTCCCTTTATCAGGCAATCCATTAACATTCCAACTTAATATATTCAACATCCTCTCTGCCATTCATATTACTTGCTCTTAATTTCCATTCATCTGGTTTGTTCCAATATGTTCAAATATCTTCTCCAACTCCACGGTTTCTTGCCCTTCTACTAACAGAGGTGCCAATTCCTCTCGCCACAAGACTAGTCCTGCAATTCCCCTGGTTGCCAAACACTAATATTAAAAGCAACTGATGTATAGCACTGCCCTCCCCCCCATTTTATATACGCAATGCACATATACACTAATTAAAACGATCACTCTTTCTTCAAGGGAGTGCATGCACCTAAAAGGCAGCAAAATGATTTAGTAGTGTTTCTTACTCCTTATTCTACTTCATCCAGATTAACATCTCCCTTTATAGATTTCACTTCCTCTCATTTGACATTGCATAAACCGTATTTTGTTCACTACTGATTCACCTCTTCTAGGCTATTTGATATCCTAATTAAAACTTTTTCGAGTTCCTATTTTAGTATCTACTTGGACTTCTTTTCTAACTGCACTTATCAAGTTTACCCAAGTTAACAACTGCATTTTGAAGTCTCTCTATGTTAATATTTTTATGAAGAGCATAGCAGATTGTCAAACAGACCTACCATTCTTACAATCAACACCATGCAAATACTATTTGGCCAGCATTTTCTTTGCATCTCACTCTACTACTTTTCCCTTTCAAAATCATCAGGTTCTGCCTTTGTTCCATTCCCTCCTCCTTTCAACCAATCTGCAGTCATCAATGACCTTGAGTGAGTGGTCTGTACCATTTTTAGTTTTATGTTGCAGAGATCATTTACTACTCTGTAATCATTAACTTATTTCATTTCATCTTAAATAACTTCTCAGAATGTTTATTTTTGTCAGTAGTTTGGTATTAGACATCCAAATCATTGTTTACTCCATTTACACACCCTAGGCCTGATATTTTCATTGTGTACCCACAAATCTTCCTTTCCCTGGCCTCTTCCACCCTAAAATTCACTACTTTGGTACATTTCTTTTTATACTTAGTAACCCAATGTACATTATAACAGTTTGATAATTCAAGCAGTGAATTTACCTTCCAGAAACTATAATGATCAACAGGGAAAATTCTCATGTTTTAATAAACTCAAATGCATTATGTTCACGCATCATTTATATCACGGTTTGCCAGCTTTAACACTCATGCTCACCACTTCGTTTCTGCCCCATCTCTATACATATCTTCACACCTTTGTTCTAGTTCTTGGAATGGTTGAGCCAGAGCAAGATAGGATGTTGGTCCTAGAGACTAAGAGATACAAAACACAGTATACCAGTTTAAAATTCAGGTTCATTTCCTTACAAACCTTAGTAACTGGGTAGAATGCATTTTGCTTGGCTGTTATCCAGAGCCAGCCAAAAGGAGTTGTCCTATGTATCCTTTCTAGCTGAAGACTTTCTCTGGGAATACCAGTCCTTTCTGCTAGACACTTTTTCATGAAGTCCAATCAGCCTCTTCCACCTGTTCAACGTTTGCCATCAACATGATTTTATCCCTGTGCACTTGATCCATTAACTCAGTTACCTTCTATAACAGCTGCTCATGATTCAATTCATTTTCTATCACATGACTGGAACACACTACTTTGTCAGAGAAGGAGGAAAAGGTTTTCTGAGTTTCTAATATTCTTTCACTGTCAGTCTACATATTCTGACAATGTATTGCTCATTTTGAAAACGTATGCACACACCTGGTCAATTTTCGTCGTCAAGGAGCTCTTGCAAGGTATCCAGACGATTCCTTTGCTCCTTGCCTCTCTATTTTTCCACACTTGTTTTACACTTTGTCAGCTTTCCTTTACTCTTAGCCCTTCTTAATGAAATTAAGGCAGTCTGAATATCATATCACAAGCAGAACAGGCATGTTTTTTAACCTGGCCTTTTTAACAATTTTTATTCAGGTTAAGGCTAGAACACCAGTTCTAGCTATCTACTCTCACATCACCATATTTGAAGTCCCAAACTTGAAGATTCTAAGGTTTCCAAATGGATTCAGGGAATTAAACAGCATATATAAATTTGATTCCTATTCCATTCTCTGCATAGACAAAATTACTGAAAACTGGCAACACTAGGTCTTTGTCCACTATGGACCTAACTAAAGGATACTGGCAAAACTAGGGTTGCCACCTTTTCAAATGTCTAAAGTAGGACATTTTTGGTACAAACGTCAGATTTTGCAGGGCGAAACATACCCACGGCCAGTACAAAGGACAGCACTTCACTTTTTTGCCTAAATAAAAGCTTATTCTTGTAGCATTTTAGTTGCTTATTCTGTTTCTTATAACATTTAGGTGTTTCAGATACAGAATAACTGTTTTATGCAACTATTACATAAAATATAGGAAATATTTTTCTCCTAAAATCTCAGGACATTTGCTATTTTTTTCAATTTTTTTTGCAGGGCACAACTGCCCAAAGAGGGACCGTCCCTCGCAAAGTGGGACAGGTGGTAACCCTAGGCAAAATCCAATAACTTGAGAAGGTAATGAAAAAAATGGCATTTTCCACACCAAATGGAGTCTTCCATTACACAGCCCTTCCCTTTGGCCTTTACTGAGCACCAGCAGCAACATTCCAGAGGCTGACGGACAGATTCCTTACACCTCATAAAACACATACAGCAGCATTAACCAGGATAACGTAGTAACATTTTCTAAAGATTGGAATGGTCAACTTCTGAAAGTTCCAGCCATTTTAGATTCCCTTCGTCAAACTTAGCACAGCAAAAGCACAGAAACTCAGCTATGCGACAAGCAGATTCCAACCACTAAGAAATAGGTTAAGGCTTATTTACTCCTGGTTAGTTACAACCATAAATTTATTCCTAACTCTAGTACCATTGCTCACTCCCTGACTGAGCTGACTAAACATACAGCTATCTTAAAGGTTAAGTGGGCAACTAAATGAGAACAAGCTTTAGACATTAAAAGCATATGCTGTATTCACAACCAAAACTTATAGCTCTAGACATTTCCAATCAATGCAATATACACATATGTCTGAGCTAATTAAAGGTAGCCTTGTCCCACTAGAAGCGAATGAGCATCCCATTAAATCAGCAAACTCAGAGACATTATTAAGCTATACAGAGGAAATGCACTGTAATAAAATGGGCCCACACTACCCTAAACTTCATGCTGTGGATAAAACAAAATACATTTGAAAAGGCACTGTTTCCAACTACTGGTATGCAAAGAATGGAGGAAAAATATGTATTATAGACTGTTTTTAAGTAAATACAGTCAGGATATCAGGAAGGAACATGGCAGTCATCTAACAAAGATACAATTTCTTCAAAGAGCACCAGAAAGGAAGTGCATATGAAATCCTGGCTCACCCAAACATAACTGAACCTAAAAATAACATGTAAAAACAAGAAAGCATGTGTCTAATTCAAAAGTAGCTAAGCAAAGACATCCAGGTAAAATCTCACTTCCAAAGCAGATCTAAACTACACAACAGGAAAGTAAAGCGCAGGATTTATTTTAGAAATGTGCACATTTTTTCTACTGCTGCACAGTACAGGCCTCCACAGCTTATAACCTTCTCTGTTATTCAGAGACATTCCTGATTTGACCTCAGCATCATTTTTCTCCTTAGCAAATCTAAGATTCTAAAAGAATGGACACTACAGTCACTAAATAATACAACATGCTACACTTACAGACTTGCTGATCATTGGAATATGCATGGTTTAAGCAAGCAATGATGCTAGTGAGGGTGTGTCTTAATGTGTAATTAACATCCACCCAGGGGTGTCATGAGGCCTGACATTGCAGGCAGAGGGGCCTCTACACTCCTGGAAGGACATTAATTACACATTCACACACACCCTGGAGGGCATTACTCTGCTTACAGAATTAGTTCTCTGTAAAATTGTGTGGTGTTTTCCTTAAATATATATTTTTTTATTACTATATTTGATGAAAAATAGTTCCTCCGCCTAATGTTTCAAACTTGCTGTAGTATATGTTAATGGTGTTGGAGGAAGCATTTTACATCCAAAATATAACATTTAAAAATAACCATGTATTTACTTCATTTTCTGATCCCTTATTCCTAAATCGTTTGGTTGGCATTCATTGAAATTACTAAATAATGACCTAAATTTGAGCTTCAGACTTATTTCTTTCAGAAAATTCATGCTAAATACATCCTTTATTTAAGCAACTCTGTAATTTTATAAGACCAATACTTAAAACCTGTTTCTATTTTAGAGCCTTTGTTCCCCCTTTATTTTAGGCTTTAAACAAATTTCTTCAAGCTGAAAGGTACAGAGGTATGCAAATTTCTTTATTGCTGCTGTGCCAGTAGTCACCACACACGTGTGTGTGTGTATATATATATATATATATATATATATATATATATATATATACATACATATACACACACACACACAGTGGATATAAAAAGTTTACACACCCGTTAAAATGCCAGATTTTTGTGATATAAAAAAGTAAGGCTACAATAAATCATTTTAAAACTTTTCCGACATTTAATGTGGCCTATAACCTGTATAATTCAATTGAAAAATTCTGTTAGGGGAAAAATATAAAAAATAAAAAACATACAATACCCTGGTTGCACAAGTGTGCACACCCTTAAACTAACACTTTGTTGTGTGTGCACACCTTTAAATTAATACTTTGATGAAGCACCTTTTGATTTAACTACAGCAGTCTTCTTGGGTAAGAGTTTATCGGCATGGCACATCTTGACTTGGCAATATTTGCCCACTCTTCCGTGGAAAAGTGCTCCAAATCTGTCAGATTGCGAGGGCATCTCTTGTGCACAGCCATCTACAGGTCACCCCCACAGCTTTTCTATTGAATGTAGGTCTGGGCTCTGGCTGGGCCATTCCAAAGCTTTAATTTTCTTCTAGTGAAGCCATTCTTTTGTTGATTTGGATGTATGCTTGGGGTCATTGTCATTTTGAAAGGTGAAATTCCTCTTCATCTTTCTAGCAGACGTCTGAAGGTTTTGGGCCAAAAGTGACTGGTATTTGGAACTGTTCATAATTCCCTCCACCTTGACTAAAGCCCCAGTTCCAGCTGAAGAAAAGCAACCCTAAAGCATGATACTGCCACCACCATGCTTCACCATGGGGACGGTGTTCTTTTGGTGATGAGAAGTGTTGTTTCTGTGCCAAATGTACCTTTTAGAATTGCGGCCAAAAAGTTCAACCTTGGCTTCATCAGACCATAACACATTTTCCCACATGTTTTGGGAGACTTGATGTATTGTTTTGCAAATTTTAACCAGGGCTGGATGTTTTTCTGTGTAAGAAAAGGTTTCCGTCTTGCAATCCTACCCCATAGTCCAGACACAGAATACGGGAGATTGTTACATGCAGTACACAACCAGCACTTGCCAGAAATTCCTGCAGCTCCTTCAGTGTTGCTGTAGATCTCTTGGCAGCATCCCTGGCCAGTTTTTGTCTAGTCTTTTCATCAATTTTGGAGGGATGTCCATTTCTTTGCATCATCACTGTTGTCCCATATTTTCTCCACTTTTTGATGACTGTTTTCACTGTGTTCCATGGTACATCCAATGCTGTGGAAATTTTTTTGTACCCTTCTCCGGACTGATACCATTCAACAATGAGATCCCTTTGATGCTTTGTAAGCTCTCTGTGAACCATGGCTTTTGCTGTAGCAGGCAACTGAGTAAATGTCAGGAAAATCCTACTAGGACAGCTGAACTTTATTTGGGGTTAGAGTCTCTAATTCATGGCAGGTGTGGACCCAAGAAGACTGAATACTGTAATTAAATCAACAGGTACTTCAACATGTACTAGTTTAAGGGTGTGCACACAACAAAGTATTAGTTTAAGGGTGTGCACACTTATGCAACCAGCGTATTGTACGTTATTTTTTTATATTTTTTTCCCCCTAAAGAGGTTTTTCAATTGAATTGTACAGATTACAGGTCACATTAAAGGTGGGAAAAGTTCTGAAATTATTTATTGTAGTCTCGTTATTTTATATTACAAAAACCTGGAATTTTAACAGGGGTGTGTAAACTTTTTATAGCCACTGTGTGTGTGTGTGTGTGTATATATATATATATATATATATATATATATATATATATCTATATATATATAGGTATACTTCATTTGCCTAACTTCCAGTTGACTGACACCTCATTTGACTGACACCTCATTTGACTGACAAGTATTATTGGCAGTCTCCAGAGCACTGTAAGGCAAGTAAATGGAATATGACCCCTTCCCCACTGTAGTGCAACCCTGGAGTTCGAATATATAGTTGGGGTGGGGGGCACAGCCCCCCACAATGGGGGCTCTGGGGTGCGAAGCTCCCCACTTAATTTCATATTATACTGTTTGCTTTTGGTTTAATATTGCTTAGTAAAACAAAAGTGGGGGGCTGTGTCCCCCATACCCCACTATATATTCTAACTCCAGGGTCACACTACAGTGGGGAAGGAGACATATCCCATTTACTTGCCTTACAGTGCTCTGGAGACTGCCAATAATACTTGCCAATCAAATGAAGTGTCAGTCAAATGAAATTCAGTTATGTAGTCTCAGTCAATTGGAAGTTAGGTCAAATGAAGTAGACCCATATATATAACTTATAAATATACCCCATAATTAGGGACACCATCTTTCTTCTCCCGCTCTCTACCTGGCTGCTGTGCACTCTGTTTCGGGCGCTTGACCAACAGTTAAGTCCTGGTGAACCAGTACATCCCTGTACTTAAAAACCTGAAATCACCCTCCTGGAAGCTTCTGAAAACTAGTCCAATCTAGGTATTTACCCACCAGCTCCCTGAGAGACCAACCTTTTTTAAGACAGTGAAAGTATGTGCTAATCCAGCTACCAGAACTTTGTACGAATATTTAAGGTTTAAAGACTCTGCTACGTTAGGCAAGCTTCCCACTCAGGATAGCCAGCAGCCAACAACCCCCCCCATTTATCTTATTTCTGTTCTTTTTAGCTAACCCGTTTATCCAGCCGACTCTCGCTCTACTTCAACTACCCAAACATAGACTGGGAGCATTACTCTAGCTCCAACACCCTAGCCCAAAAGTTCCTAGAATTTATAAACTCAAATGCTATGGAGCAACTTGTTACCACTCCCACAAGAGCGGAAAACATACTGGACCTGATAACCAACATGGGGGCTCTATGCTCCAGACCAGAAGTGTATCCCTCACTGGTAAGATCAGACCATAAACTAATCTCACTGGATATTCACATCCCGACCCCACCACCTGCCCAGAAAACCACAGTGAAAAACTTCTCTAAAGCAAATTTCACACTCCTCAAAACCGAGGTGGAATCCTTCAAAGCCCCCGGGCTTGTGGAAAATACGGCCCAGACCGCAGAATCCTTTATAAACACATTCTATGAACACCTTCAGGGATGCATGGATCATGCAATCCCAAATAAAACCAAGACCCAATCCTCCCAAAGGCAGGCGTCCTGTCTGGTGGACCCCAGCCATAAACAAACTATACAATAGAAGGAGGAAGCTACTACATGATAGAGCAAAATCCCAAAAAGGGAAGGCATCTCTGATCAGTATTAGCAAAAAACTACAGGCACTCATAAAATTGTCTAAGGCCAGCTTCGAGAGAAAAATTGCACAGGACACCAAGGATAATCACAAGGCTTTCTTTAGTTATGTTAGGATTAGGAACCTGGGTGGGAATTCCCAGATATGCTCAGAATTAGTCCAAAATGACAAAAAATACACCGAACCCACAGACATTGCAAACATCCTAGATGACAGGTTCAATGCAAACTTCTCCCCCCCTCCCCACCAAAAGTGCAAATATCTATCCCAGTAGAGTGCTGCCCCCCTGACATCTCAGATGCTCAGGTAAGAGCCGCCCTCTCCAAAGCAAAAAACAAAGCATCAATGGGACCAGACGGTGTCCCGGGCTGCATCCTACATGAACTCCAAGAAGAGCTAAACCCAAACATAAAACTTCTGTTCAATCTCAGCCTTACTACAGGATATGTACCCAAAGAGTGGCGTACAGCAACAGTGGTCCCTCTCCACAAAGGTGGTGCCTCAACGGATCCTGGAAACTATCGTCCCATAAGCCTGACTAGCTTGGTCTGCAAAGCTATGGAAAGGATCATCATGGACATCATAAATAAAGATATTGGGGACCTTCAGACACTGGATCCTACCCAGTTCAGCTTTTTTAAGGGCAGATCCTGCCTCTTAAACCTGGTTGATTTCTTTGAAACAGTCACCAAGGCCATTGACGAGGGGAAGGTGGTCCACACAGCCTACCTGGACCTCGCAAAAGCCTTCGATACAATACCCCACTCGGGCATTATAGATAAGCTCACCAGCTTAAATATAAACCCCTATGTCACTAGATGGGTTGCAAACTGGCTCAAGGACAGAACCCACATGGTTAGAATTGCTGGAGCCATGTCAGACTCCAAACCACAGTTACAAGTGGCGTCCCACAAGGCTCAGTCCTGGGACCTCTCTTGTTCAGTATATATTTCTCGGAGGTACAGGCCAACACGGAAGGACTGTGGCTGACCAAGATCGCAGATGACTGCAAACTAGGCGCCATAATAGACTCTCCAGCCGACACAAACGTCCTACAAAAGGGCCTCATAGAAACAGACAACTGGTGCCAGAGCCATGGCCTCAAGCTAAACGCCAAAAAGTGTATAGTCATCCCCTTTGGCAAAAACAAAGTGCCCACAAATTACCACATAGGTGGTAATCCATTAAGTACAGAAGAAGTAATTAGGGACCTGGGGACCCAAGTTGATAGCAATCTCTCATTTGAAAAACCATGTGGCCAAAGTGGTTAGAAAAACATTTTATATAGCCCACCTAATCATGAAGGGATTCACATCTAGATCAGGGGAGGTCATCGTGCCTCTTTACACATCCCTCATCAGGCCCATAATTGAGTACAATGCCCCTTTTGGGATGTACCTTATCAGACACCTGCAGCAACTGGAAAGACCCCAAAAGTACCTACCAAGAGGATCAAAGGGCTCAAACAGATGCCATATGCTGCCCGGTTAAAGAAACTCTAGCTCTACTCAGTGGCATACCACCTGCTCAGAGGCAATCTGTGCCTGACATATAAAGCCATGTCCAACCTGGAATTAATGGACATGCTGCACCTCAGAAAATCCAAATCCCATCGAGCTACGTGCTGGAGAGACTTGAACCTCAGCACTGAAATAAATAGGACATGCTGGAGGTACAGATTCATAACCCAGAGGCTCCCTTCACTCTGGAATAAAATCCCAGTCCAGGTTAGGCAGAGTCCCTCATTGACTCTCTTCAAGAGGAATCTTGATGAATGGATGGGAGATCGTAGGTTTACCCCGGGTATCACTTCTGTGTCACTGTTAGAGGCACAGTATACTAACCTCGAATAAGGGCATAGAAAAATTCATTTAAAATGAGTGGCGAAAGCCAAACACACTCTGGCTAGGCTTATAAATGCCCTAGGGCAGATAGCCTAGTATGAACCTATGAACCTAAGTAGCCTAACCACCTCTCTCCTGTAGCCTGCCACCCTTTAAGTGAACATTTGCTGCAATTAAGTGACTGGCCACTTGGTGGCGCCTTACCTTAAGATTTCTGCATCTCAATTCCTACACTTATTTCTTTACTATATCTCCCCAACCCTGTTTTCAAGCTTATACTTTTCACAGACTTATTTTACCTTTCCCACCCTTGTCCTAGGGTATCTTTAACCACACTCTTACTCTCTGACATGCGTACTTTCCTCTTTCTAGCCTCTTATTTCTACTTTCTCTTACTTTCAGACTTACCTGAAGAATTCCCCCACTCTACAGATTGTCATCCTCGATAGTCCACTCTCTCGTCTCAACTTGAATAAATTCTAAACTGGCTTTCTACTAACCTCCCTCAAGAAACCATAGTCCTAGGAGACTTTAATTGGAAATTCATGTATCAGCACTAACCCCACCACCCTTATTAACCTGTATGGTTTTTCGCAAGCTATAAACTTCCCCACCAGAATAAATAAACTTAACAATAAAGAAAGCACCTTGGATTGGATACTCTCTAATAGTCCACATCAAACTTATACAACAGGAACCCTTCCAGATGACATAAGTGACCATTCACTGATATATATTATCAGACATAAAACTAGCCTAACCATCCCTAGCACTATCAGAACAGTCCGCACCAAATAACGTTTTAATCCTGAGCTGTTCCAAACAGAACTTAAACAATGCAATTGGGCACCTCTAAAATCTCTCCCTATAAATAAATCAGTTGAATACTTTAGCACCACTTTCTTAACAATACTAGACCATCACGCCCCAACAAGCTCTATTAGAATTAAAACTAAACCAACCCCTTGGCTCTCAAATAATACTATAAAACTAATCCTTTGCGGAAACAAATCCTGGGCTAAATGGCTTACTACAAAGAATACTACTGATCACCAAACCTTTAGACAACATAGAAATATTACAAAAAAAGCCATCCTACTAGATAAAAAGAACCATCTCCAACTACAGCAATCCTCCCCTCAAGGAACCACAAAAATTTTGGACTAGTATTAAACTTCTATACCCAAGCGAAACTATCACCCCTAACACTCTAGGCTCCAACCCTGACTATCCAATACAAACAGCCAACGCCTTCAACTCTTTCTTCACTGATCCTATCCAAAATCTTGCAAACCATCTGTCCCCGGACACCTCTAATCTGCCTACTCCCACTACCATCCCCCATTATTCCATTTAGAACCAGTATCCACATCCTACATCTGCTCCCTAATCCAAAAGCTAAAACCAACCACCCCTTCCGCTGACAAACTCCCAGCAGAATTCCTGCAAAAAGGAGCTAAAGCTATTGCTTATCCCATCTCCATACTGATAAATAGAACCATAAAGGAAGGTACTTATCCCATCTATCTGTAAAATTTCTCATATCATCCCACTACATAAAAGGCGGGAACTCCAATGAATTTTCAAACTTTCGTCCCATAGCTCTACTCTCCCCACTTGCAAAAATAATGGAGAAGTGCATTCACAGACTACTTAACCACCTTCTCCATCACAATCTACGAGCGAACTGTCAACATGGTTTCCGACCATTCCCATAGTACCACCACTGCCTTGTTATCCTTCAGTAACTGTATCAACAAAAACCGCAACAATAATATTCTTTCTTCTGCATTCTTTGTTGATCTAAAGCCTTCGACATGGTTAATCACCAACTCCTTCTACACATACTTAAGTCCCTTTCACTTGACCCTCTATCTATGAATTGGTTCACATCTTACCTTGAAAACAGACAACAGGCTGTACTCTGGCAAAATAAACTATCGAATCACCTTCCTATCTCACTAGATGTTCAACAGGGCTCCATACTAGGCTCACTCCTGTTTTCCATTTATATCAATGACCTTCATCTAGCCATTCCACTCTACCTGCATTCAATATGCAGATGACTCTACTATAATCTGTTCAGCCACATCCCAGGCCGAACTTCAGTCTCTTACACAAAAAGCTTTCAATACTGTAGAACAATGGTTCTCTCTAACCACTGTCTCCTCCTCAACCCCAAAAAAACTAAACTTTTACTCTTCACACCTACCCAGAAGTACACCCCTCTACATATCACTCACATCCAACAATGGTACTCTTATTTCTCCTAACCCTACCACCAAACTCTTAGGAATTACTATTGACAATAACCTAAACTTTGATACTCACATAAATACCACAATAAAATCAGTTAACAGAAAACTAGGATCCCTCTACAGAATCAAACCTTTTCTTACACCAGTAGCTAGGACAGCTATAGCCAGAACCCACTTAATCTCAACCCTATTCTATGCTTCTCCCATATACACCAACCTCTCTAAAAAAATAACCTCCGCAAATTAGCTATATCATATAATATTGCTAGATTTGCTACAAGCTCTCCTTTCAGAACTCACCACTGTATTATCTAAAACTAGGCTGGTTAGAATTTCTTAACCAGCTTCAATTCCACCAATTTACAATAGCCCATAAAACCCCTATCAACCCAGCAACACTCCAATACTCTCTACCCTCATTATACCATATAATATCCTCAAGAATCTACGCTCCTCAAACAAAATGTTGATTAATACTACCAAATCAAAAAACTCAGCAGGCGACTCCTTGTTCTCTCTGTTGGAAAAGTATGGAATCAACTACCACATGACCTTACATCTCAGACCTCTCTCCCACTTTTTAAAAGGAATCTAAAACTATTTCTCAATAACTACTGGTTATGCTCCTGTATCAACCCAGACTAACGTTTATCCTTAACTCTCTTTTTCAGACTACATCCACTACAATCCTCCCTACAATGCCTCTATATACTATGTTCTGCATATAAATCTAGGTTTACTTAAATATCATCACTGATTAGTATAATTATGCACATCTTTAATTCATTTTTGAAACAATGGCTACTTTTTTATTGCTTTTTTTAATTTCTGCATGTTTTCCTGGAGCTTTTCTCCCCGGGCCTCTACTGAAAATGCACATGTATCCAGTTAGACTAGCCCAGTCAACAAATGTAAAATAAATATAAATAAATATGTATATATATATATATATGTATATATATACACACACACACACACATATACACACACACACCTCTGCTTCATAAAAGCTAATGAAAAAAGCCTGTTATTCTAGCAACTTTTGTAAGTTTATATGAGCAATATGTATATAATCCTTCCCTATTTTTAGCCCTTTGCTTCTCATTATTTGTGGCTCTGCCCAGATTTCTTGTGCCGAGAGGTATATTCAGAGGTATAAGTCAGAAAACTCTCTGCAAGTAGGACCAGGTGCAAGGCAGGAACAGATACAAGTAAACAAAAATTGCCAGCACCAAATACAGTGAAAAGCATCAAATGAGGCTAATGAATTAAATGCATAAGTATTTTATTAAGGTATAATGAACATCCCAGACCGGTTTCAGCCAACAGGCTTTCCTCAGTGGGAATGAAACTAGTCTGCTACTTTCATTCCCACTGAGGAAAGTCTGTTGGCTGAAACCGGTCTGGGATGTTCATTATAGCTTAATAAAATACTTATGTATTTAATTCATTAGAATCATGGTTTGAGAGGTATGCAAAGCTCTTATGTGATGCTGCCAGGGACTGCCCGATCACGATCGCTCTTCACTTTCTCTCTCTCACACACACACACACACTATTTTCTGCTTTCATGCACGCATTCACTCACACATGTAACACAAATACACACTTTTTTCTTATTCATTTATTTTCGATCATCTCTCTCTTACTTTCATACACACATACACTCACACACACACCCTCATTTTACACTCGCACATATCCTTATTTTACACTCATTAAACAGAAGCGTTGCTTAGCAGGTGTAAAACAGCAGCTCAACCGATCTCTCTCTCTCACACTCATACACACACAGACACAAACACTTTTTGTTTTACATTTTACACTTGCTAACCAGCAAATGAGCTGATTAGCAAGAGTAAAATAGTGTTGTGATTGCATCCTGCTCCCCACCAAAGAAAATATCTCCTTAGACAGGGTATCATAGGTATGATAGTTTACAGGTCTTGAGTGTTTTGAAACTAAAGACTTTCGGTATCATTGTAGTTTCCGCATATGCAGTCTGGCATATGGAACGAGTAGAATGCAGGAGGCCATGAACTCTAGAGCTTGTAGGAATTTCCTTGCGGATAACTGGGTCCTGGTAGGCTTATTTTTCTAGAGTAAGGAATGCCATCTGAGATGCTGTGTCCAGGTTTGCTCCCAGGAATACAATTTTTTGTATGGGGACTAGTTTTGATTTCTTTTTGTTTATAGTATACCCCAAGGTCATCAGTCCTTTACAAAGGTCAGGTGCTGTAACAGCTTTTCCTGTCTGCCTGAATCAGGCAATCATCTAAGTAGGAGTAAATGTGATTATTTCTTTGTCTGAAAAAAGCAATGGCTGGAGCCAAGCATTTTGTGAAAACTCTGGGAGCAATGCATAAGCCAAAGGGAAGTGCATAGATCTTGCCCTGAAACGTAGATATTTCCTGCTAGATTCCCTGATTGGTATGTGTAGGTAAGCCTCTTTTAGGTCTAGGGTGGCTAACCAAGCATCCTTGGAAAGCACAGGAAGAAGCTGCTGGAGGGTGAGCATTTTGAATTTTAGTATCACAAGAAAGATGTTTAGAATGGATAGATGGAGGATTGGGTGCCAGGTGCCCTCTTCTCTAGGTACCAGAAGAGTCTGGAATAGAAATAGAAACCTATAGGGTCTGCAAGAACATGCTGTATTGCCTTCATGGAGAGCAGGGAATGGACTTGCTTTTTAGCCTCTGCCCACTGGTTTGGAGGAAGATCTGGGGACCCTTTTGGGGTTGGCAGAGTGTAGAAATAAAATCTGTATCCCTGGGATACAATGTTGAGGACCTATTGGTCGTTGGTAATAGAGGCCCAGTTGTTTGCATGGAAGGAGAATTTTCCTCCTAGGGGCACAAGCAAGTGGGCAGAGGTAAGGGGTGGAGGTGTAAAGTCATCACGAGTTCTTACCATAAGGGGGTGGCTTAGCACTCCCTATTTTTGAAGAGGAGTAACTCTATTGCTTAGATCTCTGCATTCCCTGGGACTGCTGTCTAGGGGGTCTGCTTCCCCTGTGTCTTGGATGAGCTGGCCTGGAGGGGGCCGGAAAGGACCTGTGCTTGGAGGGGCAATGCCTACTGAACCTCGGAGGCTGGACCTGTAAAAAGTGTTCAATTGTCTACACAGATTTAGCTGTTTTTTCCATTTTTTTTAAAGACCTCTTCTGCCTTGCTGCCAAATAAATTGTCTTTGTTCAATGGTGCATCCAATAATTTTGATTTGACATGGTCTGGCAAGGTCTGTTCCTTAAGCCAAACATGCCTTCTATGGACAGAACCAGTGACTCCTGCCCTGCAAGATGCTTCTTGGGCGTCAAAGCCACATTGCAAGGTGTGCTTATTAACTTGGCTTGCAGAATGCATAAGCTCTTGTAATTCTTTATTTTCTGCCCAAGCAGAAAAGGAAGATATTTTTTGTTTGAGGAGTTCCATTGTATGCTGCTGCTGCTATTTCAGCATGTGGAACTGACAATTTAGTGCTCTAATAGCAAGAGTTGCAGAGGTGTATACTTTTTGACCCCATCTGTCTAAAGCTCGGGAATCCCTGTCTGAGGGGGTGGGATTCTTAGCTGAGGCCGCTTTCATTCCTTTAGGTCCTTGGGAGATGACCTCTGGGTCAGCACTAGGATTTTTGAAAAGGAATTAGAGAGATTCAGGTTTCCTGGGAGCAGGAGGGAAGGGTGTCAGGAGTCAAACTGGATTCCATAAAATTATCATCCACAACATTCAGGACAGGAGGAATGGCTAAGGGTCTCTGCTGTGGTAAATTTAATAATTCCCCGAGTCTCTCTCTTGACTGAGGATAGTCCTGACATTCCCATTGGAAATGCTCCCTTAAAGTATGTAGGGTTTCACGAAATTAAAACTCCTCGGGAGGAAAGGCAGAAGGAAAGGATTCCACTGCATCAGAATCCTCATAAGTAGAGAGAGGTTGCATGTCTTCATATTCAGAAACCTCAGAGTCATCTGACTCCTGTTCAGATTAAACTACTGGGGACAAGTCTCTCTCTTTTGGAAGGGGTAGCCAGGCTTCCCCCAATAACCATAAGGTCTTCCGCCATTTTAAGCATTTGAGATTGAGGCATGTATGCAGGTGCCTGAGCTTGGGTCGTCGTTTTTTAGGTGTAGTTCATAACCTGGGTCTTAGAAACCCAGTGGTTTTATAAAGAAATGAAAATGCAAAAGAAGTCGTCGGTTTGTGTTGAGTATCGGTAGTACTAAGAACTTCCTCGGAAGCCAGTGTCTGCTCAGTGGCTCCAGACCTATCCAAGGTAGAGACATCCGCAGGATTCTTAGTTAAAGAAGAGGCATACCTGACTCCGAACGGGTCTTGATAGTGGCCTGCAAATCCACAGAAGCGGGCATCAGCGGCTGTGAAAGCGCCTCACTGAGAACTGGAGAACTGACTACTACAGCAGTTTTGGACCTGTGCGATCCATCCCTGCCTTTATCCTTATGTTTTTTCAGAAGATTGGTAGTCGGATGGCTTACCGAAGCTATATCGGAATAAGAGGATTGAGAGAAAAAATATTTAGCTACAATAAGGGCCAGACAACGTATAGCTCAGGTGTTGAACAAAGCACAAAAGCGGCAGCAAGGGGTGTCGTGGTCTGGGCCTAAACAGGTGACGCAGTACGAATGGAAGTCTCGGTGTGGTATTTGCTTTCCACAGGCAAGACAATTGTTAACTTTTTCTGACATAGGTTAGAGTAAGAAAAAAGGATCCCCAATGTGGTACTTAGCTTTAGAAGACTTCAACTTCAATTCAGAAACAAAACTTCAGGTAGCGGCCAACAGGCACTCGTGCAAGCTGCTTCTGCTTCGGGCTCCTCAGCTAGAAAGACTGATGTAATGGCATCGGCTGCCTGATTTTATACCACTGATGACCTGGCGTCAGTCCTAGAGCGACAGCAACCGACGCAGAAATACTAAGCCTCTGCTATTCGGGCCGACTGAGGGCTACCCCTGGCAGGATAACCAAAGTGTGATGACTGCAACAGTGAAACACAAAGAACATCTGCCCACCCAGCAAACCAGTAATGCACTTGAGTAAACCTTTCTTACTACAAATTGTTTCCTGCTCATTTTCCTAGAACTCCCATCTGCCTGGTGCCCTTGCCACTCTCGGAGTGGGTCCTGCCTTAATCCTGCACCATCCTTTGCAGATAAGATGCATTTTATTGATTTGCACATCAGTCAACTGTTCAGAGAGATACTACTTTATGTTTTTCTTTATTTGTTGATTTTGCCTTTAATTCACTCTAAAGGTCCTTAATATTTGAAATTGCCGTGTCAGGGTTGTTTAAGTTGTTTTGTTGTAGCATTACACTTGCAATCTTTCTTACTGTTTTTCTATCACGAAGCTAGCAGTTAGCTACCCTCAGAACTGAAACCTGTAATTTAGTATGGCTAAAACAAAGCTGTTGCATGAAGGCAAGGTTAGAGCAGCTCTTCTGGACATTAAACAGCACTATCAAAAAATCTTAGCACAATCTAACCTAGTTTCATACCAAATCAGTGACCACCCAAACAGATCTCTATATAACCCAATCCACAAACTACAGTAGTTAATCCCAGTACAGGTCCGGACAACATAGATATGCAATTTTTAAATGTCTCCATAGGCAACTTGGTAAATAGGCATCCTGAGACAATGTAGTAATCACCTCATATTCACAGACAACCATTTAATTCTTAAACAATATGCGAGAGATACACGTACACAATTTCACTGCAGGCAAAAATCTTGTATGCAAACAAGGATGCCAAGAACCCACACACTACATCCACCACACAGTGTCTACCACATTACATTTAACTTATGGTGTGGTACTAAAAAGCAATCCTCCCAAACCTCAAAGAATTCCTTTGCCTATAAACGGCAACACCTCTCCTCAGCAATGTCTAAAGCACTCACCAAAAGCAACACCAAACACCACACATGCACCTACACCCAGTGGAGCCCCAAGAGCAAAACCGGCAAGCAAATATATTATCCAGGATTCCTGTCATAGGGGACTCCATTGCATGACACTCAGATGCCACACTCACCAAACTGAACAAGATGATGATGGTTAGTTGCTTATCTGCAGCCAGGATCTACCAAGTTAACCCTAACTCAAGTCACTAAACAATAGGTACTAGTATGATTCTATCATAGTCCATTTGGGCATTAATGACCCAAGATGCACTTCCTTGGACTATATGAAAAGACACTGTTGATCTCTCTGAATATGTGCCTCAAGCAGGTATGTGCCTTACATTTATCAGCATTACAGTATGAACAAAAGATGATCACATTCAATAACTGGCTTAGTTTCTGGTGTTCTTCCATGGGATTCAATATTCATTAGAATAGGACATGGTTAAACCACGTTGCTTTGCAAAAGATGGTCTGCACCTGTCTCCCCCAGGCTTCCAAATACTGGTGAAAATATTATTCACCAAGTTAGTGCCTTTTTTAGCCAACACCAAATTGATAAGCCTACTGACATACCAAATAAAACTCAAAGAAGCCTAAAGGTGTTACTGTCCAATGTTAGGATCCTAAACAAAAAACTCCACATCCTACAAACTCTTCTCACTTTAGAGAATATAGTCATCTGAGCTGTTACAGAGACATAGTTTAAATACACAGAATGTACTCCAGTAGTGCAAAGCTTCAGTGTCTCCCACACATTTTGACCATCATTTCCATAGACAGGGACAAAAGCTAGAGGATCTCTATCTATATTAGCAAGAAACATAACTCTAGGTTAGTTAAACAGGACTGTGCCTTGGAATTTATCCACCTGCAAATCGCCACAGACAAAGTCCCATACCATATCTTAACAAGCTATAGGTCATCCTCTATGTCCCTAGAATCCCACAGCTCATACCTAGACCTAATGGAGGCACTATCCATTAAACCAAACATCCTATTCATGAGAGAGTAACTACCTTTCTGCAGACCGAGAAGCATACATTGTCTCAAATTCGCAGGCACACTGATTCCTGCACTTTAACACAAACACCCTTGACCAGATAGTGTACTCACCCAGATGTTCAAACATACTGGACATAGGAGAGTACTACTACACCCATCACCTGCCCCTCCCCCCAGTGTCACACTGTCAATGCCAAAGTTGGATCACAAAATTATCTCCTTCAAAATAATCCTCTCTGTAACCCCAGCAAACCCTCTAACAAGAAGTATTCTAAAGCAAATTCCATCCTATTACGGGATGGTTGTCAAAATTCAGTTTCCTTCCCGACCCAGAGTTTACAGCAACCTATGCAGAATTCTTCACAGAGACCTTGTACAGCCATGCAAATAGATGCATACAGGCTGCTGTACGTATTAGAAGTAAGCCCAAAACAAACTAAAAACAAACCACATTGGTGGAATTCTAACCTTAAAAGGGTTTATAACAAAAAAGTCATCCTAAAATCAAAAAAGCAACTCCCATAATAATAGGTACTCTCTAATTAAACTAAACAGGAAACTAAGAGGACCAAGTCCAACAAGGCCAATTGTGAGATCAAGATGGCCTTCACAGGTTAAAGAAAGCCAAAAGGCCTTCTACAGCTGTCTGAAACCTTAAAGGCAGCAAACATCAGTTTGCTGAACTGATGGACAATGGCGACACCTTAACTGAGTAGAGCAACATAGCGAATTTGCTGGCTGAAACATTCAGCTCAAACTTCACCCCAACTCCCCCTACCCCCATTAAATACCAACTAGCACAACCCCCAACTAATAGGGAGCAGGTCCTGGAGGTGCTCAAAGCTAAAAACACACAGCCTCAGTGGGCCCGAGCAATATCCCTGGATGCTTCCTAAACAGCATGAAACATGACTTATCTGGACCATTTGAGTCGCATTTCAACTAAAACCTCAAAATAGGCTTTGTACCATGGGAATAGAGTACTGCAACTGTTATCCTGCTACACAAGGGTGAACCATCAACAGATTCAGGATACTACAGACTTATTAGTCTGACTAGTGTGAAAAGCAAGGCCATGGAACAAATTATCATGGAAATGACCAACAAAGACAAAGACAACCTTCAGATACTGGATCTAAACTAGTTTGTCTTTGTCAAGAAAAAGTCATGTTAATAAACTTGGTGGACTTCATTAAGAAGGTCACCAAGGCAACTGAAGAAGAAAAAAATGCAAATACTGCCTACCTGGGCCTGGCAAAGGTGTTCAATAAAATACCACACTTGGGTATAGTGGACAAACTCACAAAACTGAGCATAAAGCCCTACATAACTCATTGGATTGCCAGCTGGCTCACAGACAGGAGCCATTAAGTCAGGATTGGTGAGACCACCTCCACTGGGGGACCTGCCAAGAATGGGGTACCTCAACGCTCCATACTGGGAATACTCCTATTTGACATCTACTTGGAGGTAAAGGATGTCAAGGGCCTTGGCTGACCAAGTTTGCAGATGATTGCAAATTGGGAGCTAGCATATATTCCCCATGACACAAACATCTTACAATGGGGGCTATGAGATTGAATTGTGGCAAAGTTATGGATTAAAACTAAATGCCAAGAAAAAAGAAGTTATGTACTCACCATCACATTCCATCTGAGTAGTTGTACTTCATTTGTCTTCAACCTGTGGGTTACAGATCCGTATCGGATCCAAGCTGGCAACGTTTACTAGCACCAGCTCCGAGCTCCAAACTCCTCCTCTTACCCATAATACACCTCCACTGCCTTCCATCCCCAGACTGAGTTTGCTGAACTTATACTGAGAACCCGACCTGAAAGATTTACTTGTGACCTATACTGCAGCCCGTAGGCCGATCATGCGCCAAGGTCCAGGGGAAGGAAGGAGGGACAGTTGAAGAAAAATGAAGTACAACTACTCAGATGGAACGTTATGGTGAGTACATAACTTCTTTTTCTGAAGTAGCTTACTTCATTTGGTCTTCAACCTGTGGGACAGAGTCCCCAGCTACTAAAACTCCTGGGAGGCCCTCTTGGAAGGATATTCCGGAGCACTGTGAAACCAAAAGATACTCTCCCTTCTGGAAGTCAAATACAATTTGTAATGAGAAATAAATGTATGAGATGAGGACCAAATAGTTGCAGAACAAATATCATCCAAAGACACTCTAGACTAAAAAGCTGCAGACGTAGCCATGGACCTAGTGGAATGAGCTTTCACCTGACCTGGAGGAGACATGCCTCTGTCCTTATAGTCCTGCAGATGCATGAATAAATCCATCTAGCTATAGTGACCTTGGAGGTTTCCCCAAAAACGGTTTATAGAAGGATACAAACAAGTGATCAGATTTACGGAAATTCTTTTTTCTGTGTAAACAGAATCATAACTGCCTATGAACATTCAACATGTGGAGTTTGTATTCCATCTTGTTAGTAAAATTAGGAAAAAAACACAGGCAAACTGATGGTCTGGATTAATACTGGCTGGTGATGCTACCTTAGGAAAAGACGGATTGGTTCGAAGGGAAACCCTATCTTTGTGAAAAATCATGTAAGGAATTTTGATGGACAAGGCAAAGCTGATTTCTAAGATAAAAATTTCAGATCTGCAGTTACGGCAGGCTCGAAAGGCAGAGCGACCAAAGCTTGAAGAACCATAGTAAGGTCCCACGGGGGAACAGAATCTTTGACCGGGGGGGGGGGGCGTAACAAAAAGGTGCCTTTGATAAAGGCTTTACACAGTCTGGAAGAGGCTAAAGAGGAAGAATTCTCTCCCACATGAAAATGAGAAATAGGTTCATAGGTTCGTACTAGGCTATCTGCCCTAGGGCATTTATAAGCCTAGCCAGAGTGTGTGTGGCTTTCACCACCCCTTAGGATGAGAATACTACTCCCATTTAGGGTTTAGTTTGCTGTGCCTCTGTCTAGTAGTGGCACAGAGATGACCCCCAGGGTAAACCTATGATCTCCCATCCACTCGTCAAGATTTCTCTTGAATAGAGTTAGTGAGGGGCTCTGCCTAACATGGATTGGGATTCTGTTCCAGAGTGTAGGGAGCCTCTGAGTTATGAATCTGTCCCTCCAGCAAGTCCTATTTATTTCTGTGTTGAGGTTTAAGTCTCTTGCTCTCGTGGCTCTGATGGATTTGGATTTTCTGAGATGGAGCATGTCCATTAATTCCAGATTGGACATGGCCTTGTACGTCAGGCACAGGTCACCTCTGAGTAGGCGGTATGCGACTGAATAGAGCTGGAGTTTTTTCAGTCGGGCAGCATATGACATAAGTTTAAGGCCCTTTATCCTCTTGGTGAGGAACTTTTGGGGTCTTTCCAACTGCTGCAGGTGTCGGGCGAGATACATCCCAAATGGGACATTGTACTCAATCATTGGCCTGATAAGAGAAGAGTACAGGGGCACAATGAACTCTCGATGTAGATGTGAAACCCTTCATGTTAAGGTGGACAATATAGAAGGTCTTCCTAACCACCTTGGCCATGTGAGTGTCAAATGAGAGGTTACTGTCAACCTGGATCCCTAGGTCCCTGATTACCTCTTCCATACTTAATGGATTACCACCAATGTGGTAATTTGTCGGTACCTTGTTTTTCCCAAAGGGTATGACTATACATTTTTTGGCGTTTAGCTTAAGGCCATGGCTCTGGCACCAATTATCCATTTCTATGAGGCCTCTCTGAAGGATGTTTGTGTCCGCTGGAGTATCAATTATGGTGCCCAGTTTGCAGTCATCTGCGAACTTTGTCAGCCACAATCCTCCTATGTTTGCCTGTACCTCAGAAAAATAAATGCCGAACAAGAGGGGTCCCAGGACTGAGCCCTGTGGGACACCGCTTGTGACTGGCTTGGAGTCTGACATAGCTCCAGCAACTCTGACCCTGTGGGTTCTGTCCTTGACCAGTTTGCAACCCATCTCGTGACATATGGGTTTACATTTAAGCTGGTGAGTTTGTCTATGATGCCCGAGTGGGGTATTGTGTCAAAGGCTTTTGCAAGGTCAAGGTAGGCTGCGTGAAATGCCTTGCCCTCATCAATGGCCTTAGTGACTGTTTCAAAAAAGTCGACCAAGTTCAAAAGGCAGGATCGGCCCTTGACAAAGCTAAATTGGGTAGGATCCAATGTCTGTAGGTCTCCAATGTCTTTGTTTATGAGTTCCATAACGATCCTCTCCATAGCTTTGCAGACCAGGCTAGTCAAGCTTATGGGGCGGTAATTTCCAGGGTCCTTAGAAGCACTGCCTTTGTGAAGTGGGACATGTATGTATGAGATGCAGAGATAATAGCCACCAGAAAAGCTGATTTCTAAGATAGAAATTTCAGATCTGTACAATGGTCCCTGTTGGAAGCCAACTGAACTTTGACATTAGAAGAATAGCTCTGTGTTGAAAAATATCAGCTAGAAAGTCAAGAATGGCAGAAATAGGAGAAGTGAAAGGGTCTAAACTTCTTTGAGAGGCCCAGAAAGAAAATTTCCACTTGCTGCGATGAACCTTCCTGGTCGAAGACTTATGAGCAGCTACCAAAATAAATCCAACTAAGGAGGATAGTCCGGGAGTCCTGGCAATCATGGGAACTGGAGCAGCCAGGCTGCGAGTTTCAGGCTGTCCAGACACGGATGAGGCACCCCCGAAGGGTGTGAAATTAAACATAGGATTCAAGGTGGAGCCAGAAGGTGAGACCAAAGGAAGCGAAACCATACCTGGCGAGGCCAGAATGGGGCAATGAGGATCACTTTGCTCCCCAGTCGATGAGCTTTCTGTAGAAACCTCAGAATGAGGGGTACTGGCAGGTAAGCATACAGAAGGCCGAAAGGCCAAGCATGAACTAGAGAATCTCTGGGGGACTCCCCCAGCAGGGGGTTCAGAGTGAAAAATTTGCTGCACTTCGAGTTGGAAGGAGATATGAAGAGATCTCATCAAGGTTGACCCCACTTGCTGAAGATCTGTTCCGCTACTGACAGATTCAGAGACCACTAGTAAGGCATAAGAATGGTCTGACTTAGCCTGTCCGCTAGGATGTTGAACCATCCCGGAATGTGCATTGCGATGAGAAAGCGACCGGTGGAGATCTCCCATTCCCACACTCTCATGGCCTCGCAACAAAGGGGGTAAGATCTGGTCCCTCCCTGTTTGTTGATATACCAGACCACTGACATGTCTGACTGAATAGCAATCGTCCCCAGAGGAAGAAAGGCATGAAGGGCCTGCAGTGCTAGAAGGACCACCCTCATCTCTAGGACATTTATATGCAAGCTGGTCTCTATGGGGGACCACAGGCCTTGGACTGTCCAACCCAAACAATGCCCCCCCACCCAAGTTAGGTGGCATCCGTGGTCACTGTTGTTTGGGCTGGGGCTGGAACAAAAGGTCACCTCTCCAAAATGTCCGGAGAGCTCATCCACCATATGAGGGACGACTGACAGACTAAACTGAGTTGAATTAGATATGTCAATGGTAGTTCCAACAGGGACCATTGTACAGCTAGAGTCCACTGTAGAATTCTCATGTGTAACTGATCACATGTGAGAAGGGTTATGGTGCTGCCATCGAGCCTAAGGCCCTCAACACCGATTCCACCATTGGAAGATGAGAAAAGTAGATCAGGGAGATGTGCATCCTCAGGTTTTGAACTCTCCAAGGTCAGGAATATTTTGCACTGAACAGTATCTATCCTGGCACCAATGTAGTCTATCACCTGTACAGGATCTAGGAGAGATTTGGATGCGTTGACTGTGATCCTCAAATGCAGGGCAAGAGTCAGAAAATAATCTCTGGTTTGGGAAATTAGACGCCTGGTGGGAGCAGTGAGGAGCCAATCGTCCAGGTACGGATAGACCTGAATCCCCTAAAGCCTCAGGTGAGCCGCTACCACCGCCATCACTTTGGTAAACATCCTGGGGGCTGTGGTGAGATCAAAGGGTAGGGCTCAAAACTGGTAATGTGACTCCTAGCCGAAAGAAGAGGAACCTCCTGGAGCTTCTGTGCATTTTTACGTAATAGCAAGCATCCTGGAGGTCTAACGAGCACATCCAGTCTCTCTTGCAGGTACGGCATAATGGACTGTAATGTGACCATCCAGAACTTCTCTTTGGCAACTGACAGGGTCAGGGTAGAGAGGTCCAGAATGGGCCTTAAGTCCCCCATTTTCTTTGGTACCAAAAAGAACCTGGAGTAGAAACCTGATCTGGACTGATCTGCAGGGACGGCTTTGATGGCTCATTTTTCTAGCAGCTTGGAAATTTCCTCTGCTGATGCCTCCCTTTGCGTGGGTGGTACATCCAGGAGGGGTCTGGGAGATATGGGGGAACCCACGAAGGGGATAGAGTACCCTCTAGATATGATTTGAAGCACCCAACGGTCCGTTATGGACTCCCATGCTGGTGGGTTGTAAGGGCAATCGTCCCAAGACTGACTCCAGAGTAGAGCAGTCAGACAACCCCTCAGGGTTGCTTCCTGGGTCTGTCAGAGAAAGGTTCTAGAGACCCGAAGTTGCATGGACCCCCTCTGCCTCTGGGTCGGCGTCCATTCTGTCCCCCTCTGCCGCTGGGGGAAGGAGAGCCTTGAGTGTCCTGGGAATACTGTGACTTCCAGAATCACATCTTCTTTTGCCCTCTCTGTTTCCGGGAAAAGGACCTTTGAGGGTTAGAGAAGCGGATCCCGACAGCAGAGTGTCTTCTCGTCCTTCTCACTCTGGACAAATGTCTCCTTGACGGTCTTACCGAAGAGTGTGCAGCTGTCATAAGGGGCACTGGCAAACGACGTATTGAAGGATTCAGAAAATTGACATAACCTGAGCCAGGCGTTATGCCTCATAGACACAGCTGCTCTAGCCGCTCCTTCCATAGCATGGGAGAGGAGTCACATGGACATGTTAGATGCTGCTTTTAAAGTGGCCATCCACGCGGAAAACAAAGCCTTGTCCTCCTGCTACATGGACTTGGGGGGGGGGGACTCCTCCAAGTCCTTTACTAGGTTGGTTGGAGTCTGGTGATATGGACAAAGTATCTCAGCGCCTTAATCAAAAATGTAGCTGAAGCATACACCCGCTTCCGTAGGCGGTCCATGATCAGAGACTCTTGGTCAGGAGGGTGGACCGAGGAACTCTCCTGGGCAAGTTCCTTCTTAGTGGCTACTGCTACTACCTTGGCATCCATGGGGGAGCTCTTATTCCAAGATGTCCTATCTATGGGGGGGGCTTAGGATTTTCAGGTCGCTTTCGGATAGGTTCCATGGTGACCGGTTCCTTCCATGCCTGTGAGTTGACCAGATCCACCAAAGGATCCATGGAAGGGGACACTCGGGAAGTAGATGGGCATGTTCCGAAAACCTCCAGGAACACATACTCATCAGAAGAAGGTTTGGGGGCAGACCAACCTCCCCGTTGGCACAGGATCCCCATGATGTCTCCAAAGGAGACATCCTCTGGAGGTGACCTTGGGGAACTCTCTCCATCATCTAAGTCTGTGTCCTCTGTGAGGGACTCGGGGGAGTCCAAGTACCTCCTCTTGCACGTATGCTTGCAAAGCACATCTCCAGTGGGGCTCTCCAGGGGGGGTGCTCACAAGCCATTTGTTCCTCGGGGGAAACTTCTGGGGCTCTTCAAGCACGAGCTCTCCCTCTGGAAAGACGATGGTGACTGTAGACAGAGCAGAGGGGGTCTGGGAGGATTCCAAGGGGGCAGTCAGGGGTCTCTATCAGACGGGGAGAACCCTTTCTACCACGTGGAATGCCAAAGGAGAGCGACCCTTCAGAGAAACCAAACTTGGTCGGTCTCCCCAGGTCAGACGTGAGAATCGGAGCCAGGCCCGAGGTGGACAGAGCTCCAAGAGAGGGAACTTGGCCTGACAAAGTCGGAGCTGAAGAAAAAGTTTCCACTCCCTCGGATCAGACACCTAAGCTCTGGCTCAGAGAGCAGCTTGGATCTGAGCTGGTCGGATCTGAAACATTCCATGGCGCTGTCGGCATTGAGGAAGCGGGTTCCATCGGTGCCGACCCACTAACCAAAGCCAACCTCAGATTAGAATACTCCGAACCCGAAGGTCGGATCAGAGAAGGAGAAATGGGTTGAAAGAAAGGTAGCGAGCTTCTCCCGCCTCATCTTATCCAGATCCATATCTGACAAGGAGCGGCTGAACCATGACGAGGCTATGCACTCAGACCTGGCGGGTCAGGGCACAGAGGCCATAGAGGCTGAACATGTCTCCTCCGGCTCTGAGGAGAACCTCAGAGATAAGAGCCAAAGGGAATCATGGATCCGTGATGTCTTACTCGAAGTGAAGTCCGTGGACCTCTTCCTCTTTTTTCTTGTCTTCGTCTCTCTCTCTCTACCTCTCTTCTGCTCCACTACTACATGCTTTGGTACAGAAGGGGGAGTCCCAGCCTGGGAAGGAGGAGACACCAGAGGAAGAGAGGAGGGAGAGGCAGCCACAGCAGCTGATGTGACCGAAGCCGGAGACGAGGAAATAATCTGTAGGAGGAAGACCACCTTTGAGGGCAACTTGGCCTTCCTATCCTTTTGGGCACGGGGGTTGAAGCCTGCACAAATACTAAGGTCCACACTCAGGTGGGCCACGCCCAAGCACAAAACACAGTGTGTGGCCATCCGCTGGGGATAACTT
>NC_056750.1:267737154-268004401 GCF_019279795.1 Protopterus annectens
ATGGCCACACTCTGTGCATTTCCTGAAAACCAACTTAGGCTGCTGATCTGCCATTTTTAACAAAGTGAAAGGCAAAAGGCACAAGGCCCAAACCTGCCTGACCAAACACACTCACATCCAACTGACTAGTAAGGAGGAGGAAGGGATAGGAGGCCCTACTCTAACTACACTTAACTTTTTTCTCTATCTTTTTTTTTTAAAAACTCTACGCAAAAACAAAAGGGGAGGTTGAACAAGGGAAAGGGAACCTACCTGTCACTACCAGCGACACAAACACCCAAAAACTATCTGAAAAAACACCTACCACACCTGGCGCTCTGAGACCACGCTGCTTGGCAAAGCCATGGCAAAAGAGATCTGGGGGGAAGGCAGGAGTTAGAGGGGTATTATGGGTAAGGGGAGGAGCTGGGAGGAGCTTGGAGCTCAGATCAGATGTTGGTGAAGCTGCCGTCTCTGATCCGATTCCCCACAGGCTGATGATCAAATGAGGTCAACTACTTTAGATTCTACTTTCTTTTTATCCCACTCCCTAGCTGTATTTTCTGAAGAATTTCTATAGTCCCTCCTAAGTCCTGAATCATTTCCACTACCCATTCTTTAAACTCCCCTATGTTTAACAGATAAGTAAGGAAGCACCAGTTTCTCTCATTTCATTACCCTGCATTTTACTTTTAGTTATTAGTGCATTATCTGAAATAGCTATTGGATGCATTTCAAAACTTTTAATTAAATGCATACATTCCTGTGAAATAGTTTGTCTAGCCTAGCCCAGTTTTTTTCAAACTCAAGGAATATTATGTAAATTTTCTCAGATTCACATCTTCCATACCAAATATTTTCATAAACTTCTTCAAAAACCGACCCTCTCAATTTATTTTTTTCTTCTAGGCAGTCTCCCTGGTCAAATTCACATACTAGTCTCCACCTATAAGTAATATTCTCTGTTGAAAAAGCTGTTTATTTCTCTCAGAATTTTCTTAAGCATCACTGTAGTAGCTTTAGGTGGAATATAAATACATGTCAGTGTAATCCTCCTCCCTTGTAAGTAGCCCCTTACTACTACAAATCTACCACTCATTTTTTCTATCACTATTAAAGCTCCTCTAGCAAAAGTACTCCCCTTTTCATCTCCTAGATATTTCACTGAACCATCCTGAAATCTTTTATCAAATTCACATGCTCAGTTCTTTTCAAATGTGTCTCCAGTAGCATAGCTATTTGCAATGTGCATTTCTTAATATAGTTCACTACTCTCTTTTTTGTATACATCTGAGAGACCATTCATGTTGAAAGATCATATGGAAAATATTGCCATTTTCCAGAGTGTCCTGCAGCAAGTGTTGCCATTAGGATAAGAAATTATTCCCACCTGTTATATGCAACAGCTTTTTTGAATGTCTAGTTTCACTGTTTGGCAGGTAGATCTTGTATAAAGTTGTTTCTTGTCATAACCATTTAAACCTTTGTCACGTCTTACAAGACTTTTCTTTTAATGAAAAACCCTAAAACAGACCCCCCCCAGAACACCCTATAACCTATTAATCTAACAATTACACAAAACTATGTACATCTTCACATAATGAAGTTTAACCCTCCTTATAAGAACAATTGTTCCAAACTGACAACTGTTTTTGTCTTATCTTATTCATATCCCAGATATAGAAAACAAGTTGAATGCTTTCAAAACACATTGATTTTTAGCCACTGAAGGAAAAAAGTATTCTGTTTTTACTGCCCTGTTATCAGCTTGTTACCATAGAAACAGGAGAACCAGACAAACAGTTGCCTTCATCTACAAGCTTCTCATGTTGTGCTCTGAACATTAGCTAGATTTTAACTTTTCATTAAATTCAAGGTTCTTTTATCTACCTGTTTCCACTTAAAACTTGCTGTTAGATCAAGCCAAGTACCTTAATCCAGTCATTCCCTTATGCACAAGTAAATAAAATTGCCCAAAACTTGGATGTCTTGGCTTAGTTTGGTCTGCTGCGAGTTGGCTAAATAATTTTAAGTTTTTTTTTTTTTGGTTTTAGGATAATTCCGCATTAAGTCCAACAATAAAAAATAAAAATAAAAATTACAAGCTTGTTTCATCATTGTTAGATTTTTATTAGGCAGTTGAGTGCTATTAAGTAACAACATTTTGGTTTCTAAATCATTTATATTTTCCAATCCTGTAATACAAGTTATTGTTGCAGTAAGAATTTCAAAGTATTAACAATGAAGAGGAACTCATTGGTTACAGTAATTACATAATTTAATTCCAGTTAGTGGCCCAGGAAATTATTCATGTTGGTGCCTTGGGCCAAGAGGGGTCCCCTGCCTCCTCTTTTTACTCCCCTAGCACATCTGCACACAGAGTTCCTGGCCCTTGCATTGGCCCTTCCCTTCACCATGTGGGCATCCCCTTCCTTCCCTTCCCCCCCAACAGCATTTTACTCTGGTACCTCCAATTCCATCCTTTCACTTTTTTGGCTGTTCTCACATTTGCCCATCTGGTTTTTATGGGCTTTCTGGTTTTATCAATTACCTCTTTTCACTAGTTCCTCCATTCCCAATATGTATCCTTATGTTCAGTCTCTGCACTGGCCCCTTTTTTTGCAGGCTTTTTACTTACAATATTCTCCCATTGCTTGCTCCTCCCATGTTAAAGCCTCCCCATTGTCCCCTGTTTTTTCAGCCTATTGCAGATTTTCACCTTCTACCAAAACGCCCTCTGCTCCCTACTGGCCACTACTTTAATTTGTTTTTCTCACCAATTACTAGCAGTCTGTCCTGAAACTCAGCCTCCAAATTAACGATCCAGCCTATTGAAGGGTAACCTGTTCTTCCTTATTAGCATACCGCTCAGCCAACCACAAAGATCACTGGTCATACTCATGACATCCCCCGACTGGCTAGCCCACTTTTCTGCAGGCAAATGTCTATCCCAATTAAAGCCAAGTATTAGCACTTCCAATCTATGAGCTACACGTCACAAGCCCTCCCCTCTTTCACAAGGCAAGCCCTGAATGAATATTTTTTCTACTATGTCAATTGGCACAGCTTTTAGCTGCCTGCTCTTGTGCTGTCCTTTGACTGGTCATAACACTGCTTCCTATAATTTCATGGTTGGCTAATATCACTGAGTCTCCTATTGGCTGGGCTCATCCCTTTCCCACCAATAGCTTTTCCCTCTTATCGCATCTGCTGCTGTTCAGGTTTGTTTCTTAACTTCATTTCATTGACCTCCCCATACAATCAAATGTACGGAAATTGGGTCCATCTTTCAGAAATCTACATCCCAATTAAATGGCTTAATTAGGTCATCTTCAATGTAACATGGTCCCTTATTCACTATACCCCTCCCCCCAAAAAAAAACAATTTTATTTTAAAAAACAATTCTACAATTAATAATATTAAAAGTTTTTTAAAATTCCAAAGTCAATTCTCTTAGGCAGATGTGATGAAGCAAAAGCACGCCAACACTGGCATTAATTACTTCAGATTTAACCCAAAACAACCACTATTATTCGATCACAGATATCTGTTGGTTCCTCTCAAATGATGGCAAAAAGGATACTCCAAAATTCTTTTTTAAACCCCTCCCCCCCTTTTTATGACGTTTCTTGGCCCGAAGCACCAACATTAATAATTTCCTGATCCTGAGCCACTATCTGGCCAGCGTGATCCAATAGAATTAAATTATGTAATTACTGTAACCAATGAGCTTCCTCTCCATTGTTAATACTTTGAAACTCTTATGTTGAAACAACTTGCACTACAGGATTGGAAAATATAAAATTATTAAAAAAATAGAATGCTGTTAAGTGCTCATCTGCCTAGTACAGATCTAGCACTGGTAAAAAGCTTGGAATTTATATTTTTATTTTTTTTTACTGCTGGACTTAATGTGGAATTATCTTAAAACCAAAAAACTTAAAATTATTTAGTCAGCTCGCAGCACACCAAGCTAAGCCAGGGCATCCAAGTTATGGGCAATTTCATTTGTTTTTAACTCTGTTTTGGACCTTTGTTGCTCTAGCCAGGACAGGGAGGGTTTTTTTTTAGCTTAGAATACCCTGAACATTAGGTTTCCATCTAGTGTGGTTTTCTTATCGTCTTATGCAAAAGTAAGAAAAAGCATATCAATTTTACTTGTACCATGCTTTGTCTACTTTTACAACCCATCCCTCATCTCAACAACCTAAGATTACAGCTTATCTTAAACATGTTTTTATCCAGGCTTTCTTCTCTTTTTACATTGCAGCGCCTACATTTCTTAAAACTAAACAAGAAAGAGGGAAGGAAAAAAAGAGGATCTGCATACATTTACACTCAAAAATAACTGAAAATGCTTTACTACATAATAGGCAGTATATGTTAAGTTTTATAAAAAATACTGTTAAGAACAAAAATTGTTTTACTTTATTACCCCTTTCCTTCCACTTCCCTGCTCCTTAATGTTCTTCCAAACATTAATGACGTGAAAAAGGGCATTTGCTTTGGATTACCCTACAGATTTAAAATTTCCAATACTTCAAAGGTTTTCTAGTTTCATCATATTTCATAAATGTGACTGACGCTTTGTTATCCCACATTTATTCATTAATTTCTGAGTTTTTGGTTTTCTTCCTGTTCACCCCCATCTCCCAACTCAAGTCTCTGGTTCATTTTCAACATACTCCTCCTGGTTCTTCAAGTCAACTCTTGCGCTTTTCTCTGTCGCTTAAGCATTTTCCTTTGGAATATGGAAAACGTTTCACTGCCATAGTCTCTCTCTGAGCTTTTTCACCAGAAGAATAAGCAGCAGTCTCTCCCTTCTGTTTGATAGCTCACTTTTTGTTGAATAACCTTTTGTATTTCCTGCTTAGCATGTTCTGCATCAAAAATGACTTTGACCTTCCAGGTAAAAATACTCATAAGATAGCTGGATACAGTAGCTTGAATTTTACATCTACCTCTCGACATTCCCCAATTGTTAGAATAAATTTACTCACTGTAGACCAGGCAGAAGAGAGGTACTCATTTTCCACAAATACTTTAATGCTTCCAACTTTTAGTACTTTGTTCTGCCACAGTTTTGTCAGGATCAACTTTCTGCTGGTAGATTGCATCCTTACTATTAGAGGTCTTGGCTGCCTTCTCATGGACAGGTTTGGAGCATATACATGATGTGCCCTTTCAAGTAACAACAACTGCTGTGGAATACCAGTCCAGTTGCTTATTTGTGCTTTCATAAAATCAATACAGTCTGTTTCTTCCAGTTTCTCTTGTACAGCAGAAAACTCAGGTTTTCTCTATGTGCTCTGTCTTCTAATTCTATTTTTTTAAACATCTCTTCTTGAGCAGTCTCATACTCAACCAGCCATATCTTCATTTCGTCCTCTGACTTTTGCAGTTTTAGCTCATTTCACTATGCTTCCTCCACTTTTTCTAGCCTTTTATTTGAATTGATATACTCCTTCAATGTTTAGTTTATTTTAATCAGCTCAGAGTACATTTGACTTTTTCTCTCTCTCTAGATTACTGCAAGTCATGCTTTGCACCAAACCTGGAGATTGAATTGCTTTTTGCTTAACAGTTGCAGGATTCTTTCTAGCCAGTGTTTTATCCTTACCTTTTGTAGTTCTTTCATGCACTCGAAATTTCTTCTTTGCTGGCATCCAGGCAGTGCACTTAGTAGCCAGTAACTGAAATTTACCCCCAAAGATGAATTCACTGGATCTCTTCTCTGAGTTTTTTTTCTTTTTAGACTGGGAGAGCTAAAATTAAGCTGTTAGTGTGCAGCCATCTTGGAAGTGCCCCCCCCCCCCATTTTCTGTAGTACCACATCACTGTAGTGCTGCCAGTAACCATAAGAGGAGGACCTGGAGTACATAGGTGAAGGACTTTTAAGGCATGGATCACCACCATTTTCCTTGATACTGACATGCTTCTATGTATCATTGGGCCTGTACTTAGACTTCCACTGACACAGCTTCCAAAGCAAAGTTGGACAAATCTGTCCAGACAAATAGCACCAAACAGGTTGGAAGAACGTGTCCATCACGCCAACAGACAAGTTTGAGGGACTCTGAGCTTTAGTAGACTGCCATAGGAGGGTAACAGGGCATTACTATCTGAATGCCAGTAAGGCAATGTATTACTTAAACATCATCAGAGATACCCTTGTAGATAAGGGTCCCATTTCCTTTTGTGACACCAAATAGAAAATATTTTCCATTTGGAAACTTAAGATTTCCTTAGAGGCGGCTATGACATGTACTGCAACAGCTGCAGCATATCCTCTGAAAACAGGTACCTGAGAGAGTTCAAAAATCCTATAATCCGAATGGTTTAGCATACGGTCTGAAAATTTGCATAAATTAGACAGCTCTTGTACTGGCTAACCATGTCCATTCTTTATAGTAACTCGCTTTGATTGCTCCTGACCAAGTACAAGAAGATGGGCAACTTGTGCTATCTGGGTGAAAGGGAGTCAGCAGCAAGATTTTCAATTTGTCTTTCTTAACTTTGAAAAGGAATTTGAGAATCTGAGGAAGGGAAGAAAATGCATAAAGGAATTTTTCCCTCTATTAGGATGAAATGGCATCCATCTTGCATGCTTTTGGGCATGGTATTCTATAAGAGAACAACCTAGTTGTCAGCTCTGAGTGAAGGCAAAAATCTATTTGGGGAGTGCCCCACTAATGGTTAATGCCCAGGAAGATCTCCGTTTAACATCCATTTGTGAGAGTTTGTCCTGCATCTGTTCTGGTTCCACCCCGACAGAATGTACACAGCCTATAGGGAGAGAACATGCTGACTGCAATGTCCCAGACCATCACAGCTAATCAGTAAAGGTGATAGAGACTTGGTGTTCCCCTGCTTGCTTACATACCATATTACAGTGGTGCTGCCTGTATGAATTAGGAGGTGATCTGGGACCCAAAGGTGGTTCAAGGACTGAAATACCAAGGTGAGAGCTTTCATTTCCTGGACAGTTATGTGGTCCTTGCAGTCTCTGATTGATCTAACACTCTGGACTTTATCTTCCTGAAACACACACTCCATGCCAGGAAGAATCCATCTTTGTATAGCTCTTGGCAAGGAGGAGGAACCAGAAAGGACATTCCTGGATTGAATGAAATCTGGTTGATTCATCATAAGACAGTTCCTTCTAGATGAAGGATAAAAGTGGAACTGGGAAGAATAGAAGGCAATGGCAATGTTCAATCCAGACTGACTTGAGATACCACTGAATCTTGCTCATGTGGAGAACCTTTCTTGTTGAGAGCATGTCCAAAGGAATTAGGGACTGAAGAACTCTGAGTAACTGAACTTTTCCTGGGGAGAAAGGCCATCAGACAGAGTGCTGAGCCTGCATCCAAGGAAAACCAGGTCCTGGGATGTGGTTAAAAGAGACATTCTGTAGATTAATGAGAACTCCAGACAGTGCAGGACATCCATTGTGAAATCCAAATCATTCAACAGTTTGTCCTTTAAAGGAGTCTGAATCAGATGATCGTCCAGATAAGGGAAAATGTGAATCTCGAAGTCTGCAAAAAGCAATGACAGGAGAAGGGCATTTTGTGAATACCCCTGGGGCAGTGGAAAGTCCAAAGGATAAAAGTAGAAAATTGAAAGTGAAATTGTAAGGCACAAAACTCTAAGAATTTCCTACAGTCTGGATGAATTGGAATATGAATTTAAGTGTCCTTTATAATAATGTCACAAAGCCGAGGTAGGGTCACTGGAAATGGGCACTGTAAAGTCTACACTTTGAACCTTCAGAAAGTGTTGAGAAAGGACAGATTCAAGATGGGTTTCCAACTGCCCTTTTTTCCAAGGAACCATGAATATTTGGGAACAAAATCATCCTTCCAGCTGATAAAGAGGGGGCACCAATGCTGTAGTCCCCTGAGAGAACAGTTCTAGAAGAAATGGGAGAATAAGGGAGACCTGGTTGTGAAGGAGTTGAGGACTTCACAAGTAAAAAAAAAGAACAATCAAATACATTCTGTAACCTTTCTGAATAATGGAGAGGACCCAATTTTGCTATTGTTTTAGACTCGCAAAGAGGAAGGGATAGGGAGGATTTTTTTTTTTTTTGTAAAGCCTGATAGAGGAAGGACTAATATGTGTGTGTGTGTGGGGGGGGGGGGGCACAGAGGTCAGTTATAAGCAAGTTGGCCCCTTAAGTTCCTGTTGGGAATTAACTTGGAATTTCCTCTAGGAGGTCTTTTTCCCTTTTTTTTGCGAGGGCTTTTGATCCTTAGGGGAAAAAAAGGAGTTTACCTTGAAGGAGTAGCTTCTCTGAAACTTTGGAACAAGGAGATAGGAAGATTTGTTTGAAATATACTGCCTTGCTCCTGTCCCCTGTAAATTCTTGAAAAGATCTGCAGCAACAGGTCCAAGGTATTATTTGTCTAGCAGAAACCCAACAGTTTGGAACTGACACTCTTGCAATGCTTGCAGCTTTGTCCAGGTAAACTCTTAACTATAAAAGCAGAAGCAACTGCCCTAGAAAATGCATCAGCTGCATCACAACAGCACTTAGACTTTAGAAGAAGCAGAATTCAGGAGAGATGTGGTACGTTTTATTGCTTGATTCTGTTACCCCTATCAAAACCTTGTTCAAGTCTGGTAAAATAGAAATAAGTTTTTCAGTCATAGGTGTCAAACAGTTTATGACATGAAAGGATAAGGTGACAGATGCGTATACATTCTTGCCATACCAATGGCTATGCTGTCTTTTACTACTGGGCAAAACACTGGTAGAGGGAAATGGCTTGGTAGATTTATCAGAAGCCACGGAAATTACAACAGGGTCAGAAGAAGAATTTTTGTAGTAAAACATAAGGGAGTCTGGAACCTTATAGAACCAGTCAGGTTTTTTAGGGGCAGAGGGTTGAGAGCTAAGTGGTACACAAGGGGAATGGCAGAGGGTTTGGAGACTCCCATATACAAAAAATCAAAATCTCTTTTGCATGTCTGTCACTTGCCTATCTTCCCACTAAAAATGATGCATGTTTAGAAATGCATCACCAAGCGATGACCCTTCCAAAGGGGAACATGGGGACTTAGTGTCTTCCTCTTCAGATAAGTAAACAGACGAATAAAAAATGTGAGGAATATGGCAAAGAATCCACATCAGATTCAGAATCTTCCTACTCTGAAGTATCATGTCTCTAGTTTTTATGAGGGGAAGAAACGGAAGCATAAGAAAATAACTGAGTGGGTGCTTATATGACAGCAGCCTTGAAGAGCCCCTGACAGAAATCATACTACCTTCTTTTGTAGGTCTTTACAAAGCTGTTGAGAGGAACAGGTATGTTTAATTTTTTACTTTTCTTTGGTAAGGATGTCCTCTTGCACAAAATGTGGTGGCTTCAAGCTCTGACATACCTCAATGAGACAGCCATGTTACTTCTTCCTTAATGAGTATTTTAGGAATACCCTCGGTTCCCTCAGAAATAAGCTCTTCCTACTCAAAGTGGACATCTCATCGATCAGTATTGAATTGTGTGAAGACTGCACCATAAAAGCCTCCGACAGGGTTGCAACAAACCGTGCAGCCAAAGAACCTATGTGGTCTGAGGATTCAACAACCAGACAAGATCTTCAGGCTTAGATTTCTAAAGCTTCTTTTTCAGCAAAGGAGGAATGTCTGAATGGGGAAGCCATCTTACCATGCATGACTTCCTTAAGCCATTAGTTGTCTAGATAAAGTTTTTAAGATAGCCACCTTCTAGAGTCTTAGGGACAAAGGATTAAAAGATGGCACAGCATTAAGAGTAGTTGCCCCTGCAAAGAATTTGCCTCCCACAATCACATTTTCCCCTCTAAGATGTTATGTAACAATACTTTCAGTCACAAAATAGAATAAAAAGGAAGAATCCCTAGTGCAGATACTTATCTACCCAATGTAACAGAAATGACAGACTGCATAGCATGATAGACTAGACTAAAGTTGAATCAGGAGTTCAGTGTCCTGGGTGGTGGCAAGACAATTCTGAGCCAATTCCCACTCATACATCCCTTGTGTACCACTTAGCTCTCCCACATTCAGGTCATAAATCAACTTAAGGAAGGTGCCCAAACTTTAGTATGCTGGACATAGAGCTATCCTTGGCAGAATATCCCTAAAGTCAGTAATATTGCAACAGTGATTCATCTGATGTCCTGTCCATACTATTAGTCTATACAGAAGCAGTAAGTAATACAAAAAAAATTTGGCTGAAATTCAGGAAAATTTTATTCATGGCATAGAGGAGTTTGCACTGCTCTGTCAGCATCCACAGTGCTTCTCCTGCTGCTAACTTCACTGTACCATGACTGAATTAGCATGCACCCTGCTGGTATATACCAGCAGCCTCCACTCCACATCCCAACTGATAAGTGGAAATGAACAGTGAGGTGGTACTAAACTAGTGCTGCATAGACAGCAACAGTACAAATGCAGAGCTCATTGACTAGTGTTACTCCATCTTACAAATTACTCATAGTAAAAATGCACTGCATAGTGCCCCCTTACTTATACATCTCCAATAATAGTAACAATAATTGCTAGTGGCCAAAGCAGACCTTGTTGCCCAACAAGGAAGAAAGGGTCATGTTGAGAAAGCATCTAAAAGCATGGTGACTTGCCTTCATGTGGTACAATGTCAATGCTACAATGCACACCATAAAGTTGCAGAAAGAGTAGGGCAGTGCTAACTTTCCTACTGAAACAGCTTCATAGAGGGCAGATGTCTTCAGCAAACACTGTCCCTCTTCCAGAATTGGTTGTAGGTGAGGTATAGCATAGCAAAAGTAAACAACTTTTTGCTATCACGCCAAGTTTCCATGGTGCAAATCCATTTAACTCCCCTTATGACTCATTGTTACTCCACTGCCAATGCTAAATAATGCAAAATGCCAAATAAAAGATTTGCACTAAATTATACCATGAATGCCAACTTCAGTCAAAGGCCGTTACACTTCATCTGTTTTCCAAGCAAGCACATGGTTCTAGAATGTGCCTTCTGAAACACTATACAACTTGCATTTCATATACTAAGTAAACAGGTTGCCTGTGAAATGACTGAAAGTGCAAAGTATGGAAAAAGTAAGAAACAGTGCAGCTATATGCATTATGGACTTAACTCCACCTCCCACTATACGTGGGAGGTTGGCATAGTGGGTAAGCTGTTCACCTTACAGGCACAAGGATAATTGACTGGGCTTGGAATATCCCACAAGGGCAGCTAGTGGCTTTACTGGAAAGGCTCACTCAGACTCTGCAACAGCTTGCTACGAGGGAAAGGTTAGTTTGCTTTTTATTTCTTGTATTACATTATTGCCGTTTTCTATTTTGTATACCGTGATTAGTTTTCTTTACACTGCGTTTTAGTTGTATTCTGATTTTAACTGCATATTAAAATTTGGAGAGAGACTACAGCTCTGTCTCTAGTGAGTTGGACAGAATTTTTTTCCAACCTTCCTATGCAGTTAGTGTTGTGTTCTTAAACACCACTGTCTTTCTAATTACCTGTCCCTTATGTTAATTTGACCATACATCTTGTTCCCTCTCTCCTTTCACTAGGCTGGTGTGAGCACAAGATTATCATTTTGTAAAATCACTCCCCTTCAACTATTTAAATTTATTAGCCATCCTACTGCATTCCATAGTACCAGAATACAAAAAAATATCCATCCCCTTTCAATCCATCTTGCTCTTTAACTGCTGAGTGCACACTGCAGTGTTTAGGATAAACCATTTTTTTCATCTTACCTTTAAGCATCTATTGTAAGACCAACAATTATTGGAGAGCCAACATATTCTGCCTCTCAGTAGTCATCTTAGGATTAGTGCTTCTGTTTTCTCCTAGTGAGAGGAGTAGTACATGGACATTATTTCCTGGAGACTGCTAATCACCAGAAAGTCTAACAGCTACTTTATGGGCGACAGCTTGGAATCTGTGCTTATATTCTGATCCTGGTGAGAGAAGGATGAGAGTGCATTGATTCCAGACTCCTGGTTGGATAGTGAGTGTCTGTGCTTAGCGGATCTGATTGGTCTAGTTGCTATTCGAGGCATCTACCAGAAAAAGTCTGCAAGCCTACAGACCCTTGCATCATCTGGGACAAGACTGTGGATCACCAAACTGGCCGTGGCCTGCTTCTCTTCTTGAGTTTGGTGCCAACATTTTGCTTCTGGTGAGAAAAGAAGCAAAGGAGCATTGTATCCAAACAGAGTGAAGCTGTGGTGAGACCAGCATTAACAGTAGCCAGGCAGTAGCCATTCAAGTGACTCCCCTCTTTTCATTACTCTTGACAAGCTAATTCTTTGTTTTCAGTAAGTACCGCTCAATTTGTTTCAAACTTCAGAACATCTGCCTAAACACTTCATCCCTAAATTTTCAGGGTCTACGTATTGGTTTCCCCTCAAGTGATTGGCAGTGCTCTGTATAGACACAGACACCTTGAGTGACATTTTTCCTGTAAAAGCACAATTGAAATTTCTCCAATACCTAGATGCACACAGGACAACTAGTTTGCAGTCACAAGCACTGTCCACATAGTCGCAAACCGTGTACTCCTGACAGTGATGGATATTCTCATTCCAACTGTCTAATAAAAAAAAAGGGTCTGTTGCCATGGATATGTACTTTCCTACTGTCTGTTACCAGCTTGATGGATATGGGAATCCTGAGGCAATGCAGAAATTGCCTCATGTTTACTGACAACCAGTTAATTCTCAAAGAAACTGATATGGTATGTGAGAGATGTCACTAGAGGCAAAGCTCTCACATAAAAGTACTCCTAATCTCAATAAGGTTGTCAGTAGCACACACGCTGCACACATCACGCACAATTCAAAGCAGACAGACCCACATTTACTAAAGCACTCACATGCAACCTTTCTAAACCATAAAGACCTCCTAGATGAAGTACACATAACGAATACCTTCAGCAGCCCCAAATGCACATTTTCAAAACTACACCCACATCAACACAAAGCTACAGCTCATGGAGTCTCTTACCTCTAAGCCAGAGAGGCAAGTCAACATACAATCCAACATTCTAGTCATAGGAGACTCCATCGTGAGGCACACTGATGTCCCTCTCACCAGGCTAGGTAACAAGAAAGTTGCAGTCAGCTGCTTAGCAGGGGCTAGGATCCTCCACATTACACATGCACTCAGGTCATTGGACCACAATTACCAATATGACTCAGTCATAGCCCATATGGGAGTAAATGATCTGAGATGCACCTCCTTGGACTATAGGAAGACAGACATCATGGAGCTCTCGGAATGTGCCTCAGGCTGGTATGAGCCTAGCATTGAGCAGCATTTTATCTCCAAGGATGATGCCACAATATGAACAAAAGATGATTGACTTTAATAATTGGCTTAGTTTCTGATGTCATTCCAAGGGGCTGCAATTTTTGTCAGCATGGAAGGAGATGGTCAACAGACCACATTGCTTTGCCAGAGATGGTCTTGCCTCTCTCCCCTCTAGGCTTTTGAATATTAGCTAAAACATTATCTTCCTCCATAGTGCCTTTTTTAGGCAATGCCAAACTGAAAGTACTTCAAACATAGCAAATCAAAACCAAGAAAATCTAAACGTATTACTGCTCAATGCTAGGAGTCTAAACAAAAAAAACTCCACTCCCTAGAAGCTCTCTTTACCCTAGAGAAAGCTGATGATTGTGTGGTCACTGAGGCATGGTTTAAAGCTGCAGAGAACACACCAACAGTGCAACGTTATAATGCCTTCCACACATTTAGGCCAGCTACTTCACAGGCAGGGAATAAAAGTGGAGGTGTCTCTGTTTACATCAAAAATAAATGTACTTCAAGGCTGGTTAAACAGGACAATGCACTTGAGCTGCTCCATGTTCAAATCACCATAGGTAAAATCCAGTACTGCTTCCTTGCAAGCTATAGGTCCTCCTCTATGGCCCAAGATACCCACAGCATGTATTTAAACTTATTAGAAACACTAACCATCCAACCCAATACCATATTCATGGGTGACTTTACCTCACTATTAACTGACAATCCTATACGACACCAAACGTACATGCACAGAGATTCCTGGATTTTGTAAACAAACTCCCTGGAACAGACAAGTCAATACACCAACCAGGAGTGCAACCATACTGGATCTGGTCCTTACTAATATGGGAGACTGCTGCACATCCCCCACTGTAATGCTGTCCCTGGTAAGGTCAGAACACAAAATAGTCTCCTTCGAAGTTAAAATAAAACCTGAATGCCCAGTTAAACCTGGAATATTCAGGAACTATTCTAAAGCTAACCTCTTGCTATTAAGTGAGAACCTGGCAACATTTCAAGCCCCCTTAAACCCTGAAAACACTTCTGCTTACTCAGAACTGTTCACAGAAACCCTGTACAAGCTTGTTAACAGCTGCATAGAGGCAGGTATACCCACCAGGAGGAAGCACAGAACAAGCTCTAAAAACAAGCCATCCTAGTGGAATCACAAAATCAATCATCTGCAAAACAGGAGAAAGAAAATCATGGCAAAAATTAGGAGGTGCAGCACTCAGCAGGATAAAAGCACTCATCAAACAAACTCAGAGGACAAAATGTTTGGCATCCCAGGGCAAGGACAACCACAAAGCATTCTTAGCCATGTCTGCAACCTCAAAAGCAGTACACAATTGTGTGCAAAGCTCACTGTAAATGGAGCCACCTATACTGAGCCTGAAGATATAGCAAACCTCTTGGCTAATAAATTCAGCTCCAACTTTACTCCTCTCTCCCCCTCAAACTTTCCCTCAGGAAATATTATCAAATACAACTCCCTTTACTATCGCTTGGGAACAGATCCTTAATGCTCTCTCTAAGACCAAGAACAATGCAACAATGGGCCCAGACAATATCCCAAGATGCCTTCTAAGTAGCATGAAACATTACCTACGAGGGCCTCTGGAATTACTATTTAACTGTAGGCTCCGATCAGGCTTCATGCCTCATGAATGGAGAAAGGCAGCAGTCATTTCTCTGCACAAAGGTGGGCCATCTACAGACCCTGGAAACTACAGACCCAGATGTCTCACTAATCTTATATGTAAAGCCATGGAAAGAATTATCATAGAGATGATCAACAGAGATAAACTAAACCTCCAAACACTGGACAAAAACCAGTTTGGTTTTGTCAAGGACAGATCATGCCAACCCAACCTGTTGGACTTCTTTGAGAAGGTCACCAAAGCAATGAACGAGGGCAAAATCGTTCACACTGCTTACCTTGACCTGGCCAAGGCATTTGACACAATACCCCACAAGGGGATTGTTGACAAACTCAAGAGGTTAGGTACAAACCTGTATGTCACCAGGTGGATAGTCAACTGGCTCACAGACAGGACCCAGGAAGTTAGAATTGGGGAGTCCACCACTACAAAGTGGCCAGTCACAAGTGGAGTCACTCAGGGATCAGTCCTTCAACCACTCCTTTCTGGATTTACTTCTCAGAAGTCAAGGCCAATGTCAGTGGTCTCTGGCTGACTAAATTTGCAGATGATTGCAAATTAGGAGCTGTCACTGAATCTCACACTGACACAAATGTTCTCCAAGAGGGGCTGACAAACTAGTGTCAGAGCCATGGACTAAAACTAAATGCCAAGAAATACATAATAGTATCCTTTGGGAAGTGTTAAGAGAAAAGTTTTAAAAACATACTGTTTGTCTTTTTCCTCTTCTTGCAAAGTGAACATGTTATTTGTTGGGATATGCCTATCAAAGATGGGTCTCATCTGTGAACAAAATGCAGCATTGCTTATAAACCTGAATAATATCTGTTTTCTGCTTTTCAGAATAAAGAGACTTGGTTATAGCTTAGTGAAGCCTGGGATAAGGACGCACGGCAGAGTAAGAGTCAATTTACTGAAGCAGGCTGTGTGTCCTGGAAAATTTGAGCTACCATTGTTGAACTGAACATTCTGTACTTCTTGAACATTCTGCACCAACTGTTGGTTTGAGGTAATTTTTGATAAACATGTTTACCACAGGAATTTTCCATAGCCAACTGTCAACGGTCAGAAATGTAACAAAAAGTTGTTTTGCTTGCAGTATAAAAGTTGATGTCAGTAAACAAGTTGACCAGAGGAGGAGATCATCTTGGCCAACATGATGTGCTGCTAATAAAGAAGTTTTTCATCACCTGAAGCAGATGTGACTCGTCTGAATTTTTCTTCTGACATTTTGGTCCTTCGTAACCGGAAACCTCTACGAAGATACGGATCAGACCGACAGAGAGACCAAAAAACCTGTGCAGGTGAGGGTTTCTCATCTTAAGATTCCCTCGACTGAAAGCCCTCCAACTGATTTGTCGTTGAGAGGAGGCCGGCCGCTATACCTATCTGAGGGACGGTTTCCGAACGAAAAGGGGAAACTGAGTCTCATCTGGTTCAGGTAGGATGAAAACTAAATTTTATTTTAATTTAATCTTGTCGACAAGGGTTTTATTTTTAGTTAAGGGTGGGTAGGATTTCTTAAGATTATTTTGTTAGGATCATCTGTTAAGACAGCCCCATTTTAAGCCGTGTAAAATAACTTTGATACAGTCCTAAAATAAGAAATCTAGGGGAAACATGGGTTTGAGTTGCTGCAAGTGTGACAGTGATGTCTGTTTAAATGTTGATGCTAAGTATATGAAAGGTTTAAACAAAAATAATGTTAAATTTTTGAAAAAGTGGAAGTTGAAATATGATTTTGATGGTACCCTGAATAAGAATGCCTGTGCAAAATTGGTTAGAGATTTGAAAAGAGATGCAGGAACTAGAACTAAAAAGCAAAGACAATTGGGATTTCCCCAAGCACAAAAATGGTTAGAAGAAGCAAATAAACGAGCTATGAAAGAAAAATACTGCCAGGAAAAAGAAAAAATAAATCAAAAGGGATCACCGGTGCCAAGTGGAAAAGTAGCTTTATTTTTAGATAAGGAGGATGAGCATAGTTTGTGTGGTACAAAGGCAGGCAACTGCCCCACCGTATGGGGAAATTGCTGCTGCAGTACCGGCAGAACCTCCTCAATATCAGTCTAAAGATGTGGGATCTGTACAGCAGGGTGGGTTATTGGCTGCTCAAGGAAATGTTGTGATCCCTCCAATTTACCTGCAAATTCCCATAGTACCCAAGGTTGCTTTGCAACAGGTAGACCAACCTATGCAGTTAAGGTCAGGACCAGCAGGGCAAGGATGTTGGGCCATTAAACTTTCTGACTACTCAGAAGCTCTTCCCTTAATACAAGTTGCAAACCCACAAGCAGGGGATGTTGGACAAGAACCAACTATTTTAGTTTATCGTCCCTGGGCTAGAGAGGATATAAAACGAGCTACAGATGGCATTCCTCATCCCAAGGTTAATTTTCAAAAGTTTTCTGAGGACATAGTTGGTATGTGTTTAAGTTATCATCTAAATGGTTTAGAAGTAGAACAAGCAGTGCGACAAATCCTGGGTCCAGATTGGCACTTAGTTTGTGGTACTTGGACATGTAAGGCAGATGACGGCACTACATTAAAGCATAATTCTGGGGTGTTAGACACACGAGTCACTGATCTGTTAAAGAGAATTTCTGATAAGTGGTGTCCAAGAGCAGATTGGACAGTAATAAAGCAGTGCATTCAAAATTATGATGAATCTGTAAATCACTATATTGTAAGATTGGCAGAAGTGTTCAATAACCATTGTGGAGTGATGATTCCGCAGGATCAGATCAATGATAGTCCGTATGAACAGCAATTGAAAAATGCTTTTCTTAAGGGTTGTAGGGCTCTGATAGGTAGTTTTATAACTAAGCATATGGTAGATCATAGAACATGTAGACTGCAACCTCTGTTTGAATATGCACGGCATGCTGAGTGACATTTCAATTTGAAAAAGAAAAAGAAAGTGCAAGTGTTAGCAGTAGGGGATGATGGTGGTATATTCTTGGTCAAGGACCAAAGGGGGCAAGGGCGCCGTGGTGGCGTAAAAAAACGTGGGAGCCCGAAATGGGACAAGTTAAATGAAATGGGTGGACATTAAGAGGAATATGAGGGAAGGTAAAAACGTGGAGAATGTTTTAAATGCGGTAGATGTGGGCACTTTGTTGCCAACTATGAAGACTGGCAACATCCCCCACAGCTTACGAAGAAGGGCTCTGCATGACTATATGATAGTAAAGGAAGGCGCCAAATTCATTATTGGGATTATTGTAGAAGAAGAAAGTGAGAATGATTGTGATGATGAGGCAGACACTCTCTGCGATGAATGTCATAACACTCATAAGGAAGGGCGGGATTGTGACTGAGAAGTCATAAACCTGGCAAATTTGGGTATTGTTATGCATCTAGATCAAAAACCCATGATAGAGTTTTTGGTTGAGGGACAAAAAGTGGAGTTTTTATGTGATTCAGGTGCATCGCGTACACTTTTGGGTCCAGCAGTTCTGCCTCCGAACTGCGAAACAGATGAGTTTGTCCTTGTGAAAGCGGCAAACGGGAAAATCTATAAGGAACCACTGTCTCATCCTCTATTGTTCACAGATCCGCAAACAAACCAAACTGTTAGGTGTAGGTTAATTATATTGAAAGTTTGTCCAGTTAATATGCTGGGAAGAGATTTGATGCATTCGTTTGGAATAGCAGCAATTCCCACACCTAAAGGCATTGAGGCGAAAAGGTTAGCGGATGGCTTGGTGATACAGGGAGTACAAGACTTGTTTTACTGGTATAGCCAGGACTTGATTTCAAATGGGTCGGGGAGGGTTGATACAGATTTGATCAACCCAGCTTTAAGTAAATCTAAGAGCGGGTCACCGCAGGTTGCGACGCACTTACATTGTACAATGTTCTATAGAAAGGCCCCTGGTCCGGATAAAGAATTTGAAAAAGAATTCTTTAAGCACAAACGTGCAAGGATAATGTTGAATGATATGTTTTGGGATACGCAAGATAATACAGTAGTAACCTGTACTTTGACCAAGGAAATGAGTTCTCCCACCATACCTATTACCCACAGAGCACAATCATAAAGTTTCCCTTATAAACAAACACATTCAAAAACTGAGAAAACTAATAATCTCATGCATATCAAAACTAGCCCTAAGTGGAGACATCCACCCCAACCCTGGCCCTACCATCTCCAACCCCAATCCTCATAATCAGACTAGAAACCACAACTTCTCCCATATTACAGCCAATAGAAAGCCAAGTGACTTCCTTCTACTAAGCCTAAATATTAGAAGTATATCCAGTAAAGTCCATGAACTCCATGCCACCATAGACTTATACTCCCCAGATATAGTCATCCTGACAGAAACCTGGCTAAAACCTCACATTACCAGTGAGCATATACTCCCTACAGGTTATGGCATACTAAGAGTAGACCGGCTAAACAAAAAAGGAGGTGGTGTAGCTATAATATTTAAACAGTATCTAAACATCCAGATCTTAAAATCATCAGCTCCACAAATAGGCAATGAAGAAATAATATATACCAACCTCAAAATTAACCAAAACAAAACCATCAACATAATTGGATGCTACTTCCCACCTGGCCAAAACATCCCTCCACTAGAAAACCTCCTCAGCTGGTCTACCCACCATCTCCCCCAAGAAACTATCATCTTAGGTGATTTCAATATTGACTGGCAAAATCCTGTTCTGGCAACAATCCAACCCATCATGTACACCTTCATGGCTTCACCCAACTAGTCCAGTCACCAACAAGGATAAATAAAAACTCCAGCAAGCACACTACCTTGGATTGGATACTAGTCAGTAAGAACCCCCAGTCATATATAACAGGCTGCTTATCAGATAGCCTCAGTGATCACTCCCCAACATTCCTACTCAAAAAATACCAGTACCAAGCTAAACCTCTATCATCAAATACGTAAAAAAATAAACTTTAACCCACTCACATTCATCTCATCCCTCAAAGAATGTAACTGGCATACTCTAAAGTACCTCAGTCTAGATGACGCAGTTGAATTTTTTAATACTACCTTCCTGAACATCCTTAATTACCATGCCCCCATAAGATTTTCCAGAACCAAAGAACAACCCTCCCCATGGGTACAGAAAACCACTAAGTCAGAAATGAAAAACAGGGATAAAGCCTGGAAGCACTGGCGCAAAACCAAAACCCCCGCAGCTAGACAAATTCCTAGAACTACGCAATAGAGTAAAAAAGCTAATAAAACAGGACAAATTCCAATACTACCAGTCTGCCCTAGACTCCTCACAACACAACCCCAAACAATTCTGGTCCTCCATAAACTCCATCCTCCACCCAAGTCAAGTCAGTACCCCTCCTCCTAACATCCCTCACTCCTCAGAAAATATTGCTACCTCATTCAACACACACTTCACACAAACCATACTATCACTAGCTAAACAACACAACCCCCCCTCCCCTCCAACCCACACCTTCAACTAGTAATCTCCCCACTGCCTTCTCTTTTTCTCCTGTACCTACCTCCAACATAAAAAAACTCTTAACTAAACTTAAACCCACCAAATTAGCAGCAGACAACCTCCCAAGTGAATACCTACAAATCGCAGCTGATGCTCTGGCCTACCCAGTATCCATCTTGATTAACCGATCTCTGTCAAAGTTACATTCCCACATTGTGGAAAGTCTCACATATAATTCCCCTCCACAAAGGTGGACCCTCTGCAGAACTAACCAATTACCGCCCCATAGCTATTCTCTCTCCACTCTCCAAAATACTAGAGAGATGCATACCACTTTCAGGTCTCACACTACCTCCTTACTAACAACCTACTTTCCAGTACTCAGCATGGTTTCTGACCAAACCATAGCACCACCACCACTGCCTTACTCTCCTTTACTAACACTATCCTTCAGCAGAAAAACAATGGCCATCTCTCCTCTGCTACTTTCCTAGACCTATCTAAAGCATTTGACATGGTCCCACACAAACAACTTATCTGTCTTCAATAACCTACCCTTCTCACAATCAGTCACCTGTCTGACCACCAACAATCCGTTGTATGGCAGAATGACATATCTCCCCAACTACCCGTCTCCATAGGGGTTCCCCAAGGATCCATCCTTGGATCCCTACTTTTCTCTGTTTACACCAATAATCTAGCCTCTGCCACCAAACATGGTACACTCATCCAATACGCAGATGACTCAACCATCATCTGCTCAGCCCAGTCCCTACCCAAACTGCAAAAAGTCACACAGGAAGCCTTTTCCTCTGTTGAAACATGGTTATCCGATGCCCAATTAATACTCAACCCAAACAAAACTAATCTACTCATCTTCCAACCCACCAAACATACTCAAAACAACTCTCACTTTAACATCACAGCAAAAGACAACACCACTGTATACCCAACTGAACACACCAAATTGCTAGGAGTGGAAATAGACAATAAACTAAAATTTGACATTCACATATCCATGACCATAAAAAAAGTCCACAAAAAACTAGTAGCATTATACAGAAATAAACAATTTCTCACCAAAGCAGCAAAGATTTCAATAGCAAATTCCCACCTTATCTCCACCCTACTTTATGCCTCTCCAGTATATACCAACCTAAGGCAATGTGATCTAAACAAGCTAGAGACCTGCTACAACAAAATCACAAAATTCGCCACAGGGGCATCCTACCGTAGTCACCACTCTCTCTCACTTGCTGAACTGGGCTGGCTTGAACTCCCTCACCTCCTTCAGTGGTATCAACTCTCACTCGCCCACAAACTAGTAAACCATCCACTAAATGTCCCATCCCTCCAGAATCTACTCCAACCCTATCGCACCACCAGACCACTAAGATCCAGCAACAAAAATCACTTGCAGATCACTAAAGCCAATAACTCTGCTGGTGAAGCACTATTCTCTTGCGCCATAGCCAAATTACGGAACTCACTCCCACTCACAATTACCTCCGTACCATCATGCACCAACTTCAAAACTTTATTAAAAGCGCACCTAAAAACATGCTGGCTATGCCCTTGCAACTCCCACTCTAATATCATCCACCCCATCCAACTACTACCTTTCTTTCACCTCCACTAACTACCTTGATGATAGCAAGCTCAGATGCTCATAAGCCTAGAACTTATTATACAGCAGGAACTTCTCATTGTTACATTTGTTAATGCCGGTTATGTACTTCATAGATAAAGATTCTAGTTGTCTACTGATGTACTATGTTCTTCATCTGTAAATATGTTGTAAGTAATTTCTATGTTAAATTGTTAATCGCTATGTAATCCAATGTAACTACGGCCTGTTTATTTTACTGTGGAGCTTTTCTCCCTGGGCCTCAGCTGAAAATGGACCCACGTCCAGTCGGACACTCCCGGTCAACAAATTAAAATAAATAAATTATATCGCTCAGGTTATAGCCCACATATTTCAATTACTAAAGCGGTGGGGACACATTGGGTAGATTTGGCGAAAAAGGTAACGAATTGGGACACAATGTCCGAAAGTCAGTTGAAGGATCAACAGATCCAGGTACAAAGATTAAATTGGGTGACTTGGGCACAACCAAGGTTGCACTTCAGGGATGACAAAACAGAAATGGCATGACAAATCCTTCTAACTCAAGAGGAAGATAGTGCCTGTAGATTTATGGTCAAAAGGTAAAGGGGATGTGGGACTGATGAAAACAGCAGGTGAAGTTTGTATAACTACAAAGTCAGGTTTTAGACCTCGTAAGCACCAATACCCGCTAAGTAAACAAGCAGAGGAAGGAATTAAGCCAGTTATTGAGCAGCTAAAACAGGTAGGAATTCTTGTTGAATGCCCAAATTCACCCTGCAATACTCCGCTGTTTCCTGTAAAGAAACCGGATGGGTCATGGAGGTTGGTTCAGGATTTACAAGCAGTTAATTTGGCTGTGACCCCAAGAGCACCGGTGGTCCCTGACCCCTATACATTACTTAATGATTTACTACCTCAGAACAGATATTTTTCTGTCATAGATATAAGCAATGCTTTATTCTCCATACCACTACATAAGGAGAGTAGATTTTGGTTTGCATTCACTTATCAAGGTAAAAGATACACCTACACCAGATTGCCACAGGGTTATTGTGAGAGTCCGACAATATTCGCACAAGAAAGGGCTGCGAATTTAGATCAGTTTTTTCCCCCAGAGGGAAGCCAGGTTCTGTTGTATGTGGATGATATTTTGTTGGCCTCACCCACGCAGGAAAGTTGTAGAAGGGATACCCTTGCCCTTCTTAGTTTTTTAGCTGAGCAAGGACACAAGGTAAATAAAGAAAAATTACAATTGTGAAAAGCACAAGTAAAGTACTTGGGTTATTTAATTTCGCAGGCAGGTAGACAATTGGAGAACAAATGAAAACAAGCAATTCTTGAGGCACCTATGCCCACAACTAAGCGGGAGATGATGTCCTTTTTAGGTGTGACTAATTTTTGTAGAAGTTGGATCCCTAACTATGCTGAGGAAGTAGGGCCATTGACCGCACTAATCTATGACACTCCCATGGTAGCTAAGAATAATATACAGTGGACAAATACGGCAATACAAGCATTTAATAGAATTAAGCAATTGATAGCAGGATCCCCTGTTTTGGGTTTTCCCAACTATTCTAAGCCGTTTATACAAATGGTTGATTGTAAAGGAGGATATATGACTTTGGTTCTGGTACAAGTACATGGGGATAAACAGAGACCGATAGCTTTCTACTCCTCCAGATTAGATCCTGTTGCAAGGGCATTGCCGCATTGCGTTCAAGCTGTAGTGGCAGCCGCCATGGCAGTACAAGCCTCATCATCATTAGTTTTGTTCCACCCATTACAATTGCGGGTTCCACATTCGGTTGCTACTATACTTTTGCAAGATAAGATAACCTTTTTATCTCCTAGTCGACATTTGTCATGTATGACAGTGCTGCTGACACAGCCTCATATGACCATAGAAAGATGTACTACTCTTAATCCGGCGACACTTTTGCCGACTCCAGAAGAAGGTACTCCACACGTTTGTTTAGAGAGCATTCATGACTAAGTGCTTCCCCGACCAGATTTAACGGATATTCCGTTGGTAGATTCTGATCTCGTTTTGTTTGTAGACGGATCAACAAAGAAAGACACTGTAGGAAAAACACTAGTAGGGTATGCTGTCACCACAGAAACTGAAGTTTTGGAGGCAAAAAGATTGTCAAACATTTATTCTGCACAAGCAGCTGAGTTGGTGGCTTTGACTCGAGCTTGTACCTTAGGGGAGGGTAAGAAAGTGACAATTTATACAGGTAGTCAATATGCTTTCTCCACTGTACATGTTTTCGCTCAACAATGGAAGAATAGGGGAATGGCTACTGCAACAGGCAAACCAATAAATCACAGAGATTTAATTTTACAGTTGTTAGATGCAGTGCAACTACCACTTCAGATAGTGATATGTAAATGTTCTGCACATACCAACAGAAAAGATCCTGTCTCCAGGGGAAATGCCCTTGCTGATATAGCTGCAAAAAAGGCAGCTCAAGAAAATTATTTGCTTTTACATGACAATGATTTAGAGCCCGGACACCTCTTAGACCTAGAGACACTAAAAGTAATGCAAACATTGACAACACAGAAGGAAAAATGTCATTGGGTAAAATATGGTATCACTCAACAGGATGGGTTGTATAGGGCATCAGATGGCAAAATGGTATTACCCTCAAACCTTCTTAGGTATGCGGCATTGGTTAGCCATGGACCTGCCCATGTAGGAGTACAGACGATGATTCAAATAGTGTCTAAGGGGTTTTCAACTTATGCAAAGCAATTCTGTTTATCTTGTTTATTGTGTGCAAAGTATCATGCTCAGGGGGGGGGGGGGGTTAAAAAGTCTCAGCAGGCATTCCCTACCCCTCCATATCCATTCAACACACTCTGTATGGACTTTATTGAATTGACACCCTCAGAGGGAAAAAGGTTCTGTTTAGTCATCATTGATGCTTTTTCTAAATGGGTAGAAGCTTTTCCAGTAAAGCACTCGAATGCACAAACAGTAGCAAAACTTTTGACTACAGAAATAATTCCCCGATTTGGTTTACCAAGATGCATTTACAGTGATAATGGGTCTCATTTTGTTAACCAGATTGTTCAGAAGTTGGGTCAAGTGTTTCAAATTGATCTCAAGTACCATTGCGCTTACCATCCCCAGTCAGCTGGACTGGTGGAAAGACAACGGTGTCTTGAAGAGTAAGCTCCACAAACTGATGGCAGAAACACATAGATCATGGACTGCGTGCCTTCCTTTGGCACTCCTGTATATGCGAATCTCACCCTCCTACAAAGGACTTACACCATTTGAACTTTTGTTTGGAAGACCATATTACATCCCGCAGTGGCAAGGATTGTTGCCAGTAGAACGTGAGGGGGGGGGGGGTGAGGATCTAGTGGATTATATGAAGAAGCTGCTAAATGTCAAGTCTCTTGTAACCAATGACTCCTTTGCAGATTCTAGAAATGAAGCCTTGTTAAGCGTGGCACCCGGGGACTGGGTGTGGATCCAAATTGTGAAGAGAAAGAATTGGCCATCCCCCAGGTGGGAAGGCCCATACCAAGTACTTATCTCGACACCTACGGCTGTAAAGATCGCTGAAAGGACTTTGTGGATTCATATCACCCACTGTAAAAAAACTCAAGACTTTTCCTTCTGCCATTGATATTGGTCAAACTCCACCGGACCTCTGAGTGCAAAGTCTGACTACAAAGGGGGATTAGCCCAATAGGGGTTAGTTCGTCTCAAACCCAGTGAAGAAACCAATGGTGCAAGGTAGTCCTTAGGGAGGATGGTCATGTTCAACTGGTACTTGAACTGTTACATGATGATGATTTTGGTGGCGGAAGTAAATATTTCCATACGAGAAGGAACAGTTGTAAGAGAAAAAGGAATGGTGGTGCTGCAAGTGCAAACAGGTGTTACTTCTGTGTTTAAGGTGAAACTTTGTGAAGGAATTTTGGACTGTTCTAAATGGAACAATGATGATTTCTTGACTCGTGCAAAATTTGTGCAATAGAGACTGTACATCCTGGTCAAATGTTTGGTGGTCAACAGATGTGAATGGATGGGAAACAAGTGGTGCAGTGATACCAGAGAAAGATAAAAGCAGGCAACAAAGAATAAAAATTGCGCATTTCGAAGGTACCAAAGTAATTACTATAACCATTGTGTCACCACAAGAAAGTGATTCAGGAGTTTATGGAATCGGAGTGTACCTTCCAATTGGAACTGATCCTTTGGGGACCCTCCAACTTAAAGTACAAAGCCTTAAGAATGCGACAAGTAAAGCAGATTTTGCTTTCACAGAAGAACAATTGTTACTCGAGACGGGATTCGTACACCATAATGAACGGTTATCTTGGGTTAGATATAGTACCCGAGAGGCACATCGTGAGAACTGTATTTCTTGTGCTGAAGGTAAACAGCAACTAGCGACAGTCCCATTGATGCGAGATGAAGGTAACCTAACGTGTGTTAAAATTATTCTTCAACAAAACTGAAGATAAATGCAAAAATGAAACTCAGAGTTTTCCAGCCATAAGCAAAGTTGAGAAACCGCCGGCAGCGATTTCCTATCCAGGTTCGTATATGTGCATTTCCAGAGATGGCACAGGGAAGAATTATGGCAATATGGGACAGAACTATTGCAATGTTACTGTGAATGGCAATGAGAATCCATTTCTGGAGAACCAAACTCATAGTTTAACAGATGTATGGTGGTTATGTGGAGACAACAAACTCAGATCAAGGCTTACGATTCCCTGGAAGGGAACTTGTGCACTTGTAAAGTTAATTCTGCCATTCTACATTTTCCCAGTTCCAGCAAGCAATTTCGTAAGAGAACCTGAAATAAAGCCGAAGTGGTTGAGTAGGAGAAAAAGAGAGGCACCGAAGCAATCCTTCGATAACGGTGTCTACATCGATAGCAATGGCGTACCAAGAGGCGTACCGGATGAATACAAAGCAATAAACCAAATAGCAGCTGGTTTTACATCCATCTTTGTCTGGATTCAACCTAATAAGAATGTGGACTGGATCAACTACATTTACTATAACCAGCAGCGTTTTGTGAACTATACCAAAGATGCATTGAAAGGAATTGCTGAACAACTGGAGGCCACTTCGCAGGTGGCATGGCAGAATCGAATTGCATTGGATATGCTCCTGGCCAAAGAAGGAGGAGTTTGCAGGATGTTTGGAACTTTCTGTTGTACGTGCATTCCAAACACTGCGCCTGACGGAAGTATCACTCGAGCTTTGAAAGGTTTGGAAATGTTACCCGAAGAATTGGCAGAGAACTCTGGGGTAAATAATCCTTTTACAGACTTTCTACAAGCATGGTTTGGAAAATGGAGTCATCTCATCAGCAGTTTCCTGGTGTCCGTTGGAGTCGCTGTGGCTATCGTGGTGGTATGTGGTTGCTGTTGTATACCCTGTATCAGAGGTCTTCTACAAAGACTGGTTCATACTGCTGTTATGAAGACGATGTACCAGCAATTGCAACAGACTGGTGAAAGTGAATGCATTGAAATGTGACTCTCTGCAAATGTTTTTGAAGTTTAAAAGTTTGTCTTGCCAATGAAGTCATGCATGCAAAGAAAAACTTAGTTTTTACCATAAAGACAAATAAGTGTTTTCGGGGGGAAATGTTAAGAGAAAAGTTTTAAAAACATACTGTTATTTGTCTTTTTCCTCTTCTTGCAAAGTGAAAATGTTATTTGTTGGGATATGCCCATCAAAGATGGGTCTCATCTGTGAACAAAATGCAGCATTGCTTATAAACCTGAATAATATCTGTTTTCTGCTTTTCAGAATAAAGAGACTTGGTTATAGCTTAGTGAAGTCTGGGATAAGGACGCACGGCCGAGTAAGAGTTAATTTACTGAAGCAGGATGTGTCTCCTGGAAAATTTGAGCTACCATTGTTGAACTGAACATTCTGTACTTCTTGAACATTCTGCACTAACTGTTGGTTTGAGGTAATTTTTAATAAACATGTTTACCACAGGAATTTTCCATAGCCAACTGTCAATGGTCAGAAATGTAACAAAAAGTTGTCTTGCTTGCAGTATAAAAAAGTTGATGTCAGTAAACAAGTTGACCAGAGGAGGAGATCATCTTGACCAACATGATGTGTAATCTGGTTAGCTGCTAATAAAGAAGTTTTTCATCACCTGAGGCAGATGTGACTTGTCTGAATTTTTCTTCTGACAGGAAGTCATCTATCCCTGGTAACTATCATACTGACAACATACCCCTTAGCTTCACCCAGTGGTCAGGGACTTAGGAACACACAGATAGTAATCTAGCCTTTCATCATCATGTGTTGACACTGGTAAGGAAATCATTCTATGCTGCTCAACTTATAAACCAAGTTATGGCATCTAAGTCCAAGGAAGTCATTGTTCCACTGTATTTGGCATTCATCAGACCTATTATTGAGTGCAATGCCCCCTTTGGTATGCACCTAACCAGGCATATCCAACAACGTCCACAGAGGTTCCTCACTAAAAGAATACAGGGCACAAGTAATATGTCCTATGCAGACTGCCTCAAGGCCCTATCACTGCATTCGGTCTCCTACAGGCTTTTGAGGGGAGATTTATGCCTTGCATACAGGGCATTGTCAGACCCCACTCTGATGGACCTCCTGCATATCTACAAAGCAAACAGCACCAGAATTACCCATTCTAAAGACAAACCTTGCCTGTGATATAAAAAGGACCTGCTGGAGAGATGGGTATGTATCCCAGAGACTACCCAGTCTATGGAACAGGCTCCCTATCCATGTAAAGCAGAGTTCCTCCCTAACCCAATTCAAGCTCAACTTGGACAACGGGATGGAAGACCACAAATTCATCTCTGGCTTGGCACCCATGTCTCTAATGGATACAGGTAACTTGTAAATGGTTAATCTCCCAGGCCCATGTTTACACTTATCAAGGCTATCAGAACTTGTCAGAGATTTGGGATGCATGGCTATGCTTAAAAAGGCCCTTGTGGTCGTTAGCCTAGTAAACATCTATGAACCTAAGTTCTGCCTGAGAACGTTGACAGTACAACCTATCTTCCCTTTTTACTATTTGTTTATGACCTCTCAATATCAGCTTGGTGTTTCATTCTCACACTTAAAAAAAAAAAAAAGCATTTTGAACTTCTATGCCAACCTTTCAACCTGAAACTGAAAAAAAAAATGTTACAATTAAGGAGCCGTTTCTCAACTATGACAGTTCAGAAATAGAAAAAAAAATGCACAGTTTAATGAGGCAAATAATGGTAACTAGTTCAGTGTGCTAAGGCAAATAAAATGTGTTGATAAACATCTTCTAATAAGGCCAAAGTGCACATTCTGGAAGGGGATGTTTTGAAGCATGGAAAGTAGAAATATTCAAGCACTTCATGTGAAAACGTCTCAACAACAGGAAGCACATTAAATGTTAGAAGACAAAGCATAGAGGATATGGGGAAATCAGATATTGCTTCATTCATTATCAGCAAGCATCTAACAGTGCCAAATATTAAATGCTTGGTAAACTGTCAGTGTACACTGTGGGTTTCGGACTGAATTTATTTGGTACGACTCTCCTTGCAGACATCACGTGTGGCAGTTTATTGACTAAACCGTGACTGTAACTTGTAACATCACATTAAAGATGTAAAAAATACAAACATACAATGTGAACAACGGCAACTGTAAACAATCCTGAAGTGTTGTAAAGATTAGGCAATTACGAGTCTGGGACCAGACGACCACAGAAAATGCAGAGCTATGCAAAGTATTCAGCAAAACATTTCTCCACTACAGTCTCTTTAGTATTGGTGTTAAGACAGACCCTTTTTGGTAGTAATTTAGCTGAAAATGCCTTCTATGCATATTTATATATATATATATATATATATATATATATATATATATATATATATATATATATACACACACACACACACACACACACACACACACACACACACACACACACACACACCTTTCAAGAAGCATATCCACTGGAAAAATGAGGCAGGTAATACCTTCCTTACTTTTCATTTCATTCTCATAAAACAAATATTTTACCAAAAGTAAATTCACAGCTCCATCCTAAAAGAAAACATTTCTTAAAACAAAAGAGGTCTATGCGCCAAAATATTGAAGTCAAATATTTGCGTTTTGGGATAAAAAGAGGATCCAAGCCCAATGAAAGAACCTACTTAAAAGATTTAATGTTATCCCAAGTACCTCACGCAACTAACTGCACTATTTTCTTCAGTAAGACTCTTGTGCCCGATGCCATACCAATGAACAGCACATCAATGAAGAAGAAAATAAAGGTAATGCAAGGCCACGGTTACTTTTGACAGGCATAACTCATTTGGGTATGATCTTTTTCTGAATGTGAAAGAGGAGTAGGTCCTCCTTTCCTCACTGCTGTGGAAACCTTGGGGGTGATTATAGAACTTAAGGAGGTGGGGGAACCCATTGCAAGGGGTTAGAAGGCAAAGTCAACCTCAAAAAAGAAAGAAAGAAAGAAATAAAAGGCTTCTCAGACCCTCTTCACTTGCACAGCTTCTGTACTGGCAAGATGCTGTACAGCAGACGTAACAAACACATGCAGCATAAAGAACAAAGATGGAAGCTGCAGGGAAGTGACTTTACTCGAGCACTTTATGCACTGCAGCCTCATTTTCAGAGTCAAAGTCCAATCTGTAGTAAACAAATATGTACATGAACAAAGTAACTGTATGCACACGTTATCCTGTGAAACAACAAATGCTGCAGGGTAGCGACTACTCAATGTGGCTGATTCATAACTATTTATCTCAAAGTATTCAACATTTCTTTATTGTCTTTCTTTTTTAATTGGCAAATAAAACACAAGGCACAATTACCTGTTACCACAGGTGACCCAAAAACTTAGCTCTGAATAAGTACCTTGGTAAGTGTTACAATACGCAAGTAGATTGTGAGAATCAAACTCAGACCTGCAGAATAAAGCTTGCTTGCAAGTTGCAACACTGCCATAGCCTATTATGACGTAATGGTACACTTATTGCATGCACAGTGTTGTAATTTATTCTGGGAAGTAGCATGTCAAGACTCATGTCTATACCAAACTTTGGCAAAGGAAATGAATGAAAATATGGAACCACCAGATAGCTTCGGTCATCAGGAATCGACAAAAGTAACAAAATAAATAACTGTTCTACACTACTGGTCCTCTCAGGTCATAACAGAATTAATATTTAGACATTAACTAATTTAGTATTATGTATAGTTCCTTACACAATGACACTCAGCCTTTTAAGACTCTGCATGCAGAAGTCACTGCACCATCTCAAATAACTCCACAGAAAATTTTCAAACACAGAAGAATCTCATTGTAAAACGGAGTCTTTCATGTTTAATCCAAGTCCATTGACTCCAAAAGGAACATCTATGTGAAATGTACAAACTAAAGTACATTTTTTTACCTCAAAATGGAAGACCTAATTATGCCAAGGTTAGAGTGAGACAAGTCTCAAGAACTACTAACCAAGAAATGAAGACATGAGATAAAAACTGATGTATAATCAAACACGCAAGACTCTGAGAAGACATGGTATTCCTGGGGACACCTGAAAGTTATGCAGGAAAGAAAGACATCTGGAAAGTTTTGTTTAACTGTATTTTAAGGGGGGGTAGTGGGTACCATCATCTTAGAAAAAAGCTGTGGTGAATATACTTACGCAAAGGGGTAAAAAAAAAAAACTTAATCTGGATTCATACAAATTTCAATTTTAAACCATGATTATATAGTATTTATGTCTACACTAGCTAACAGAATGCCTCAGGTACTGCCAAAATAGATATTATACCATGATCCCCCCAAAACGTGCACGCTGATTGGCCAGCCCGTTGTAAATCGAGTTATACTAATGGAAAAGGTCCGGTCGCCCGGACTTTTTCCAGTATAACTCGTTTTAAAACACTTTCTGTCTATTTTAAGTGGGTTTAACATAGCGAGACAGCTTTAAAATAAGCAACAGAGATCTCCGTTACTTATTTTAAAGCTGTCTCGCTATGTTAAACCCATTTAACATAGCGAAGCAACGGAGAAAGCAAGATCTCCGTTGCTTTTCTTTAGTGTTTCGCTATGTTAAATGAGTTTAACATAGCGAGATAGTTTTAAAATAAGCAGCGGAGAAGTCCGTTTGCTTATTTTAAACTGTCTCGCTATGTTAAACTCATTTAACATAGCTAAAAAAAGGAGATCTTGCTTTCTCCTGCTTTATACAACTCTGATGTACTGCTTGGTAGCGCAGTACATCAGAACTGCCGCGGATGCCAGACATCTGCGGAAGGGCAGTAAACAGGCATTATACTATGCCATTATTTAAGAAAAGTAATAGTTTCTTTTCTTAAATAATGTCATAATATAATAGCAATAACCGCCTGGGTGTGGGTAATGCTAAATTACCCACGGTTGGCTTTGTTTGGTCCCTCGGGCTTCGCCCTCGGGACCAAACCACGCCAACCGTGGGTAAATTTAGCATTACCCACACCCAGGCGTGGGTTATTGCTATATAGATCAATGTTGTTTGTGTACACTAGGCAAACATCTTTAAACACTTAAGCCATATAGCTTGTTCTGAATCACAGCAGCAGCAATCCAGATAAGAGGTCTACACTAAATCATGCCATGCAGAAAAGTTTCATGAATGCCAACTTCAGTCAAAGGCTGCTACACTTAATCATTTATCTGTCTGCCAAGAAAGCTCATGATTCCAGAATGTGCCTCCTGAAATATTCTAAGCAGCTTGCATTTCATATATTAATAAACTATTTGCCCGTGAACTTACTGAAAGTACAAAGTATGGGAAAAGTAAGAAAGAGGACAGATGTGTAACATGATGGACTCAAGTTTATCCAAAGCAACCAATCTTCTTTCTTTTTTTTTTTCTTTTTTTTACTATTTTCTCACCTCTTAATATGAATTTGATGTTGAACGATGATCCAGGGAGAGGAGAATGTTAAAATAAATAAATAAATAAATAAATCATTATTACTGGTGGGTCTTGATTCAGGGAAAGCATTCAATAGAATCCGGTAGAATTTTAAGAGTAGGATAATGATGGCATTCCATCAGGGAATGAGAAATGCTATTAGTTAGCAGGATAAATATGAAGTGTTGGACGCATGAATTAAGGTGGAAAGGTTCTTCTAAGACAAGCTGTGTTTGAACAGAGAAACCAGGCAGGCGTGTCCTCTTTCCCATGCTATATGCTTTATATTTGCAACCACTGGCAAAGAAAATAAGGGACTCCTAAAATTCAAGGATATAAATGGCATGGAAATCAGGAAAAGTTAAAAAGTTATGTTTTTACCATAATGTTCCATCTGTGTTGTCCATTTTCATACTTCCTTGACCTGTGGGTTTCGGATCCCACTCAAATACTTTCCAAGCTTAAGATTTAAAGCTCAAGCTCCTCCTCACCAGACCATAATGCGTCATTCTCCCAGAATACCTCAGATACAGTTTGCTAAAATATACAGCTAAGGTACCTACATAATCATATAAGAGAAGAAAGGTTCAGGGGCTCAACACAGGAAAAAGTTATGTCTTACCATAATGTTCCATCTGTATTGTTGATCCTCGTTCAGTCATTATGTATGGGTATTGGTTCTGACCTCGGAACAGAGCTGGCCACTTCCCAAGCTCGCATCAGCATCAAACTCTCGAGCTAAACTCTTACCCACAATCCCCCTCACCCTGTTACCTCAGATTGAGCTTGCAAGTCAAAGAAGGTAGAGGCTACCTCTGGTCAAATAACCTAAGAGAAGCGGAAGGTGAGATCCACTAGAAACCACAGGAGGGGGAAGGAGGGAGGGTTGTAATGACTGAACGAGGATCAACAATACAGATGGAACATTATGGTAAGACATAACTTCTTTATCTGATGTTAATCCTCGCTCATTCCTTACGTATAGGACAGAGTCCCCAGCTACCTCTATTCCTGGGTGGCTCTCATGGAACGACATTCCTGAGCACCATAGAACCAAAAGATGATCTTCTCCTGGAGGCCAAATCCAATTTGTAATGATTGATAAAGGTATGAGTGTAGCCCAAGTTGCAGCTGCACAGATGTCATGTAAAAAAGCTCTGGCATGGAAGGCAGCAAAAGTTGCCACCGACCTTGTTGAATGAGCTTTCATGGTATTTGGCAACGCGATATTAAATTGTGTATAAATGAAGGTCACAGTCCTTCAACCATCTAGCTAATGTGACCTTAGCAACAGCAGATCCTAATCTAGGTCCAGAATAGGCCAAAAATAACTGGTCAGATTCTGAAAGGACCTAGTCCTGTTTAAGTAAAAATGGATTTGCCTGTGGATATCTAGGGTATGTAGGCAATACTCTCCTCTGTTTGAATGATTGGGAAAGAAAACTGGCAATTCAATGGTTTGATTAATGGACATTTCAGAAATCACTTTTGGCGGAAATGATGGATTAGTTCTCAGAGACACTATCTCTATGAAAAATCAAGTATGGACTCTTGATACATAAACCTTAAAGCTCAGAAATACGTCTGGCAGAAGTAATGGCGACCAAAAACAAGGTTTTCCATGACAAATGCTTGAGGTCGCAAGAAGAGACTGGTTTGAAAAGTGGCATTGTCAGAGCTTATAGAACTAATGATAAATCCCATGGTTGAATAGGTTCTCTAAAAGGTGGCTTCAGATGATTCACACCTTTTATGAAGGTCTTGCACAATTTGTGGGACATGAGAGGAATCTTGGCCACCCTCATGAAAATTAGAAATTGCAGCCAAATGAACTCTAATGGTAGAGGCCGCCAGACCCAATGATAGACCCGATTGGAAAAGGTCGGCCAGATAGTCTAGTATTATAGACACTGGTGCAGAGAAGGGATCTACTTGTTTATCTTTCAGCCAACAGGCAAATCTTTTCCACTTGCTCAGATAAGTAATTCTAGTTGAAGACATACGAGATGCAATGAGAATGTCACGTACTGGTAAAGAAAGATCATTCTGCCTGGCAATCAAGGGAATTGGAGTAGCAAAGCTGTGAGCTTCAGGCTGTTCAAGTTGGGATGAATCAGGTTCTGTGGATGTGAGATCAACTCCAGGGTCAGATGGAGAATCCATGGTCGATCTAGTTGGTGCGGCCAAACGAAGGGGAACCAAATCTGTCGAGGCCAACATGGTACTATGAGGATCATCTTGCTCTTCAACTGACGGGCTTTCTTCAGAAACCGGGGAAAGGGTGGGAATGAGTAAAGACCACCAGAGGGCCAATTGTGGACTAGAGCATCCCTGGGTGACTGTCGCAGAGGGGGGATCAGGGCAAAGTAGTTGCTGCATTTGTAGTTGGTCAGGGATACAGAGAGGTCACAGCAAGGACGGCCCCAGTGGTGGAAGATCTCCACTGCTAACAAGGGATTCAGGGACCACTCGTGAGGTTGAAGAATACACCTGCTGAGTCTGTCTGCTATCACATTGGAACTCCCGGGAAGGTGCGTTGCTAGAAGAAATTGGTTGGTAGCCATCGTCCATTGCCATATCCTCATGCCCTCTCGACAAAGGGGGTAAGATTTTGTTGATGTCCCAGACCACCGCCATGTTGTCTGATTGAATCACAATTGTCCCAGATGGCAGCAGGGGATGGAATGCTTGCAACACCAGAAGCACCGCCCGCAGCTCTAAAACATTTATATGCAGATGGGCATCCAGTTCAGACCAAGTGCCTTGGACTGTCTGTCCTGGACATAGCCCCCCCACCCCATCAGGGAGGCATCCGTAGTCACTGTGGCCTTGGGTTGCTGGGAGGAAAAGGGAGAGACCACTGTGACAGATTGTGTGTCATCCACCAATTTAAATCCTGTTATCACCTGTGGGTTACTTGAATCATGGCTGAAAGAGGATGCTGAAAGGGATACCATTGGGTGAGCAGTAGCCATTGTAGAAGCCTCATGTGAAACCTGGCCAGGGGGACAATGGTGATGGAGGCTGTCATGGAACCCAGCAGCTGTAGAACCAAGTGAGCTGTGGATTTCTCCCTTGAAAGGATAGGAATCAATTGTTGCTTTATCCTTAAAATTCTGTGCTCTGGAATGGCAGATCTGCAGTTCTGCGTCTCCAAGATAACCCCTATGAATTCTGTCGACAGAGATGGGGTGAGATTGGATTTTTGACAGTTTATGGTTATGCCTAGCCTTTGTGCAGTGAGGAGAGAATATGCCAAGGCTTCTTCCAATAGATGTCTGGTGGGGGCGGAAATGAGCCAGTCATCTAGGTATGGAAACACCTGGAATCCTTGAAGTTGCAAGTGAGCTGTGACAACTGCCATGCACTTTGTGAACACTCTGGGGGATGTAGAGAGTCCGAAGGGCAGCACTCTGAACTGGTAGAGACTGGCTCCCGCATGGAAGTGCAGAAATCTTCTTAATGGCCTGTCCACTTTTATGTGGTAGTATGCATCTTGAAGATCTATCGGGCAGATCCAATAGTCTTCCAAAAGTGGGAGGATAGACTGTTTTGTGACCATCCAGAATTTTTGTACTCTCCCCGGTTTTCTTTGGCACCAAAAATAGTCTCGAGTAGAATCCGAATCCTATCTGGTCTGGAGAGACTATTTGGAAGACTCTTTCTTAGCAGCTTTTCTCTCTCTAATGCCGCTTCTTCCCTTTGACTGGGTGGAATGACAGGAAAGTTTTGTGAAGGGACAGGACAAAGATCGAAGGGGATATGATAACCTCTGGTTATAATCCTTTGTACCCAAGAATCGGTGGTGATGGTTAGCCAGGCAGAATGGTACAAGGAGAAACATTCCACCAACCACCTGCAGAGGAAAGGAGTTGGGCTGCTCTTCAGGAGCGCTGGTAGGATTGACCAGGGAAAGAATCCCTGGAACCCTCATTACGCGGACCCCCTCTGCCCCAAAAGGAGGGTCTTCCCTGTGAGTTTCCCCCTCTGCCTCTGGGGAGAACTCAGCCTGTGTGTCACGGAAAGGACCCTGAGATTTCTTGAACCATATTTTCCCACTCTTTTGGTTTCGCGAGAAAGCATGTTGAGGGGAAGAATAATGGACACCTACAGAAGAAAGGGTCTTACCATCCTGTTCACATCTGGCCAGTATACTTTTAACTTTGGGTCAAACAACGAGGAGGCCTCAATGGGAGCATTAAGAAAGGAAGCCTTAAAGGGTTCTGCAAAATTGCACAAGCGCATCTAGGTGTGTCGTCTCAAGACCGTAGCTGAACCCGCTGCTCCTTCTGATGCGTGAGATACGAGTTGCATAGAGGAGTTAGATATTGACTCAATGGTAGCCAGTTGAGAGGCCACTGTCACGAACCTCATCAGACACGGCACCAGCCAAGGATTCAGATAGCCCAGAAATCAGATCCCTTTGAAGCCTGGTAAAGTGTGCTATATAATTCAGGGACCTGATAGTAAAGGTCGCTGATGCAAAGGTGCGCTTCTCTATCCTGTCCAGGGCCTGGGACTCCGTTAGACAGATGGACAATCCTTCTACCAGATCCTTTTTTTTTTGCGGCCGCCACCACTAAAGCATCCACAGGAAGACCTTTTGACCAATGGGGATCCGTAGTAGGAGGGGACAAAATCTTATATGGCCTCCGGGAAATAGCTTTGACGGTATCAGGAGCCTTCCAAGCACGCTGCACGATAAGCCAGACAAGTTCATCGGCAGGTAGAGTAACCCAGGAGGTAGGGGGCCTGGCACGAAAGGCCTGCAGGAACACAGATTCCTCACAGGTCGGATTAGAGGACTGCCAGTCACCTCTCTGTTTCAAGATTTCAAGGATATCACCAAAAGATACCTCAGAGGGTGACTGAGGGGATCCTTCCCCCTCATCAAAATCTGTCTCTTCAGTGAGGGACTCCTCTGTGGAGTCCATATGCTTCCTCTTATACAAACTTTTCCGGTGGACTTCCTCAATGGGAGAAACTGGGGAAGACAGCGGAAAAGGTGTTTCCTGTGGGAATATGTCCTGAGGCCCTTGCACCCGGTGTCCGCTCGGTGTGACTTGTGAAACCAGTGTACCAGAGGAGGGCAGAGGTATAGACAGTCCAGGATTGCCAGCAGCAGCAAAAGCCTTCTCCATCAGTTGAAAGGCTGGCCCACCTGAGGAGGAGTGAATGTCTAGGACAGGGGTCACCCCTCCCTTAAGTGGCTCAGCCTGCCGACCAGGAGTCCCTGGATGGCTGTGGAGCAGCAAACTGTGTGTGTCACAACTGACATCCTGGGTCGTAACAAAACTTTTCTGCCATGAAGACAACTGCGGTTCCTTAGTGAGATCCATAATTGGAACCGCAGAAGGGGAAGACTGTGCTTAGATCAAGAGAAGCAGCTTGACACGACCGAATGGCAACACGACAAAAGAAATCTGAGGTAATAGGGAGAGGGGGACTGTGGGTAAGAGTTTAGCTCGAGAGTTTGAAACTGACGCAAACTTGGAAAATGGCCGGCTCGGTTCTGAGGTCGGAACAGATACCCATATGTAAAGAATGAACGAGGATTAACCATATCAGATCTACAGTTCCCAAGACAGACCACCTCCATCAGATGTACATAGAAAAGGCCAGGGAGAAGGATGGTGGGGACGTCAAGAAATAATGAAATTGGACAACACAGATGGAACGTTATAAGAACATAACTTCTTTATCTAATTTTGTCATTTTCATTCATTCCTCAACCTACTGGATAGAGCCCCCAGCTACACAACCCTAGGGTGGCCTTTATGAAAGGATATTCTGATGCACCATACAGCCAAAAGCAGCTCTAGTCCTAGAAATGTCTAGTTTGCAATGAGAAATAAAGGAATGAGACCTTGACCAAAAAGCAGCTGCACAAATATCAACTGACTGAGGAAAAAGTTTGAGAAGTCGCCACATATTTCGCATAATGAACTTTGACACCCCCCGACAAAGACATAGCTTCTGATGAATAAACAAAAGACATGCAATCTCAACCACCTGGCCAGAGCAGGTTCAGGAACTGCTGTACCTTTCCTAACCTCTGAAAAGGATATACAAAGTTGGTCAGATTTTCTGAAGGGTTTTATCCTCTCCAGGTAAAAACATAATTGCCTATGAACATCAAGAAGATGTAGTATTTATTCTCCCTTGTTTTGGAAATTAAGGAAGAAAACAAAAGATGAATGGATTGATTGATATTGCTTTCTGTGGCCACCAAGTAAAAAGAATGGATTGGTCCATAAGGATACTCTATCCTTATGGAAGCTTAAGTAAAGAGGTTTAGCAGAGAGGGCCCGGAGCTCAGAAACTCTCTTTGTTGATGCAACAGCAACTAAAAATGCTGTTTTCCAGGAAAGAAACTTTATATCTACCTTAGCAGCGGGTTCAAAGGGAGGAAGAACCAAAGCTTGTAAAACCAAAGTAAGATCCCAAGGGGGAGTTGGATCCTTGATTTGGGGGGGGGGCAAAGTAAAAAGGTGCCTCCGAGAGAAACCTTGCATTGTTTAGAAGAAGCTACAGAAGAAGTTTTCCCCAATATGGAAATGTGAAATGGCTGCCAACTGAGCCTTCGCCGTGGAATACCAGGCTCTGTTCTGGAAGAGGAAAGCCAGGAAATCTAAAATCACATGAACTGAAGCCTTAAAAGGATCTATCAGCTTCTGCTGAGCCCAAATACAGAATCTTTTCCATTTACTTGTGTATATATTCCTAGTAGATGCTTTGTGAGCAGATATCAGAATTTCTTGGACCAAGGATATAAGCCTGGAATGTCTAGTCATCACTGGAACTGGAGAAACCATGTAATAATTTTAAACCTTGAAGATTTGGATTAGTCTGCCCCGAAGGATGGGACAACAGGTCTGTAAGTGGTTCCAGAGTCCATGGAGGACAAAGTAGATGAGACCAGAGGAAAGTGAACCAAACCTGGCAAGGTCAGAAAGGAGCAATGAGGATTACTTTGCTCTTCAACTGATGAGCTTTCTGAAGGAATTTGGGAAACAGGGGTAAGGGGGAGTGCATAAAGTACATTGAGAGGCCAACCATGGACTATAGTATCTCTAGGGAGCTACCCCTGAGGAGGGATCAAGGCAAAAAACTTGCTGCATTTGTTGTTGAGAGAAGCAAAAAGGCTGTAGCAAGGTTGACGCCACTTGAGGAAGATCACATTTGCCACTGGCTGGTTCAGTGACCACTCAGGCATCACTATAGTTCTGCTGAGCCTGTCTGCTAGAATGGACTCCCGCGGAATATGCGGTGCAACTAGAAAGAGGTTAGTAGAGATTGCCCATTGCCACACTCTCATTGCTTCTCAACAAAGCGGTTAAGATCTGGTTCCTTCTGGTTTGTTGATGTGCCATACTATGGACATACTGTCCATCTGAATTGCAATGATCTCCGAAGGAAGAAAGCTGTGCAATGCAAGAGTCCTCAATGCATACAGCAGGCAATGTGATAACCCATGAAAAGGAAACAAAACGGTGAATGAGGAATTTGTTTGGAAACCTGTGTTAGCAAACATTCTTTGTAGGAAGAATTACAAGGTGGCTAAGTTAGTCCACATCTGCTTAACAGCCAGTAGCATTTCAGTCTGATTGCTAATTTTATGTTTCAAGTAATATTTGGCTCTCCAGATGATGTATGAAAAATTCCAAATAAAATCTTCTTGTGAATTACCTTGCTTGTTTACTCCACTTGAACAAATAAAACCAACAGTCTGTAGTACTTACAGCTATCTTACCTGAAAACATCAGGAAAATGTACTGAATAGTACTAACTGCTGACATGTTGTACATGAATCACAACAGCGTATGTAAGGCAACTGGACACAATGAGACAGACTATTAAGACAGCATAAGGTTTCATACCAGCTGAAGGAAAGTTAACTTTCTAAAGCGGAAAATAGTTTTTCAGTGTTAATCTTCATTGGGGAAATCACTTTTGCTACTGTTTCCTGGAGCACATTGACCTTCTGATGTCATGTACTATAAAAATCACAGGAATGTGTGATGAAAGACACACAATTCAAGGACTGTTTTTCCGCAGTACAAATTCTCTAGAGTACCAACACAATTTAACAATACAAGAAATGTTCTACTTTGCATGTTTATAACTACTGGAATTTTATTAACATCAGGTTAAAATCTTAATTATTTACTTTTAACTGCTTGTGACTGATTGTGTTTGTTAGCTTAATGGTGTGTGTGTGTATATATCTATATATATATATATATATATATATATATATATATATCTATATATATATATATATATATATATATATATATAAATATAAATGGTGTAACTAATTAGCTTCTGCCTTTCTAAAAGTTACTATTACTACCATTCCAAAGTGTAATGGTTAATTTATTTCAAGTGTAAACAGTAAATGAGTTCTTGGTGCGTTAGAAAAGGCTAGCTTGTAGAGTCTCTGTAATAACAGGGAAGGTGTTCTGAAGAGATATTTATCTCTTCAAGGAAATGTGTGCATGAGAGCATCAATATCAAACCCTTTTTTTCCCCATTCTGTACATGGGGTCTGGGTGTCTCAAACAGTGACCAACTCACCTACAGAAAATGTAAACAGTGCCGGGTTGCTAGCCCTGACAGGCATTCTTCCTTATCACACAAAAACATGTGCACTCATGACTACAGCCAAATTAGTGTCTCCGATCCATCTACTACAAGTTACTGTAATGTGGAAAGAAACCAAAGGACACAGGGAAAACCAACACAAACACATTGATGACATGCAGACTCCGTACAGAAGACACCTCAGTCAAGAACCAAAAATGCTGCGGTGCGATAACTTTACACACTGCACTGATATAGTGACAGTAAGTACAACAGTACAATGTCTGTGTAAAAATAAAATGGCTGCCAAATAGTCCAGAAGGATAAGAGCTGGAGGGAAGTTACCTTTATTGCTTCAGTCTATTCCTATCTTGCAGATCTAGTGCTGCACTCAGCACTGAACACAATGTCTTGAGTCACAACGGCTATAAATCAAAACACTCATCTAAAATGCCAAACATATAAAAGTAACTTCAAGGTAGGAGACGGTTACTGGAACCTTTTTTTCAGTAAACATCTTTATTAAATTTTCACATATGACAAAGGCAATCTTACATTTATATAAAATGAAAAACAAACAAAATTACATCACTTTAGATGCAAATATTATACATCATAGACACCATTGAAACAACTGTAGTTGCAAACATTATACACTTATAATCTATCTAGTCATAGTCAGTTAAGCACTATATGGCTCATTCAAATCCTGCCTCAGACCTTGTTCCTTCTCTTCATATATTGTTCCCACAATTCTCATTTTTTTTCCTGTGTAGTTTGTTCCTTCCCTTTTCTAAACATTTCAATTCCAGTTGTTTTATCTCTGTTACTATATTCACTACTTCTAGTAAAGTTGGTCTGAACTTTGATTTCCATCTTCTAATAACTGATTTTTTGGCAGCCACCATAATTAGACTCAGCAAGGCTTTACTTTGTCTAGGCAATTCTGATTCTGTATCACAGCTCAAAAAAAATTCCCTAGTTACACCAATTTCCTCACCGAGTATCTCTGATAAGAGTAGTCTGCAGGGAATCTTCATAATCTGCCAAGTGATTTCACTCCCAGAATATACATCTTTCCACTTACCACTTTTCCCAATCACACCTCCAGCATTTATGGTCTACCTAATGAAAAAATTTCAGGTGTGTACTTGGGGTATAAAAATATCAATGCAAATATTTTCAAGCACAAATCCTAAATCTTCTTGATTTTGTTGCATATGTGAGACATGCACATATATCCCCCATTGTTTCTTTGTGAATTGCTTAGCCTCTCTTTACAATCCTTTCTAATCTCTTCTGACAGATTCTTGCAGTTATTACACAATATTTTATATGCTCTACTAATGAATAATTTTTAACAGCAGCTTCTGTTCTAGATTCTACCCCCCCTCACCCTTTCTCTTTGCCTAAACTATGATCTCAATCCTTGACAGGGAAGGCAATCTTTAACCCCCAGTCCAAATACATTCTTGGCATCTTCCCATTCTATTACCCTTCCTTCTCTAGTTATTGGCTCCCAATACTTTGGTTCCTTTGCCAGATTTCCCCAATAAATTCCGGCTCCCTCTTGCCTATTTTGTCTGTATCCCCAAGTTACAGTCATCCCTATTGGCAGAATCTCCTTTCTGCATTCTCGTGTTGGCTTAGTTCTTAAAATACCTTCTGCCACTTTATGAATATAATATTCTGTATTACTGTTATTCTCCCTAAAGGTTTGCATCCAGAATCCTAGTTTCTCCTTGTTTCTTCAGCTTCCCCCACTTTTTCATTATCATCCCTTTACAATTTGAAAAACATGTTTCTGCTTGTGCTATGTATAGGAGCCATAACTGTGTAGCTCTGAAATACCCCTTCAAATTGGGCAATCCCAATCTGCCTTGTTCTGTTGGAATAATCAGCTTATCCCAGTTGACTCTTGCAGTCTACCCCTCCCAGATAAAAACTTTCAACTCTTTATTAACTGCTATCCACAAGTTCTCCTGTGGTTGATAAAATATGACTGACCTATGTGTAAGATTAGAGACTAAAATCATTTCAACTGCTTGTATCTTACAATCCATATCCATATAACAGAGCTTCCAATTTCTCAGTTTTTGTATTCTTTTATTTAGTCTCTTCCCACATATCCTTAGCTGCTACACAGGAATTATTTTTAATCCATACTCTTAAATACATAATTTTATCATGTCCCCATAAATATGGATATTGCTTAAATGTGTGTGTGGGTACATAATTTACCACTATTACCTTTGTTTTAGCTTCATTAATTTTGTACCCTAAAAACATCTGAAACTGTCAAAATGTTTTACAACACTAATGTCTTTTCTGGTTTTATTAGGTATAAAATATCTGCAAATAGAGCCAGCTTTTCTTGATTACCATATCAATTACATCCTTGAATTTCTGAGTTTCTTATTTTCTTTGCCAATGGTTCTAAATATAATGCAAATAAAGGAGAGAGAAAAAAAAAACACCCTGCCTGGTTCCTCTGTTCAAGCAGAAATTACCTGAGAGGAACCCACCCACTTTAATTTTCGCCTCTGATCCCTCATATGTCCCCTTAATCAACCTTATAATTTTAACAGGGAATGTAAATGCTTCCATTGCCCTGCTCAAAGTCCCAGCTTACTCTGTCAAATGCTTTCTCTGCAACAAGATCCACCAAAAAAACAGTGCTATTTTCTTACATTCTCCTTCCTTCTGGATCAACAATTTCCTGTTAATGTCAGATGTTTGTGCCAGCTCCACAAAACCACAATTATCCATATCTATTAATTTTGGCATCACATTTGCCATTCTTTTAGCCATTATAGGCATAAATAGTTTATCACCTTGGTTTAGTATCGAAATGGGCCTGTATGAAGCTGGATCTTGACCCACTTTAGATATTACAGCTACCTCCGCTTTTCTTCCAGGATGTTGGTACTCCTCTTAAAATACTGTTAAAGAAAACCTTCCATATCTTTATCAGTTTTTCCTCCTAGCTTCCAAACCTCCACAGGAATACCATCTATTCCTGGTGACTTTCCTGTAGATTGGGTATACATCACCATTTTTCTCTCATCTCGTCCTATCCTGTTAGTAACAGTCTCTCATCTACCTCTAACCTTGGCATATTTAATTATTTCACAAACATTTCCATTTGTACCCTTTCTTGATTTCCATATTTCTCTGCTTCATACAGACTTTCAATGAATTTCCAAAATATTTCCAGTACTTCTACAGGATGTCTCATCTTCCCTGTTATAGTCTCCCTAAGCTTGATAGCAGCCCTTTCTATTTTCTGTTGCTGGAGTCATCATAATAAAAGTTTTTCTACTCTAGAGCTATCATCAAAAAACAGTTGCTTAACACCAACTTTTCTAAGCTCATGCATATTAGAGGGAATCCCTTATTTTCCATTTAACATTCTGCAGTTGCTCCTCCTCTTGTTCTGTAGGATTCCCCCTAGTTTTAATAAATTAACATTTGTCAGTCCGTTTAAATAACTCATTACTTAACCCCATCTCTCTTTCTTTTATTTCCACTCTATTTTTAAACTCCATCTTAATTTTATCCCACTCCCAAGTTATATTTTTTGGGAGAAATTTCTATCTTCTCTAACAGCTTCTGAATAATTTCCACAACCCATTCCTTAAATTCCTCTCCAACAAATAGGTGGGAAAGCACCAGCTCATTTTTATTTAAATTACCCTGTCTTTTTATTTTAGTAGTTATTGGCACATGATCTGAAATAGTTATTGGGTGCATATCAAGACCTTCAATTAAATGCACGTGTTCTTGTGAAATATGAATTCTGTCTAGCCTAGCCCAGTTTTTGTATCTTGAGGAATATTATGTAAATTCACTCCAAACTCCTATTACTGAATTCACAACTTCCATGCCAAATATTTTCATAATTTTCTTCACAAATCCACCCATCCTTGCTATATTTTCTCTTCTGGGCCCCCAGGAACATATTCATGGTTGCAAATCAAATTCCAGTCCCCACCTACAAGTAATATTCCTTACTGAAAGCTGATTACTTCTCCCAGAATGTTCTTAAGCTCCATTTTTAACAGCTTTAGGTGGAATATAAATACATGCCAGTGTAATTTTCCTCCCTAGCTAGTAGCCCCTTAGGTACTACAGACCTACCATTATTATCCTTTTTTATCCTCTTCTATCACTATTGGAGTTCCTCTCAATAAAAGTACTCCTCTCTTCCTTTGCCCCAGTATTCTGCTGAATAACCATCCTGAAATTCTTTCTATGTCAAATTCACACGTTCGGTTCTTTCCAAGCGTCTCTCCTATAGCATAATTATTTGTACTCTACATTTTTAACACAGTTCACTACTACTAATTTTTTTTTTTTTTTATCTGCGAGACCATTGACATTTAAAGGCATTGCAGAAAGCATCATTGTCTTAAAAAAAATATTCCCACCTTTTGTGTACAACAGCTGTTTGGTTACATGTCTAATTCCAGCTTTTGTGTTAGATGCACCCACTGTTTGGCACGTTGATCTTTTATACAGTTGTTTCTTGTCATATCCATTTGAGTATGTCGCATCTTAAAAAAATTTTTTTTTTAATCAAGAAGCCTCAATCCTCAGCACTGGCAACAGTGGGGGACGTACATTGGGAGGATGACATGTACACACAGTATTTTCAGGTGCAGCTCTCTGCATCAAGTGCAATTTCCCTTAAGAGCACAGAGACCACAGTCAGTCCGGGGCTGGTTTCTCCCTCCTTCTCTAGATTCCCAATAAGACTCCCCACTGGCACAGCTTTAGGGTTGAGATCTCAGCTGAGTGGTCAAGCAAAGACCTCCAACACCTGCTCTGTACAACCAGTGCTTCGTGTCCCTGCCTAAGTAGCTGACACACACACATTGAAGTTTTATTTATGCACACACACACACCTGGGAAAGTTTGGGGACAGGTTTACTAGGTATGCCCCCTTTACTCAGACTATAAGGTAGTTATCAATGCCACCAGCCACGTCCTTATCATCTACTTTGAGGCCCTTAAAGGGTGTCCAATCTTACTGTGTAATGCTACTATCAATATAAATGGTAGTTTGACCACGAGCAAGGCTATTAGGAGTGGACCACAGTATCACCAAATAAATATGCAAGTACTCTCAGAACTTAAATATGTCAAAAATATCAGCACTATGAAAGGTTTAAATATATTTAATAACAAGAAAACAAGAAAATACTCAGCATATGATCACAGTAACAGAATTCAAAATCACAGGAAACATTAAACCATCTAAACTATTATTGACTATATTCCTGACTGAATCAGAGAATTACTACACCCAGGTTAACTTACAGAGCAACAAAGGCAGATGTGGTCAGCGGGTCTTCCAGCTCATGTTGTCAGGTCAAATGAAAATACAGAATACTCAAGTCTCTCAGAGACTTCCCAAGTTAATATTTCCAATATTACTGCTGGGATACTTGCAGAATGATATCATTTATTGTCATCTGACTTCAATTCCCAAGCTCAAAACAATCACTGATACCAGCTGGCGGCATTTAGCTTTTACCTGTGAAAATATACAGACAAGCACTTTTCCCCTCAGATCTAGGCATATACTGGATGTCATAAAACAATTACCTTCCTACACATTTCAAAACTAGTAATTATTTCACAAAAGAAAACTCCCTAGTGTAGACATCGTGTCTGCTACTGCACTGAAACTGAAAGATAACGTCTTTTTATGGCCCAACTACAAAGAAATTTAATTTCAACAATTTTTTCAAGTTAACCTCCTGTGTCCCAGTTCCCCCTGTTAAAATATATACATTTAAACAGTTAAAATAGTGTATATACATTTCTGTTCTTTTCCAGTAGGGTACACTGTGGATACATCTTTTTAAGCCAGTACTTTACATACCCTTTTCAACACGTCTCTACAAACCTAGTTTGCTATACACAAATACAGTTCTAATAAGGTTGCAACACAAGCATCTTACATGAAGCATGTTGACATTCACAAATTACAGAACCATTTACAAAATTCTAGACAGCTGTGCTGGCATCTCTGTCACACTTCTATATAAATAATATTAACATTCACAAATTACATAATTATTGACAAAATTCCAAATACCTGGGCTGGCAATATCTCCTTTCATGACCCCCCACCCCCAAAACCTATTAACTTAAACAAACTATGTGCATCTTCAAATATTGAAGTTTTACCCTCCTAATTGGAACAAATGTTCCAAACTGACAGCCCCACTCAAGACTTGAGTTAACCTAAAAGAAAGGTTATCTATGCTAAAACACATAGTGCAGCCTGTGCTTCTACCAAGTACTGTCTGGTTTATCTTATCTTTATGGCTCTCTCAGCTGGGAAAACACTTGAATGAGTTCAGAGAACATGTTCTCCAAGCCATTTCTAGTTCAGATGGTCTCCTAGAGACAAGAAAATCAGACACAAAAACTGCCAAGCATACATTTATTTACTAACAAAAGCCTTATAATATTCAATATTCTTTTTATTGACTTGCTTTCTCTTAAAACTCAATCAAGATCAAGATAAGGGCTTTAATTTACTCATTCCCCTATGCAAGAATGAGGACACACACTTTCTTTTGTAATGCTCTTTTAACCAGATTTTTTTTCTTTTTTCTTTTTCTACATTGCAGTGCCATTTCTTAAAACTGAACAAGGAGAAAGAGAAGGGAGAAAGAAAAAAATGACAAAAAAAAACCAGGAGCACCTATTTACATTAGAATCCTCATTACACTTAAAATAACTGGGAAAACTTTATAGCATGCAAAGAAAATCATGCACTATTAAAATAGTACCATAACAATGGTTTTACTTACACTTAACTTTCCCCCTCCTCTTCCCCTCTCCTAAGTATTTTCCCGAACATTAATGACATGAAGTAGGGCATATACTCTAGATATTCTTACAAGTTTAACAAAGTCCAAAAAAAGTCCAACATTTCCAGATTTTCTTGTTGTTATACAATTACTGATTTCCAATCCCATATTTATCAGTTTCCAAGTTACTGGTTTTATTCTTGTTCATCTTCATCTCCCAAATTCTCTCTCCAGTTCCAATGTACTCTCTCAATTCTTCTAGTCGACTTTTATGTATTTTTTCCTTCTCAAGTATTTTCCGTTGAAAAACTGGAAAAGGTTTCACTGGCATAGTCTCTCTCTAGCCTTTATTACCAGAAGAACAAGTAGTAAAAACTCCTGTTTCACGGCTCATGTTTTCTTGGACAAACTTTTGTATTTCTTCCTTACCATGTGCTTCATCAAAAATGTTTTTGCTCCTCCAGGGAAAATATTTTGAGGATAACTAACTACAGCAGTTTGAATCTCACACCTGATTCTCAACATTCTCTATATAATGGAATAAATGTACTCGTATTCTGCGTGGTATGCAAGGAGTAGTCATTCTCCACAAACACTCTGCTCTCTCCCACTTTTAGTAATTTGTCCTTCTGCCACAATTTTGTCAGAATCAACTCCTACTGGTAAGACTGAATCTTTAGTATTAAAGATCAAGTTTGCTTTCTCCTAGCCAGATTTGGAGCATATACATGTGCCATTTCAATTAACCATTCATGCTGTGGAATACCAGTCCAGTTGCTTATTTGTGCTTTTATAATATTGATACAGTCTGTTCCTTCCAACTTCTCTGGTACAGCAGAAAATCTCAGGTTTCCCTCCATGCTCGGTCCTCAAATTCTATTTTTTTAAACATCTCTTCTTGTGCAGTCTCATTCAGCCAGCCTTGTCTTTATTTTTTGCAGTTGTATCTCCTAATCTGAATATCTGTTTAAAGCTTCTTCCATTTTATTCCAGCCTTTTGCTCACGGAATTGATACACTCCATCACTGTTTTGCTTACTTTAATCAGGTCTGTGTGCAGTTGTCTTGTACTTTTCTTTAGGTTACTGGAAGTAATGTCTGGATTTTGCATTGCTTTTTGCTTAACAGCTGCAGTACTCCTCCCAATCTGCTTTTTTATCCCCTTTTGTAGCCGACTTTCCTTCAGGTCCTCTGTATTTCCTTTTTTTTCCCTTGCATCCAGGCAGTGCAGTTACCAGCCAGTTACTGAAATTTACCCAGATGTTTAGGTCCACTGGCTTCCTCTGCTAAATTTCTCTTTTCACAATGGAAGAGCTAGAATTAAGCAGTTACTCAATGTGCAGCCATCCTGGAAGTCCCCTGAAAGACAAGTCTCTTGGTAGGAGAAGAGAGGAGGATAACTGCAGATATACTGGAAAAGCTGTGCTTTTCGAAAAATAAGCCCTCATACAAACATGATGCATCAGGTGGCAAATAAGATCTGAGGTACTATGGTAGAGTGGAGGGAATTATGGGTAGGGGAGGAATCAGAGCTCTGGATCCAGGAAGATTCAGAGATGGTGCAGAGTTCGGTTCAGAGAACCCATAAGTTGAATCAGATGAAAATAGGCATCATTGGATCTTTATTTGTACATATGCTTCCATTTACATGCATCCCAAGTGGTTGTATTTCTTAAGTGTAATATTTTGAGGTCACTCAGAGGCTTCATGGATTGTGGTACGCATTGAATTTAAACTGTTTCAGTAGAAATATACTGTTTCCTGAATCAGATGTAGCTGAAACAGCAACAAAGGGGAAGACACAGGAGCTTAAAGTGAATTAATGGTAGGGTAGGGCATCCTACTGCATTAATCCTGATCTTCATATGTATTATCAGCTTTAAGGCTCTATAGCAATGCTGATGGGATAAAGGCTTTGTATCAGGGCAGCTGTAGTTAGTCCATACAGATACTTCCCTTGCACTGGCAAATCACATAGCCTGACCACATAAACTAACAGTTGGACAAACCTCATAAATGACGCCCCCAACATCAATTGTATCATCACTCTGCTAGCTAAAATGACATTCTTTAAGAGGCTCAAGCAAACGACAAAGTTCAATGAAATGTAGACAACCCATGTTACCACCAAATTATGAGGAAAACACCAGACAATTTCATGTCTGGAGCTTTGCACGTTATTTTTACAAGCATCCTAGACTGGTGTGATTTAAACAGGATCTTACTGGAGAAAATCCTCCTATCAGCCTGACTCTTGCACTCTTTTTTTTTAATTTCTCTTCCAAACCAGGCCCCACGGAAGCTAAGATAGGTGGAGGTCATGCTTCACTTATTAATGTTATTGGCTACAAAAAAGAAATGAATATGCTATTACTGCAGAGTGGACGTCTCCAGATCAACCGGATAAAGGAAATATATGGATTAGCACTAAAAGCTAGATCCGCTGTGTCTAGACGCAATGTGATCTTCAGACCATCTCAATAGATACATTTTAGAGTTAAGCTACATACTTAATGAGAACACTCTGTAAGGATAATTACACTGTTAACATACTATGTTTTTGTAATGTTTTAGAGGACATTTAAAATATAGCTATTAGTACTGTACTTAACAACAAGTTGCCAAGGTATAGCTGTTAATATTGTACTTAACTACAAGTTACCTTGTTGTTTTTAATGACGTTATCTGAAGAAAAATCCTTAGCAAATATCAAACAAGAGCTGTACACCATGAAACAGAAGCAGTCATGAAACAAACACAGATGAAAAATTACTGAGGCAAACAGGCTGGCAGACAAAGCTATAAAAAGCAAGCTACCAACAAGAAACAAATAGTCTATACAGCCTACCTCATTCAGTATAGGAAATTAAGGATACAGCCAAGATGACTATGTAAGTACATCCAAACAGAGCATTCATCTCTGTAGATAAAAGGTTCAAATTTACACAAAAATGCCACAGCAAAAAACTTCTGTGATATTCCTAAAATAAACTAAAAAGAAATCCATGTCAAGTACAAGTACTGTTACAAAACTTCTCATGAAATATTGCAAACATCCTGAAGGTATTTGCTGAAGAAATCCACCTTGTGCCCCCGCTATGCTGAGCTAAACAAACATTTCTTCCAAATTCATGAAGCACCAAAACTGATACAAGGTATGCCGATTATAGATATGTTTACAAGGAAAATGGAAGAGTTTTGCTCCCCAATCAGTTTTAGTATAGCCTGGGAAATGCAGAAATTACTGTTGTTTACACGTATAGTGCACAAGAACACAATTACCATATTAGCATTAGTGTGTGAAATACAGCTTGATATCAATATTACAGCAACTTATGAATTGCAGCTACATATGCAGCATCTCACACAACAAATGAAACTGTGGGCAAAATCTAAAAAAAAAGTTGATATTTTAAATTATCTGGTTTCTGAACTTATGTGCCTGATATTAAATGCATTTGTCCCTAATTAAGGAGATGGGCAGACTCATGGTAAATGCTACCGTTTTCAGGCTTGTCCTTCCTGTCATACAACTTATTTATTTTACATTTGTTTACCGGGATGGTCCGACTGGGGACAGTGCCCAGTGGAGGCCCGGGGAGAAAAGCTCCAGCTTAAGCTTACATACAAAGTCATCACATCAAGCAATTGAAATTAGACAAAAAAAAAAGTGTTAGCACATTTACAGGATAAAAATTTTAAATCAAAAATATGTACATAGTATCAAATAGAACAAGACTTTAAACACTTGAATATAAACAAATATATGGTTGAACTTGTATATGTGGAGGAACATAACATTAGCTAGGAAATTAAGTAGGGAGAATCACTATCACCTCATCCTGTCTATCCAATTAGGAGCGGCTTTAGATCAACTGGTGCCCTAGGCAAAAGGGCTCCATGGCACCCCCACCCAACCTAGTGCCTCCATCCTGGTCTACGTACACCAAATAAATACTGGAAAAGTGCCCCTGCTAGACCGGCACCCTAGGTGGCCATCTAGTTGGCCTATGCCTAAGGTCGGCTATGTACCCAATCATTACATTTTCATTACTGACATAACTTCACTGCATCTAGTTGACTATCAAGTCTTTCTGTTAAGAGTATGTATGGCATTTGTACTGCCTTTATTTTTATTTATTTTACATTTGTTTACAGGGAATCTCCAACTGTGCAAGTTGCCCATTTTTCAGCAGAGGCCAGGGGAGAAAAGCTCCACACACACACAAAACTGAAAGTACAGCAAAATACACAATACTAATGTACTTAAAGATATACATGCTAAAATATGCATAGAGAATTATCCTTAGAGAAAAATCATCACATAGTACAGGACTGGCAATACATATACAAGATGCAATTATACTTAAAAATACATGCAAAAATATACATAATAAAATGTGTGCAAAAATATGCATAGAGTTTTTCATAGAGAATGGAGCAGATAGTAGATAGAAGGAAAATAGAGTAAATAGTTACGAATATGTGCAAAAGTATGCATAAGAAGTTATCCATGGAGAATAGAGTAGATAGAAGGAAAATACAGTAGATAGTAGATTGAAGGAAAACATAACCTTAAACCCTCATCGTAGGAAATACAGCAACCAGTGTATGTGTGTGTGTGTGTATATACATATATATATATATATATATATATATGTGTGTGTGTGTGTGTGTGTGTGGAATAAGTGAAGAAGCCTTGGATAGACGAGATGAGGTGATAGTATATCAAAGGTAAGTTGTATGGCATGGAGGACAAGCCTGAAAACAGTAACATTTACCAAGAGTCTGCCTGTCTCCTAAATTAGGATTTCTGTATAAACGCAAGAGCTACTGGGTGTACAGAAGTACTGGCTCTGCCCACTTTCCATTTCTATATCAAGAGTAATCTAAAAAGCTGTAGTCTCAGCCCAGAACCCAGTGGGGAACACAACCCCTCATCAATGGACAGATAAACCCTTGGCTAACAAGTTGTATCCTCTTGTTCGGCCAGTGCTCTGCCCATAGAACTATGTATAAAATGATTGATTATTCCTTTATGCAGAAGAGTAAAATGTCTTAGCTAAGTCAACACAAGTACCACAAAGTTACAAAAGGTGGAAGCCAGCATGACTAAGCTGTGCTCCAATTAGAGAGTATTCAAAATGTTAACAGTTCACAGTAACTGCATCATGTTAAAAGTAGAAAGAACAAGAAATACATTATACTGATGGTTAACTATCAAAATTTCGAGGTTACTTACCTCGACTATTCACATCCCCAACCTGGAACAATTTAACAGCATCATTCCGACTGCTTAGAATGTTGATTCTTTCAGAGGAAAGAATTGACATTTGAACGCTCACCATCTAGAAAAAAAATCTGCTGCGTGACAGAAAATTTCCTATCGTTTTGCACAGGGGCTCCCCTGCATACCACACCCCCTGCTACTTATATATTCAAACTCCAAAATCTCACTACAGTGACGAAAAGCATAATTTCCCTGATCCCCACTGTAGTGCGATGCACTTCAAAACACAGATGCTCCAAACTATCAACACAGTCTCTATATCAACATTTCAAAGTCGACAAGAATTGTGTTCGCAGTTTTTCCTCTCTGCCGCTCTGTATTCATCCTGCTCACTGTCGAGGTAAGCCACCTTGACATTTTGATTGTAAATCTACACTGATATCTCTTTTAACAGGAAAAAAAACATTGAGTAATTAAGTAAACATTACTGTAGAGTGTCTGGTGCAAAGCCCCTGTAAGACATTTCATACTGAATGTGTTTAGGTGTTGGCTGAACAAATGTCTTTAATTTCCATACAACATTAAGAAGTCCGTCACTGTAGAATACACATTCCTTGCTTTCTACAAGCAGTCATGAATGGGGCAGTTCTGTCCTACCATAAATCAAGAACAATTATAACATTCCTGACATGTTAGGAGAAAAAATATTTATCCTGTCCTTCTAAAAGCTACAGACAATTAACCAAAACAAACCAGACAGCACACAACAAAATAATAATGGGATCTTTTCATGATAGAGTGAAAACATCTCTGCACAGGTTAGGATGTACTGCCCTACATAGTCATATTTCAGTCTAAAATACTCAAAATCTGAGCACCTAAAAAGGAAGCAACCTTGGACATTATCAGAATCTGTTTCCTCTGAGGCTCAGTGACCTCCTGGTAACAGATCAGCATGTTATGTCATTTGCCTTCCTTACTAAGCACAATCACACTTTACCAAAACAGGTGCTTAGACGGTCACAAACACACAGCTAAATAAGACCGGATGTGACAGACACTGCTTTTGTTTCATCATCAGTTGAGACAACTGACTACTTGCACATGACCTGATCACTACATAGGGGCAATAAAGTCAACCGCTTTAGCTGGAGAAGAGCAGCACAGTATGATTTAGGATAGCAAGACAATGTTAAGGATTCCAAAAGTACACAACAGCTTATCACAACCTGGAACAGAGCTGCATCGTCTTGAGGATGCTAGTCAGTGAGACAACTCAATGAACCTCCATTGCAGAGGCCATTTTCTAGCACTGCATTCTTATAAACATCCAGGAAAGTGACAGCATCCGTACAAGCACAGTTATAATGTGCTGACAAAGCCCTTTTCTTCCTCAATTGCAATACCAGCAGATTAAGTATTTAAGAATACAGGTGAAGAAAAATGGTTATTTTGCATTGAGAGTAGAATGTGGACCATGTTCAGTGTGAGAGCAAGAACAGTATAGTTGTCTAAATAATCCTACAATAACAGATGATGTTCAAAGATCACTGTTGCAGTAGCCTAAGCTACATAGGATGTATACTGTCAGGGATAAGTCAGCTGCCCAGGTTCCAAAACTTTATAGCACCTTCTGTGTGCTCTAACAGATGAACAGATAGAGAATGATAAAGTTAGTGCTTAGGGCACCAAGCCTTCAGAGTTTTCTCGCCTCACAGAAAGGGAGGCTAGAGCTCTGCCAGCTAAGTATGTACTAGGAAAAGAGAAAAAAAAGAAAACATACTTACTATTTGGCATAAAACAATAAAAGAGGGAGGATGAAGGGAGGGTGTTCTAACTGCAACAATGATCTACTTAAATTATGGTAAGATTATTTAACTGTACTATGTTCATCATTAGGTCATTGCTGCAGTAGTTAAAGCTATATGGCTATAATACTAGAAGCTTGAAAAGAAAGGGAGGAGGGCAAAGAAATTTCTAAGTCCAAGAGCCCCTGCAAACTAAACCTGCGTGGGGCCTACAGAAAGTCTAACGTGTAGTGTTTAGTGAAGGAGTACACAGAAGAGCAAGCCGCTGCCTCTAGTATATTTCTACAGTTCAACCCTTTCCAAAAAGGCACAGAAGTAGCTAAAACCCTAGTAGAGTGGACCATGTCCTTGCCTGGAGGTATCTTATGGTGAAAGTTAATAAGAAACAACAGTATGAGAGAACCACTTAAGGATTCCGTTTTGACAATGGATTGCCCCTTTTTCTTACCTTCATAGGAAACAAAGAGTTGACTAGCCTTCCTAAATGCTTTTGTCTGGTCAATGTAGTATCCGAGTTGCCTGTGAATATCCAGAGTGCACAGAAATCTTTCTTCCCCATGTTTTGGTTCTGGATAGAAAACAGCGAGATGAACAGCCAGTCTCAAAGTAAACTCTAATTTCACTTTAAGCATAAAGAAAGGATTTATTCTCAAAGTTATCCTATTTTTGTGAAAAATTAGACTGATGAATCACAATAAAAGGTTGTAACACAGATACTCTTCTTCCAGAAGTCACAGCAATGAAATCACAGCAGTGAATAACACAGTTTTCCAAGATAAGAACTTCAAATCAGCCTTGCAAGCAGATTCAAAGGGAAAAACATGGACATTCTCCAGCATAAAATTCAGATACCAAGGAAGTCACCTAGGTGGAGACAGAGATAAATCTCCTTTCAAAAACTGTTTGACTTGAGGCAGGGTAGAAAGTGGGATCCATGGGCAGACAAGCAGAGAGCTGAAACTTGACAGAAGTGTAAGGAGGGCCAGAGGAGAATAACTTGCACAAATACTGCTGAACCAGAGTCATCTGGGTCTTAAAAGGATCCTGGTTCTTGATAGAACACAAATATAAAATTCCAAATAGACAGACCAAGAACAGGCTGAAGGATCCAGTATCACAAAAACCTTCTATTTACCAGTACATGAACTCTTTCGCAATCAAATTGCTTCTTCAGATGTAATAAAACAGCTATCTGAAACTCCATTAAATACTCAAGCATAAACACATGATCAATTAAAACCTAAAATGGTTTCTTAAATACATTTGAAATAAAAATATATATAAAAATATATATAAAACATATCAACATTCAAAACCAGCTACATACATAAAAAATTGAACTTCTAAATATTCCTTTTACATATAAAAAGCACACACATTTCCCCGAAATAATGATCTGGCTTTTAACATTGGTTTTAAGGCAACCTTGTCATTCAAACCATGTCCATAGTCACCTGTTAAACTAATGATCCTTTCTGCCTCCAATTGTTCTGTCAAATTCCTTACATCTCCTCTTCATATGTTCTCATACACTCTGCCTATACCCATAAATATGAAATTATGGTTACTATCTGTTTCAACCCTCTCCTCCTCCCACAAAACACAAATACATGCGAGAGATGCAACTACACGGCCAAACTGGAGGCTGAGCTCTCTCAACATAGGACTGGCAAGACCAGTCAGGAGGAGAAGGTTACCACACACACTATAGACCCAGTCTCACATATTACCATTACAACCTCAAATCATACACATAAACACACAAAGACATACTCGGAGGCTCTGATCAAAAATCTACCAAAACAGCAGAGGCCACCAAAGCAGACACCCAAACAACCACCACCTCAGAACACAACACCTGCAACACATAGACCTCACAGTCAGAGTGTCAAACAGTCACAGCCCTTAAGGCCAAACACAATGCCAGACACACTAGTCATTGGTGACTCCATAGTCAGACACACTGCACCAGACTGAGTAAGGAGAAGGTCACAGTAAGCTGCCTGTCGGGCGCTAGAATAGCACTCTGGTCTCTCAACAGCAGGTACAAATATGATTCAGTCATTGTCCATGCTGGTGTAAACGACCTGAGACGCTCCTTGGACTACATGAAAAGAGACATTGAGGAGCTCTCTGATTATGTAGCCCAGACAGGTATGACCCTGACCTTGAGCAGTATCCTACCTTCACCAAGAATGATGCCACAATACAGAGATAAGATGATCAGCTTTAACAATTGGCTTAAACACTGGTGTCATTCAAAGGGGATCCAGTGTCTGTCTGCCTGGGATGACATGCTGGACAAGCCACGCTGCTTGCTTGCACCTGTCACCCTGGGATTCCGGATATTGGCAAAGGCTCTTGCCACCCCATAGTGCCTTTTTAGGCAAGGCTCAAATTCTAAACCTACCACCCTAGAACACAAAAAGGAAAAACTAAGGGTAATGCTGCTCAATGCCAGAAGTCTAAATCTCAAAATGCACCGAGGCCCTTCTCAGTATGGAGAACATCGATGTCTGTGCTGTGACAGAAACCTGGTTCAAGGCTCCTGAGAGCACCCCAGCTATCAGGTTTTACCTCATATCATGCCCCCAAAATCTGGACAATACCAAGAAAGGAGGGGTATCCATATTCATCAAGGACACCCACACCTCAAGACTGGTGGCAACGATGCATCGGAGACCATCCAGGTGCAATTAACCATAGGCAAGACTGCTCTGCAAATTGTAGCATGTTACAGGCCACCCTCACAAACTCAGGAACCTCACATGGCCTTCCTGAAAACACTAGAGGGATAAATGTATCACCAAACACCATCATACTAGGTGACTTCAATTACCCTAATATAGACTGGGAACACTACTCAAGCCCAAACACCCTAGCCCAAAAGTTCCTGGAATTCATAAACTCAAATGCCATGGAACAACTAGTCACCATCCCCACAAGAGGAGATAACATACTTGATCTCATCATCACGAACATGGGAGCACAATGTTCAACACCGGAGGTGTACCCTCACTGGTGAGATCAGACCACAAACTAATCTCGCTGGAGGTCCTCATCCCACCCCACCTGAAATAAAAAGACCACAGTAAAGAACTTCACTTCACACTTCTAAAGACTAGTCTGCTCTCCTTTAACAGTACTCAAGCCGCTGAATCACTTACAAATGCCTTCTACCAGCACCTGCAGGACTGCATGGATAAGGCAATCCCAAGCAAAACAAAGACTCTTTGTACCAAAGGCAAGCATCCAGTCTGGTGGACCCCAGCCATAAACAAACTCTACAACAAAAGGAGGAAGCTACTACAAGATAGAGCAAAATCCTTAAAAGGTAAGACACCCTTGATCACTATAAGTAAAAAACTAAGAGCTCTGATAAAATCATCCAAAGCAAATTTCGAGAGAAAAATAGCTAAAGACTCAAAAGACAATCATAAGGCCTTCTTTAGCTATGTTAGAAACCTGGGAGGAAACTCACAGATATGCTCAGAGCTAGTTCAAAATGATGTGAAGATTACTGATCCTACAGACATTGCCAACATACTGGCTGACAGGTTCAGTGCAAACTTCTACCCCCCAAAAGGAGAGATATCTATACCAAACGATTGCAGCCCCCCAAACATCTCCAGCGCCCAAGTGAGAACTGCTCTCCAAAGCAAAAAACACAGCATCCATGGGACCTGATGGTGTCCCCGGCTGTGTGCTCCATGAACTCAATGAGGAATTAAACCCACAGCTAGGACAGCTGTTTAATCAAAGTCTTACCTCTGGATATGCAACTGTGGTACCACTTCACAAAGGCGGTGCCTCCACCGACCCTGCCATTAGCTTGACAAGCCTTATCTGCAAAGCCATGGAGAGGATCATAATGTACCTCATAAATAAAGACATAGAATTTGCAGACTTTGGATCCAACCCAGTTTGGCTTTGTCAAAGGCAGATCATGCCTTTTAAACTTGGTTGACTTTTTCAAACAGTCACCAAAGCCATTGATGAGGGAAAGGCAGTCCATACAGCCTACCTCGATCTGGCTAAGGCCTTCGATACAATACCCCATTCGGGTATCATTGAAAAACTCATCAGCTTAAATGTCAACCCATACATCACAAGATGGGTTGCAAACTGGCTGAGTGACAGAACCCACAGGGTCAGAGCTGCTGGCGCCATGTCAGACTCAAAGCCTGTCACAAGTGGTGTCCCACAGGGCTCAGTCCTGGGCCCACTCTTGTTTGGCATCTACTTTTCAAGTACAAGCAAACACAGGAGGGTTATGGCTGACAAAGTTTGCAGATGACTGCAAACTGGGCCATAGTAGAAAACACATCTGACACAGATATCCTTCAGAAGGGTCTCACAGAAACGGATAACTGGTGCCAGAGCCACGGCCTAAAGTTAAATGCCAAAAATGCATAGTCATACCCTTCGGGAAAAACAAGGTTACTAGCTACCAAATAGGTGGCAATCCACTGACCACAGAAGAAGTTATCAGGGACCTGGGGACCCAGGTTGATAGTAGTCTGTCATTCGACACCCATGTAGCTAAAGTAGTTAGGAAGACCTTCTACATTGCCCACCTTATCATGAAGGGATTCTCATCTAGATCAAGGGAGGTCATAGTCTCCCTTTACTCATCACTCATCAGACCAATGATTGAGTACAATGCCCCATTCGAATGTATCTGACCCGACACTTGCAGCAGCTGGAGAGGCCACAAAGTTCCTCACCAAAAGGATAAAGGGTCTCAAAATCTGTCCTATGCTGCCCGACTGAAAGAACTCCAGCTCTATTCAGTAAACACATGCTCAGAGGTGACCTTTGCCTAACATACAAGGCCATGTCAAACCCAGATTTGATGAATATGCTTCACCTCAAAAATCTAGATCCATCAGAGCCACAAGGGCGGAGACTTAAACCTTGACACGGCTATTAATAGGACGTGCTGGAGGGATAGATTCATCACCCAAAGACTCCCTATGCTGTGGAACAAAATCCCGGTACATGTGAGGCAGAGCACCTCGCTGGCCTTGTTCAAGAGAAATCTTGACCAATGGATGGGAGATCGCAGATATACCCCAGGGATTACCTCAGTGTCACTGCTCGACAGAGGCACAGAAAAATAATGGGTATAGTTCCCCATACTAAAGGGGTGGCCTAAGCCACAAAACGATGGGCTAGGCTTGTAAATGCCCTCGGGCAGATAGCCTAGTATGAACCTATGAACCTATGAACCTATAAAAACATGCTTTGCTAAAGCACTAACAATCCTGTTTACTGATATGACAGGCATGCTCCTTCATTCTATCCCTAAAAGCCCTGTCTTGCCTATGTAAAATTTTTGACATACTACACAGTATTCAAGGTAAACAACATGCAGCAAATCACATGTAGCATGGACCTTAAACATATAAATTATATCCTGATCTGGGTACTTAAAAGTCCCTGTACAATCTATAAGCTTACAAAATGAACATTTTACACATGGGGAAAGTGACATTAACACTGCCCTTACTGATGTAATTATTCTTAGGGTAGCACAACTGCCTTTTTAATGACTTTATATTTTTAAAGAGGAACTTTTGTTGTGAATCAACCAGCCCCTTCATTTCTTCATCTGTAACTAATGCATTCCAATGTTTCCTAATAACTTTCATATATTGATTAACATTGTTGGAATACAATGGAACTTTTAACTTCCTATCCCTTATTGCCACACTCTCACCATGTGTATTATACGCAGTTCTTTAAAATAAGGCTTAGTTTTACTTGTTCTTAAACATTTAACTTCTTCTATAGCTCTGCCTACTTCATTCTCCTTATAACCTCTGTTGGTAAGGGCTGTCCCTAAATTCTCCATATGATCTAGAAAGTCTTGATCATGTACATTTGAGATGCCCTAAGCATCTGATTTTTAACCGCATTTCTAAAAATGTGGTGAGGACACATACTTTCTCTAAACAACAAATGGTTGCAGTTGCAAGGTTTCCTAAATGACTGTGTAGAAATCATGCCAGTTCCATCAAGGATGACTAACAACCAAAAAATTATTTTTTTTTAGAAAACTGATGAAAAACGTAAAAAATGTAGTGGTCCTGAAGACGTATTGCTCAAAATTATGGAACTGCTCAAGAGACCCATTCCATAACGGGAACACATCATCCACGAACCCGCAATAAAACACTACAACCAACCTCAGTTGCTGTGGATACTCCATGGATATGCCTATTTCATCTACTAACAGTAAGAGTATTTCCAGTGCTAAGCCACTGACAGTGATGACCAATGAAGAGAGTAGGGCACTGCCTTCTAAGGAGTTAGGGGCAAGGAAGTAGTTTAGGATGGAAGTGCAAGTACACAAATCTCAAGATGAAAAGAGAAGGAATGATGTAATAAATCCTGCTTCGGCAGCCACATTGTCATCTTTTTTTTCAACAGAAACCAAGTTTCCCATTGCCTATCAAGGACCGAACAGGTTTGGAGAAGTGGCAGCGTTCTCGGAGCCACACCCGGATGAATAGGAAACTGGAAGTAGACTTGAGAGGCACTCCAAACATCAAATGTTAAATGCCGGAAAAATGCTTTAGCGTGGAACTTAATATATAAGTTAACAGACACCGAGCTGAAAGTCCTTGAAAAGGGACTTTCGTTTATTCCAACGCAAAATTCTGACTTTACTAAGGTAATCTTAGATCATAAAAGCTTTCACAAGGAATTTAATGTTAAAGTTGCAACTGAAAATTAACACTATAGCAGAAGGATGTTGTTCATTCAAAAACCTACTATGTATGTGCCAATCTTAAATCCAATGGTTAATGCCTTTAAAAAATTATGTTTGATGATGTGTATAAAATGGATATATCCAAGCATAAATTTGTTAAACAACCAAATTTAACAAATTTAACAAAATATGAGAATAGAGCCATCCAGAAATTACACAGTAACACCAGTACAGTCATTAGATTTGCAAAAGGCGTATCGATGGTATGGTGAATAATATTACGAGTAAACTCAAGGGCCTCCTTAGTAGAGGTTTCCTTGATAAATTTCCGATTTTTTTTGCCCAACATCCACTTGTTCCTATTATCCAGAGGTTACCGAAGCTACATAAGAGTCCCACTCATCCCCCTTTACAGCCGATTGTTGCTGGACGCAATTGGTCCTCACAACCTTTGTCTACATTTATAGAAAAGGCTGTTAGAACTATTTTGCATTTATTTTCACGTGTTAAGAGATACACGACATTTTTTAAATTATTTATTTTCTTTTACTCAGATGCATGATATAAAAAGGGGAATGTTGATGGTGACTCTAGATGCGGTATTCCTTTTTATGGTGATTCCCAGTGACACTGGTGTTGCCAATGTTAAAATGTTTTTAAGGTTACACAGTGATTTTAGTGAAGCAAAAGTTGAAATGTGCACATTTTTGAATTGTGTTTTGGAAAATAATGTATTTTTAAAGATTCTTTTTATTGGCAGACCAATGGCATAGTTATAGGCACGTTACATGCCAATAGCTATGCCAATGTAGTCCATGGCCCTGGAAACAAAAATGTTCCGTGCCTTCGACATTTTCAGGTTTCATGTTTTAAAGTTCAATATAAGAGCATTCGCTAATTTAAGAATTCGCTCTTCTGATAGGAACCCGTGGCATCTGCGGTTACAGCCTGACAAAAAAGTTATATTTTTCCTTACAAGAAAATTGTAAAAGAAAAGGTTCTCCTTAGTTGGATACCTACCTGTCCCACCCTGAAGAAGTCATGGCTGGCTGTTGATCACGGAAAACCTGCAGGGAAGGGTGCACTCTGATGGCAAGAAAACTTTAAATGATTGTCATTCTAACCACTGACTTTAAAATACTCTCCTCAAGCTGTTCAGGGGTTAGGGCAAGTTGAATGTTTCCTAAATCTTTGGAATCTGACTACTTGTCATATCCTCGACAGGATAGAGCTTGTAAAGCTTGCGCTACAGCAGCAGTGATTTAATAATGAAAATCACAACTTTCTGCCTCCCTCTGAGGTGATACAAATGAATATAGTGCTGCAGTGTACTCTCACACCAACCAAGAAATAACACTCAGCTGTGAAAGAAAACACGTTTTTGAGGTAGCAGAATTACTACTCCAAGGCAGCAATGGCCAGGAAAGCAGTCAGGCAAGGGTGATGCTGGTCACAAAACGAAAAAAAAATGTTTAGATTTGGTGGTGTTTTACATTTTTTCCCCAGTGTTTAACATTCTATTTCTACAACTATACAGGTTAAAACTAGTTGCTCAAAAGCTAGCTTTGCATAACGAATATGAAATTTTCACTCAGCTTATACAAAAAAAAACAGGCCTGTAAATGAAAAATGACAATCTTGATCCTAGCAGTATCTAAATTAATGAGTATTTTCTAAATTTCAAGTGTAAATATTTCCCTGTTGCAAAAAGTTTAGGGCCACCTTTAACAGATTAAAGGCAGGCTCAGCTTTTGTGAACAGCAGCACTTTTGCTGCAAATTTAAACATGTACTTATCTGCTGGTCTAGTATGTCTGTCAAACCATTGGGGAGGTAAGCTCTTTCTGCAGGTTGGGGGCTGCAGTATCTGCCAGAAGACAGGATTAAATAAGTGTGCTGTTTTGCCTTCCTCTGTGAGAAGGGCAGGACCACAGCAAGGAAACAATTGCAGCTCTGATGGAAACTAGTTCATAGGTAAGTACTAGACTAGCTGCCCTTGTGGGCCTTTTTAAACCCAGCCAGTTTCCTTTTTTGTGCTCAAATAACTTATCCCATTTGGTTAGAGATTGGCTTTACCCATCCCATGGTTGATAATTATATATTACCCCTACTGAGAATAAATGGCATCATGCTATACATAATTTGATGGGACCCTGGCATGGGATAAAGCATTTAGGAGCTACCTCTGTCCATTAGCACAGTGGGAGTTGTCCTGGTGTACATTTTCTGTATCCCATCCATAGATCTAAGTTAAGCTTGAATATGGACAGGGATGAATGCTGTTTTATGCGAATGGGGAGCCTGTTCCAGAACAGCAGTATCTTAAGAGATGTATAGCTCTCTAAACCGTACTACTGGTGTTGCAGAAGAGGTTTAGATCCCTAGACAGAGTATTTCAAATGCCATTTGACTTGCTGATATGCATTAAGTCCATCAGTAATGGTTCAGAAGATACCTTGTATGTTAGACACAGATCACCTATTAGCAGTCTATAGGATACCGTGTATAGTGACAGGGCTTTGAGCCGGTCCAAGTAGGACATGTTTAGGCCTTGTATTCTTTTAGTAAGACATCTCTGTTGGCATTCCAGTTGTTGCGTTTATCTGGACAGATATTTTCCAAAGGGGGCATTATATTCAATAACTGGCTTAATGAGGGCTAAGACAAAGGGGACAATGACATCCCTAGATCTAGATGACATCCCTAGATCTAGACACCATCCCTCTGTTTATAAGCTGCACTGTATAGAAGGACTTTCTTACAACAATGTTCACATGTTGGTCAAACGTTAGGTCACTGTCTGCTTAAGTTTTTAAATCCTGAACTGTGTCAACTCTTAGGGCATTTTGTCAATGTGGTAGTTCCCTGGGGTAAATGACTTCTCAAAAGATACAATGCATTTTTTGGCATTTAGTTTCAAAGATTTTGGCACCAGTTATTTATTTGAGATAAACCTTTCTGCAGGATGGCCAAGCGATTTGGGGATTCAATGGCTAGTCCTAGCTTGCAGTCATCTGAAAAATTTGTCAGTTAGGGCCCTTTGATATTGGCTTTTACTGCGGAAAAGTCAAAGCTAAAAAGGAGAAGAACCAGCACAAAACCCTTGGGGACTCCACTGGTGAGTGGTCTCTTTGTGGAGGTAACTTCTCCAGTTTTCATTATCTGCATCCAATCTGTGAGCAAGCTGGCAATCCAGCGGGTAGCATGGGTTTATTCCCAGTTTATTTACCTTTTCTACTATGTCTGTGTGGGGAACTGTGTTAAAAGCTTTGGCTAGGTTGAGGGATGTACTGTGCACAGTTTTGTCTTATCCATTGCTTTGGTGACCTTTTCAAAGATCCACCAGGTTTAGTTAGTATGACCTCTCCTTGATGAAGCCAAACTGGGATGCATGCAGTATCTGGAGGTTCTCTATGTCCAGACTGATTAGTTCCATGGCAAGTCCTTTCACGGCTCTGCATATAAGGCTGATCAGACTTATGGGTCTATAATTGCTTAGGTTTCTGGAAGGTCCTCACCTATGCAGGGGAATGACTAGCTGCTCTCCACTCACTTGATACAAAACTTGTATGGAGGCTGAGACTGAATAGTGTTGAGAGGGGTGTGGCTAAATCATGCTTCATGCTATTTAAAATGCATCCAGGAATATTTGATGCAATATTTTTAGCTTTGGATAGTACTTTTAGGACTTGGTCTTTTGTGATAGGTGGAGGTGAGCTAGTTCAGGTACATCTTGAAGGACAGATGGAGAGGAGAGGGGTAAAGATAGAGCTAAATTTATCAGCCAGTAGGTTCACTATATCTTCAGCCTCAATGTAGGTAACATCTTTTACAATCAGCTCACTGCATTGCACTTTTGAGACGACTAACTAAAAATGCCTTGTGATTGCCTTTGGCTTGGGCTGTTATTTTAGCCTCAAACATGGCTTTGGTGGATTTTATTAAGCTTCTGAGCTGCTTGTTTAGTTCACTGACAATGGCTCTAACATTCTAGGAATTATTCTTCTTAGTTTTGGTCAAAATTATTTTCCCTTTATTATAAAGATTGTTGATATTATGGTACCATCATGTGGATTTGTTTCTGAGGTTTTCCCTGCACTTATTTGTATGGGGTGCAATTCCACCTATGCACCTGTTTACATGCTGGTATAGTGTGGGGTGTATATGTCTGTATACTCAGAGGAGTTAACTGAGTTTGGTGGGGATCTGAAACTTGTTTATGCATCACTTAGGAGTAGGTAATTTGTCTTAAAGAAACTTCTAAAGGTACCAGGGGTGGAAGGTATCTCCGGGCTTCAGTTTTATTTCGAAGGAGACTTCTTTTCAGTCGGATCTAACAAGCAATGAAGATATGCAAAGGATGGTACAAGATCCTCCCATATTAGAAAGGGCAAGATCAAAGATGTTATTCCCCTAGTGGGTACTCTAATTGTTCCAGGGCATTTGTACTGACAAAGTCCAGGAATGTCTGTCCTTGTGTTGTGGTGGTGTAGGTTTCTCACTCTGTAGCTGGACAGATTAGATCACCTAGAAAAATGGTGCTGAGTTTAATATGGAGTGATTCTAGTTTGTGTAGATAGGCATTGTGACTTTCTTGCATGATAGGAGTTATATAGATAGCTAATAGATGGTACACCTCTCACACACTGTTATGCTCTGAGTAAAAGATGATCACCAGATAGCATGAGATAATTCCTACCCTGTCTCAAGATACGCATTTCAATCAGGCTGGCTGCAGAAGTTTTTGGGAAGTGCTAGTTCACTATAGCTACAGGAATAACTCTAGGGGCAGGATTACTACAACCAACTGCCTGGAGTTTGGCTAAGGACAACCATAACGCATTCTTTAGTTACATCCGAAACCTTAAAGGAAAAGATCAAATTTGCGCTGAACTTGTGGAGAATGGTACCACGTTAAAAGAACCTGCATAGCAAACCTACTATAGGACAGGTTCAGTGAAAACGTCTCCCCCTGTCCCCGCCACATATATCCCTGTTCTCCACCTAGTATCTCTAAAGAGCAGGTCTTAACCACTCTCTCCAAGGCCAAAATCACAGCCTCTATGGGATCTGATATCACAGGCTGCGTTCTAAATGGTTTAAAACAGGAGTTAGCAATACCATTGAGCACTCTAAATACAGCCTAAACACTGGTTTTGTCCCTGCAGAATGGAAAACAGCTACCATCATCCCCTTGTACAAAGGGGGTGCATCCACCGACCCTGGGAATTACAGACCCATAAGCCTGACCAGTCTTATCTGCAAGGCCATGGACAGAATCATCATGGACCTTAATAACAAAGATATAGGAAGTCTTCAAACACTTGACCTGACCCAGTTTGGTTTTGTCAAGGGCAGATCATGCCTGTTGAACCTTTTGGACTTTGAGAATGTCATTAGAGCCCAGGATGAGGGGAAATCTGTGCATACGGCCTACCTAGACTTAGCCAAGGCCTTTGACACAATCCCCCACTCAGGCATCATTGAAAAACTCACCCAGCTGGGGATCAACCCATACATTGTCAGGTGGATTGCAAACTGGCTCACAGACAGACTGTCAAGCTTATCGAAGGAAGGACACTCAGCAAACTCGGAGCTACAATATATAACATTAAGTATCCTGGTTTTTGTTTATTTTGTTCTTTATTTCTTTGTTGTTTATAGCACTTTGTGTACTGTGTATTTTTTCTAGCTAGTTTCACTGTGTGTGAGGTATTAACTGGAAATTGTCCACCCTTATTAAGCATCTGTTGGGTTGTTTGTTTATGATAACTTGTTGCAGTTAAACTTATTTTTCTAGAGGCTCCTTTAGCTGTTTAAACTTTCATTTAATGGCTCACTGCTGCTTTTCAGCTGGGAGTAACACTTCTGCAGTTTGTTCTAAGTAGTGTGGATATTTGTAGCATTTCCATATTCAGGCTTGTATTTGGGCCTAGTGTTTGTGGAGGCTGTGTGTCTGAGTACATAATTCAGGGACATCTTGTTTTAGCCAAAGCCATTAGGCATTTCAGTGAGAGAGACTTGTTTGAGGTCATTGGCTGACTGAGGTCTCCTGGACTACAGCTTAGACTAAGCACCTCATTGGTTCTTTTGAGATTTCTTTCTTAAAACTGTCTCAGGTTTCAACTTTCTGTTACCTAAGAAGCTCAGTTGTGAGTGTTCAGCCATTTTACAGTGACCGTATCCAAGGAAGGACACAATATATAACATTAAGTATCCTGGTTTTTGTTTATTTTGTTCTTTATTTCTTTGTTATTTATAGCACTTTGTGTACTGTGTATTTTTCTAGCTAGTTTAACTGTGTGTGAGGTGTTAACTGGAAATTGTCCACATCTGTTGGGTTGTTTGTTTCTGATAACTTGTTGCAGTTAAACTCTTTTTTTCTAGTGGCTCCTTTAGCTGTTTAAAACTTTCATTTAAAGGCTCACTGCTGCTTTTCAGCTGGGAGTAACACTTCTGCAGTTTGTTCTAAGTAGTGTGGATATTTGTAGCATTTCCATATTCAGGCTTGTATTTGGGCCTAGTGTTTGTGGAGGCTGTGTGTCTGAGTACATAATTCAGGGACATCTTGTTTTAGCCAAAGCCATTAGGCATTTCAGTGAGAGAGACTTGTTTGAGGTCATTGGCTGACTGAGGTCTCCTGGACTACAGCTTAGACTAAGCACCTCATTGGTTCTTTTGAGATTTCTTTCTTAAAAACTGTCTCAGGTTTCTTTCTGTTACCTAAGAAGCTTGTGAGTGTTCAGCCATTTTACAGTGAGCTTATCAAGGAAGGACACTCAGCAAACTCGAGCTACAATATATAACATTAAGTATCCTGGTTTTTGTTTATTTTGTTCTTTATTTCTTTGTTGTTTATAGCACTTTGTGTACTGTGTATTTTTTCTAGCTAGTTTCACTGTGTGTGAGGTATTAACTGGAAATTGTCCACCCTTATTAAGCATCTGTTGGGTTGTTTGTTTATGATAACTTGTTGCAGTTAAACTCTTTTTCTAGTGGCCTTTAGCTGTTTAAAACTTTCATTTAAAGGCTCACTGCTGCTTTTCAGCTGGGAGTAACACTTCTGCAGTTTGTTTCCACCCTCCCTGTTGGCATAGTGTTTTTATAGTTGGTGGCTTTGCAGCCGCCTTGTGTAAATTTGATCTGGGACCTCCTCCCAGTCTAGCATTACCTCATTCTACCCAGTACAGGGACAGCATTTGAGAAGGCCAATCAGCTTAGTTTCTGCTGTTTTTCTTACTTTATTTTGCTCTTGCGTCTTCTTAAAAGTACTCAATTGTATTTATTACTGCTTGGTGTAACTCATTGTAAGCCTTTTAGTTTAAGCACCTGGCTTCATTTACATTAGGAAGGTTTGTGGTCTGCACTGTAGTGGCAGAACAGGTAGCTTACATCCTTCTAAGTTGGGACTGCTGATTGAGGGCTCAGTGTCTGTTATTCTAAAAGTGTATTAATTCTGGTTTAAGCACTTGGGCTTGAGGCCAGTTATTTTACATTAAGAGGGTTCGTTCTGCACTCTTGTGGGAGGAGAGGCTGGACTCTGTCCTTCTGAGCTGGGAATTTCTGGTTAAAGCTTATAGTGCCTGCATATTTGAACTGCTTCTTACTGAAATTGGTACACCTTAGACTAGATCCAGACCTGCTGAATCTAGCTTTGTTTGTATAACTTGAGCACTAATCCAGGCATTTTTAAAGTATTCAGTTGTATTTATTACTGCTGGTAGTAACTTGATTAAAGTGTAGCTATCATTTCTAAGTCTTTTGGATTAAGCACTTGGGCTTCAGACCAGTTGTTTTACATTAGGAAGGTTTGTGGCCTGCACTGTGGTGGCAGGACAGGCAGCTTACATCCTTCTAGGTTAGGAACTGCTGATTGAGAGCTCAGTGTCTGTTATTCTAAAAGTGTATTAGTTCTGGTTTAAGCACTTGGGCTTCAGGCCAGTTATTTTAGGAGGGAGGACTCTGCCTTTTCTTGATACTAAGTATAATTTTTGTTGCTTTCACATCTGAATACCACTGTTTTATTTCGCTGCATTTAACTGAATATTGCACTTGGGATCCGGCTGTGTTAGTATTTGACTGTATTTGTAGCAAATTCTAAGCTGTAGTAGCTGATTCATAGCATTTATAAGTGTTTGCTGTACCTGTTTCTGCCTGTTCTGTGAAAAAAAAAAAAAAAAAAAAAAAATATCTCTTGTTTTCCTGCTTTTTTAGTCCTTTAATACAGTTTCAGAGTTGCTGATTCCTGGGCTTGGTTGTAGTTCCTGTGTACTGTTTCCTTGCCTTATTTGGGGAGAGGAAGTTACCTTGCTTACCAGTGGGTGGGAAGCATTGAGCTGCCTTTGTCCAGTTTTGTGAGGTTTCAGCCAGTAACTAGTAGTTTATTGGTTTTGGGCCAGTTTCTAGCTGTTGCACACTAGGCAGCGTAGGCAGGTTTAAACTATTCGGCTACCTAAAGTCCACTCTTCAAATTTTCCTTAAAAAAACTACCTTCCTCGAACTACTACTGATCTAATCAGCTTATCCTATAACTAAAAGATCATCTCCACTTGACTCAAGTAGACTATTCTCTCTATTGTTAAACCTAGCACTTCTGCTCCTAGCATTACTTTGATACGATACGGCACTTCTTGTGTCATAGAAGTACCCCAAAAAGGTAACTCCCCCATTTCTCGGTCACCCACGTTGAAGTTTTTTTTTTTCCTTTTTCATGTCGAGGTCTGTCGTCAGGATCAGTATCCCTCTCTCCTGCTCAGCTGGTGAACCTATACTGAGGCAATGTTACAATTGCCTCATGTACACAGACAACCCTCAAACACAAATACATGCGAGAGATGCAACTATACGGCCAAACTGAGGCTGAGAGCTCACACAGGGACTGGCAAGCACCAGCAGGGAGAGAAGGTTACCACACACACTATAGACCCAGTCTCATATAGCACCATTACAACCTCAAATCATACATAAACACACAAAGACATACTGGAGGCTCTGATCAAAATCTACAAAACAGCAGAGGCCACCAAAGCAGACACCCAAACAACCACCACCAGAACACAACACCTGCAACACATAGACCTCACAGTCAGAGTGTCAAACAGTCACAGCCCTTAAGGCCAAACACAATGCCAGACACACTAGTCATTGGTGACTCCATAGTCAGACACACTGATGTCCCGACTGAGTAAGGAGAAGGTCACAGTAAGCTGCACTCAGTCATTGTCCACGACTACATGAAAAGAGACATTGAGGAGCTCTCTGACTATGTAGCCCAGGCAGGTATGACCCTGACCTTGAGCAGTATCCTACCTTCACCAAGAGTGATGCCACAATACAGAGATAAGATGATCAGCTTTAACAATTGGCTTAAACACTGGTGTCATTCAAAGGGGATCCAGTATCTGTCTGCCTGGGATGACATGCTGGACACCTGTCACCCTGGGATTCGGATATTGGCAAAGGCTCTTGCCACCCCATAGTGCCTTTTAGGCAAGGCTCAAATTCTAAACCTACCACCCTAGAACACAAAAAGAAAAAAAAAAGGGTAATGCAAAAAAAAAAAAAAAATGCTCAATGCCAGAAGTCTCAATCTCAAAATGCGAGGCCCTTCTCAGTATGGAGAACATCGATGTCTGTGCTGTGACAGAAACCTGGTTCAAGGCTCCTGAGAGCACCCCAGCTATCAGGCATGCGTTCCGGCCCCAAAAAATACCAAGAAAGGAGGGGTATCCATATTCATTAAGGACACCCACACCTCAAGACTGGTGGCAACGCACGATGCATCGGAGACCATCCAGGTGCAATTAACCATAGGCAAGACTGCTCTGCAAATTGTAGCATGTTACAGGCCACCTCACAAACTCAGGAACCTCACATGGCCTTCCTGAAAACACTAGAGGGATAAATGTATCACCAAACACCATCATACTAGGTGACTTAATATAGACTGGGAACACTACGCCCAAACACCCTAGCCCAAAAGTTCCTGGAATTCATAAACTCAAATGCCATGGAACAACTAGTCACCATCCCACAAGAGGAGATAACATACTTGATCTCATCATCACGAACATGGGAGCACAATGTTCAACACCGGAAGTATACCTCACTGGTGAGATCAGATCACAAACTAATCTCGCTGGAGGTCCTCATCCCACCCCACCTGAAATAAAAGACCACAGTAAAGAACTTCTCAAAAGCCGACTTCACACTTCTAAAGACTAGTGTGGTCTCCTTTAAGGCCCCGAGCTGGTGGAAAACAGTACCAAGCCGCTGAATCACTTACAGACGCCTTCTACCAGCACCTGCAGGACTGCATGGATAAGGCAATCCCAAACAAAACAAAGACTCTTAGTACCAAAGGCAAGCCAGTCTGGTGGACCCCAGCCATAAACAAACTCTACAATAAAAGGAGGAAGCTACTACAAGATACAGCAAAATCCTTAAAAGGTAAGACACCCTTGATCACTATAAGTAAAAACTAAGAGCTCTCATAAAATCATCCAAAGCAAATTTCGAGAGAAAATAGCTAAAGACTCAAAAGACAATCATAAGGCCTTCTTTAGCTATGTTAGACACCTAGGAGGAAACTCCAGATATGCTCAGAACTAGTTCAAAATGATGTGAAGATTACTGATCCTACAGACATTGCCAACATACTGGCTGGACAGGTTCAGTGCAAACTTCTCCCAAAAGGAGAGATATCTATACCAAACGATTGCAGCCCCCAAACATCTCCAGCGCCCAAGTGAGAACTGCTCTCTCCAAAAAAACACAGCATCCATGGGACCTGATGGTGTCCCCGGCTGTGTGCTCCACGAGGAATTAAACCCACAGCTAGGACAGCTGTTTAATCAAAGTCTTACCTCTGGATACGCACTCAGGAGTGGCGCACTGCAACTGTGGTCCCACCATTAGCCTGACAAGCCTTATCTGCAAAGCCATGGGATCATAATGGACCTCATAAATAAAGACATAGGGAATTTGCAGACTTTGGATCCAACCCAGTTTGGCTTTGTCAAAGATCATGCCTTTAAAACTTGGTTGACTTCTTCAACAGTCACCAAAGCCATTGGGAAAGGCAGTCCATACAGCCTACCTCGATCTGGCTAAGGCCTTCGATACAATACCCCACTCGGGTATCATTGAAAAACTCATCAGCTTAAATGTTAACCCATACATCACAAGATGGGTTGCAAACTGGCTGAGTGACAGAACCCACAGGGTCAGAGTTGCTGGCGCCATGTCAGACTCAAAACCTGTCACAAGTGGTGTCCCACAGGGCTCAGTCCTGGGCCCCTCTTGTTTTTGGCATCTACTTTCCGAGTACAACAAAGAAACTGCATGGCTGACAAAGTTTGCAGATGACTGCAAACTGGGCGCCATAGTAGAAAACACATCTGACACAGATATCCTTCAGAAGGGTCTCACAGAAACGGATAACTGGTGCCAGAGCCACGGCCTGAAGTTAAATGCCAAAAATGCATAGTCATACGCTTTGGGAAAAACAAGGTTACCCCTAGCTACCAAATAGGTGGCAATCCACTGAGCACAGAAGAAGTTATCAGGGACCTGGGGACCCAGGTTGATAGTAGTCTGTCATTCGACACCCATGTAGCTAAAGTAGTTAGGAAGACTTTCTACATTGCCCACCTTATCATGAAGGGATTCTCATCTAGATCAAGGGAGGTCATAGTCTCCCTTTACTCATCACTCATCAGACCAATGATTGAGTACAATGCCCCATTTGGGATGTATCTGACCCGACACCTGCAGCAGCTGGAGGCCACAAAAGTTCCTCACCAAAAGGATAAAGGGTCTCAAAATCTGTCCTATGCTGCCCGACTGAAAGAACTCCAGCTCTATTCAGTCGCCACCGCTGCTCAGAGGTGACCTTTGCCTAACATACAAGGCCATGTCAAACCCAGATTTGATGAATATGCTTCACCTCAAAAATCTAGATCCATCAGAGCCACAAGGGCGGAGACTTAAACCTCGACACGGCTATTAATAGGACGTGCTGGAGGGATAGATTCATTACCCAAAGACTCCCTATGCTGTGGAACAAAATCCCGTACATGTGAGGCAGAGCACTCGCTGGCCTTGTTCAAGAGAAATCTTGACCAATGGATGGGAGATCGCAGATATACCCCAGGGATTACCTCAGTGTCACTGCTCGACAGAGGCACAGCAAAATAATGGGTATAGTTCCCCATACTAAAGGGGTGGCGTAAGCCACAAAACGATGGGCTAGGCTTGTAAATGCCCTCGGGCAGATAGCCTAGTATAAACCTATGAACCTATGAACCTATGAACCAGCAGACCCATTACCCAGTGGTTTTCTACAGAGATTGGTGCTGGTGCCCATACTGTTTGGAATTTACATCTCAAAGTACTGGCAAACACAAAAGGTCTGTGGCTGACAAAGTTTGCTGATGACTGCAAACTGGGTGTAGCCATTGAGTCCCTAGATGATGTCAACATTTTACAAGAAGGGCTTACTTAAACCAATGATTGGTGCCAAAGTCATGGACTTAAACTCAATGCAAAAAAATGCATGATGATCCCCTGTGGCAAGGGCGAAGTCTCTGCAGATTACCATATTATTAGCTATACCCTAAGCTCTAAATCAGTGGCGAGAGATCTGGGCACACAGGTTGACACAGCAACCTTATATTTAAGGTTATATAACCTTATACCTTATACAGGGTTAGGAAGGCCTTTTATGTTGCTCACCTCATAAGTAAGGGCACAGCTTCCAAAACAAGAGAGGTTATAACCCCCGTGTACTCTTCCCTCATCAAGCCAATAAGAGAGTACAATGCTTCCTTTGGTATGTACCTTATGCACCTACAGCAACTAGAGAGACCTCAAAGGTTTCTCACAAAGGAAACTCAGGGTCTCCAGCACAAGTCATACACGGACCAACTGAAATCAGTGTCACTATACTATAGCCTACACAGAGGTGACTGTGCCTTGCATAGAGAGCAACCTCTGATCCTACCCTAATGGCTATGCTACACACATTCACAGGTCAAATGGTACATGATTCACTCGCACTAGGGACCTTAATGTAGCCTGTGGCATCAACAGGACTTGCTGGAGAGACAGATACATCTTACAGGGGTTACACTCTCCTCTGGACCAAACTTCCAGTTCAAATTAAACAGAGCCCCTCTTTGACCCTATTTAACTATAACATGGATGGTGAGACATAATGCAATATGTTAAAATAAAGACAGTGGAGTGGACTGGCTTTGTGCTGGGCAACAGTTAAAACCTTTGCCACCGCCTGACTCGATCAAATTCAAGAAGCTTAGACCAATGGTGACAACTTTTGATACATTAGAAAAAAATACCAGGCACTGTGGAAATTATGGCAACCAAGCAGAAAATCTCTGGCGGAGAGACTTGCATTTATGGAACATGATTCTCATTTGACTGTGAAACATCACTTGGGTTTTGTAGAATAATAAAGGTGTGTAACAAAATCTGAAGTTTAAATTTGCATGTATTGCTATCTTAACGGTGTTCTAGAATAGAAAAATTTGACCTTTAACAGTCAAGATGGAAGTTACCTGTGAAATTTGCCCAACTACAAATAGCCATATTACAGCTGAACTACAGAATGAATGGAAGCAGAGATCTGATTTTACTTAAGAGACAGAGAAAAGAACATGCATGTAATCTTCAAGACAAGGGGTTACACAGATTGGAAAGTTTTATGTGATGATGAACTGGGAAGTAACACAGGCAGTAAAAGAAAGTTACTTAAATTCTTACCTAGTAAAAGATGTGAGGGCTAAAGATCAGCTAAATATTGGGCAAAAATTTTTTTTCAAATTCTCTGATGGCAATTTTTAAAACTATGAGGGGTATTACTCAATTCTATAAACAAGCTGTTGAAGCTATACTGTTAGAAGACCGGAGCTTCTTCAGGTCTACATGACTTGCACACTACAGCTGTTAACAGTTTCTGCAAGTGCATACATACATTTATGGCAATCGCATTCACTGTAGCAGCATATGAAAGTAAACAGTATGAAAAGGCAAATTCTGAGTTTTAATTAGAATATAGTAAACTAACCATATTAATATACAGTAATCTGGAATAAATATCCAAAAGAAAGGAGTTACCCTTGCATTTCTTTCCTTATAATCTTTTATACCCAATGCAGAGATAATGGAGTAGATGAATGTTTACACAAAAGGTCTGAACGAAGCAAAAATAAAAACATATTTCTGCATTAAATTTCTCTAGACTGAAATACTTAAAGCAGATGTTTACCAAAATGGTTAACTAAAAATAATGTGATAAGAGTTGGAGACTGTAATTGAATGTCTTACATTTAATGTGTGCATTTCCTTCAGAGTAGCAATAAATATTGCATCTAGTAAAATGCAAGGTACAGTTTTGATAACATAGAAGTTTAAGTATAGGATGAAAGCAACAAGCAAAATAGGGGTTGTTGAAAAGATTATAAGAAAGCAAAAATCTACGTAAACTAGAACATGGTAAAAAGTAATGGAATGAAAAAAAAACTTCAGTGTGTTATGACAAACTGGATTTCAAAGTATCAACCATATTAATGGATTATTTACAAACAGCATTGTATGTGTGAAAGGGTTCCCCCCTCTTTGTCCACGGTTGTGTTAAAAGTAAGTAGATAAGCAAGCAATACCACCAGAGTGGGCATTACAGGGAAATAACTGACCATCCAGTGGTGTTGAGAGGCCATACACCAGATGCATAGGGTCTTTGTACTCATGGAACGCCCATATTTCCCTGTAATATCCACCCTGGAAGGAATTACTGCACTTAAACAAATACAAAACTATTTTACAAATAGCACATTTTCTAAGCATTAATATATACATTTTAATATTTTGGATGCAAAATACTTCCTCCAGCTAATAATTCAATGTTGCTGTAGGATATGCACTTGTTGCAGAATGCATTTACAGCCAAAACATACATTAAGTATTTAATAATGTCTAAAGACAAACATCACAGTCAGTAACATTATATAGAGATAATGAGAGAGAAACAAACAGATGCTGAGACAGTCACTCATGCACACACAAACTCAGATGCATGTGCATGCCTGCATGTACACAAATGCAAAGGCATTTATGCTCTCACACTGACTGTTGACAGCAATTACAATCTCTTTCTTGACTGTGCACACCTCAGATGTCTCAATGTGATCAAATGAATAAAAAATACAAGCAGTACAAGCCTTACTTTTGCTCTGTCCCTTGAAAAAATGTTAGATTTTCTGGTAAATGATTGAGGATTATAATCGGTCAGTAAAGCCAGACAGTATAGCTTCACATTTAATATTGTTCAGAGAATGCACGCTGACGGAAAAACTCTTGCATTGTTAACATTGTAAGTAAATTACAGTTACATACAAAAAAAAAAAACTGACCATGATTTTGGATCTTTGTCCCCCTGTTATTGCTGGCTGTCTGAATATTTGAGCTAAGCAGTTGAGAGGCATGCACACACTCCCCCCCCCTCACTTTCTGGCTCTGGCACACATGCAGGCAAATGTATCAATTTAAATTTTCCACACATTCAGCAACCGTGACTTTTTAAGCACAGTCTAGCAAGGCTGGAAATAAAACTGCAAGTTCTAACAACTGCTGCAGTTACTTTTACAACTTGAGTTTATTTTGTTCATTTTGATTTCATATTCACTAAACTGCCATTTTTCTTTCAGTCTGTGTTTTGCAGCTGCCATGAAGCCACATACTTTTTTACTAGCCTTTATTGCACATCAATACCTTGTTGGAAAATACTCATTCTCCATTAGGGTACAGTTTTCACGATCTGCCCATTTTCTAAACCTAACCACAAAGGTTAATGAAGTAAAGTGCCAAAAACTTAATGGTTCATTTTTTTTTAAATATCGAGATGAGTGATGTCTCAACTACTTCTGTACAAAGTACACAGTGAACAGTCTCTAGTATGAAAGGTGGCTATAGAAATAAAAATGGACAGGTAAATGATAGATTTACCTTTCAGCTCTAATAAAAATAGCTTAGTAAGAATAAATAAGCTGTACATGACTAATATGATTTCGTTCTATAATGAATATATTTAAATGGTTATCAGAAGGCTGACCAAGATGCTCCAGAAAAAAGTTTTATTGCATCAGTTCAGCGCTTTCATCTGTACACTATTCATAGCACACACAGTCTACCTGATCCATCACCACCATCCCATTGCCTTTATCGGGCTTCATAACACGTATATTTCTGGCACAAACTATATCTTCCAATAGATTTTTTCTTCAGTAGTAAGGTTATCAAAGCCCTGTTTTGATCCATTTGTATTACCTAATTGTTGTCTAAAGTCCAATTCACAATTTTTGTCAAAAATAATCAATTTGCTATGAAGAGGGGGATTAAACACACTAGGGCCTTCTAGTGGCCATAAATTCACCCCCCTCAAACCAGACTTCATTGTTGAAATACAAAACCTAAATTTAATTTGCGTAGATACAGCTTAAAGTCAATAAGCACATGAACCAAATTTGCACTTCTACATGGCACAAAAGTAAAACCTTTTGATAAAACATCCAAGTGTGAAGACACAATCCTTTTACTTGAATAAACATTTTAAAATCCCCCCTAAATTAATTACATCAGGAAAAATGTCATTAAACTCTTCAACACTTCCATTTAAGTTCATTTGTTCATTAATTTGTCCAATAAACTGTTTGCAAAAGTGTAGTTAGCATCTTGTTCATTATTCCAATTTGTGTTTTCCCCATTGAGTCCGTTGCCAGCAGTTAAAACTTCTTCAAATAAAGGATGCACTGTGTAAATGGAATTACTATCAAACCCACTCCCCCAAGTCAAATTCCATTTCAAAGTTAACATCCGCATCGAACACCAATACTGGAAACTCGCTTCCCTTTAACAAAGCATTAGATCTGAGTGAAAAAGAACAGTTACCTGAAGAAAAGGTTTCTAACATCTCCTGCGACCGTTGTAATCGTTGTTCCATCTCTTGGGACATGCTCCCCCTGGGCCTGGTATCTGTCCACATAATTTGTTTCCTGATGCACACTGTTCCTGGATCGCTGGGAGGAAAAATGATCTTGTTCGGCCCTATTTTGCAACCGTTCTGAGTGTCGTACTTCAGGCACTACTAGAGAAGACTGCTGATGTAACCTGCCATTTTGCGTCACTTTTGTTTCCGATGATGCCACATTCTAATTGGTAGAACATCCCTGGTTGCCCGAAGCAGCAGTCAGCTTTGGATATGCCTTCCCCTTAGCGTATTCCTTCAGATTTCTTTGAGGTTTATTACATTTACGTGCAAAAATGCCCATACATATATTTTCCACTTGATTAAAAGCTATCAAAAGAAGCCTTTAATTGTGGAAACAGCAGAGCATTTGAAATACATTGACTGCGTTATTCCAAGGTTACTGTTAACTCTTCGATCTTATTATAATTCACCATTAGCCTAAGCACATCCAAACCCACTGAATTAAATAAGCACTCGAGTTCTTTCAAGAATTCATTATTGTTCAGTGCAGAATTTGGCAAACATACTCTAAGCCCTCTAGGGACTTGTTTCAATTCAATATTTCTTTCCAAATAATTATTTTCCAGCTGCAATTTTTTGTATTGCAGTAAGGACTCCTCAAACAGTTTAACACATTCAGATAACATTGGTACAGCTGTTGCCTGCTTTCTTGTTGCCCCAGCTTCTACATTAAAATTAAATGCATTAGTTTTCCAGGTTGTCTTGAATGAAAGTTCACTAGATACATGGGAAGTGTCTTCCATAACAGGAGCAGGTTGAGATAAAAGAAGACCCAAACTACCAAATTCCTGTGACTGGGAACCTGAAGAATTTTGCAACTGAGCAGAAATATTTGAAAGCTGTAAACTCACTTGCTGCAATCGATTCAACATCACCATTGTTCATTGCTACAATATTCTGGACTAAACCACTGGGTCCACCTACACTAGTAACTCATTTAGACATAATAACCAAAGGCAAACCAACAATTAAAACTTGAACCACCAGAAGGCTGACCAAGATGCTCCAGAAAAAAGTTTTATTGCATCAGTTAAGTGCTTTCATTTGTATCAAGGACAAGACTTTATCAGGACACCACCAGTAAAATTCACTTCCCATAAATACCCTCAACAATAAATCAATTAATTACAGGATTACTATTCAACTACATAAACACACATTACTTAAATTTGCAAGAATTGTTAAAAATGTTAAAAATATTTAATATTAAACTATATAAACTCAATAATATAACAATTTTTTTTAAACTTTTGGAAAGAAGTTGGTGTCAAGTGAAAGACGTTCAAATTTTAGAAAAGGAAATTTTAAATGTGGGAGGTGCTACCAATGTACATATTTACTTGAAACAAATCGTTTATTTGTGTTGAATGATTTTAAAATTCACATTCATTCACACAATTGTTGTTCTAAAAATATAGTGTAGTTAGCCAAGTGTATGGACTGCCCTACCTTTTATGTGGGGAAAAAACACTAGGTTTTTTAAACCAGAATTTATACACACATTTCTGACACTGCTAAATTAGTGAAAATTAATGCATTAAGAAGACATACAGAGACATATGGGGATCATAAATTTCGGATTTTAGTGGTTTAAATGAGTGAACTAGTACTTCCAGCATTTTGAAAATGAAAATATTTTTTTTTTTGTAAAAAACTTTTTTATATTATTGAGTTTATACAGTTTAATATTATTAAATATTTTAACATTTTTAACAATTTTTGCAAATTTAAGTAATGTGTTTTTAAGTAGTTGAATATTAATGGTGTCATTAATTAATTTATTTATTGAAGGTATTTATGGAAAGTGAATTTTATTGATGTTGTTCTGAAGTCTTGTCCTTGATACAGATTAAAGTGCTTAACTGATTCAATAAAACTTTTTTTTGGAGCATGTTGGTCAGCCTTCTGGTGGTTCAAGTTTTAATTGCTGGTTTGCCATTGGTTATTATATTTAAATGGTTAGTAGATGTCCAGGCAAGTACAGAAAATATGCTGCAGGATGAGCAACTGCACTGTAGGAACAAGTTGAATATTGCTAACAGAGTAAAAATTAGAAAGTTATACAGAGTGAATTAAGAATTTAAACAATATACCATAACAGCAGCAATACAAAAATGTTTACAAAAAACATCTTTTAGGACTGAAATGGACAGTGAGTGGCACCGTCTGAAGTTCTATTACATAGTACACAAAATGTGGGCTACAAATTTCTAGGCGAGTGTCGGAAGTGGGCAAGACAGAGGAAAATTAACTGCCACACACCAGCTCTTTTCTCAATAATGAAAAGTTATACAATATCACCACCTAGTGGAATGTAGGGGCAATGCATGTGAAAAAATCTAAAGCACAACTGATACTATATATAATACTGTGTGCAGTTGAATATTGCTAACATAGTAAAAATTAGAAAGTTATACAGTGAATTAAGAATTTAAACAATATACCATAACAGCAGCAATACAAAAATGTTTACAAAAAACATCTTTTAGGACTGAAATGGACAGTGAGTGGCACCGTCTGAAGTTCTATTACAAAGTACACAAAATGTGGGCTACAAATTTCTAGGCGAGTGTCGGAAGTGGGCAAGACAGAGGAAATTTAATTGCCACACACCAGCTCTTTTCTCAATAATGAAAAGTTATACAATATCACCACCTAGTGGAATGTAGGGGAAATGCATGTGAAAAAATCTAAAGCACAACTGATACTATATATAATACTGTGTGCATATCATCCTGACAACTACAAATGAAGTGTGCACTTGGAGTGGTGGGAGACCTAGGCCAAGAGACTCCTACTGAAAGGCCCACTTCAGCTGCAATATTTGAGAACTGATGAGTAAGGAGGAACAGTGGGCCAGTCATTGCCGCCTTCTAAGTCTACTATGCGAATGACTAACTGAAACAGAGCTCCATCAGGTAAGCCAAAATCTGCATGGTAAGAGTAAGAGTGGATCTCCTTAATGGGAAGGACTGATAGTATTGGCTGACAGACAAGAAAGAAAGAAAGAAATCAGTTATGAGGGTTATATGGATGAGTATATGTCTCTAATAAAAAGAGAAGTCAGATGAATGCAATGAAAACAGTAAACACTCCACACTTTATATAAATGAGGTAAAGCATGTGGAGAACTAATCTGTGAAGATGGCCTTGCATTTCTGGACAACAAATTCTGCAAGATGGAAACACTGACAGCAGATAAGGATTCTACTTCAAGAAAATAAAATACTAAGAATCTGCTTCTTTCGGCTTTTTCCCAGTTAGGGGTCGCCACAGCGGATCACCCTGTCCGCTCATGATGGGCAGTGGAGTTTTACGGTGTCGAGTTGCCAGCCTGGCACCCAACCTTCCACAGAAGGCACACACTCACACCTAGGGCCAATTTAGAGTGTCCAATCCACCTACAGCATGTCTTTGGGATGTGGGAGGAAACCAGAGCACCCGGAGGAAACCCACGCAACCACAGGGAGGACATGCAGACTCCGCACAGAAGGCACCCCAGCCGAGGATCGAACCAGAGAACCCTCTTGCTGTGAGGCAACAATGCTAACTGCTGCACCACCATGGCCGCTCTCCATATTCGTCTAACTTAGGAAATGACCTATAAATTAGGCAGGCATACAAAAGGCCAGCTACAAAGACATCTGACAGTAACATATTAAGAACATTCATCATTGTAAATAAGTTTAGGTGGGACAAAAAAAAAACTGCAACAAACAGAAAGGAACATTTATTTATATTTCTGAGATAACTTTTTTCCTTTCAAGGACTGAAAATAGTAAACTAAGCAAGTGGTGATCACAGAAAGCAGTGTCACTGATGAATTGGCATTCCCTAATGCCATTATGCAGTCTAATTCTCACTGCTGATAAAAGACATCAGTAGGTAAATGGGAATTTTTTTTAATATAATTTAAGAAAACAGAACTAGTAATAACAGGGTGATTTTCCCTTTATGTCAAACACTGACCAGGTCAGACCAAGCACAATCTCTTTAAACATTTACAGGTAAAGGCAGAGGTAGAGGCATCTAATGCTACCAATGTACATTTCTAATTTACACATATATATCATCCTTATTGCAGCCACTCCCTCTTTGGTTTCTAGTCTCATATCAGCACTTTTCTTTAAAAAAATAAAAACTAAGAAGGCTCACAATATACTTTGGATTTACCTGAATTATCAAACACCTCATCTTTTCCTTCACTGGGGCATAAGTAAATAGCTATAACAGGGTTTGATGCCAAGGTTGCCTAAAAAAAGAAGTTGCATACTCACCATAACAATCCATTTGTGTTGTTTATCTTTATTCATCCTTGACGTTTGGGTACCTGGTTCCAATACCCACAATACCCCCTCCATATTACCTCAGATCAAGTTTGCAGCCACAAAGACAGACAGAGGGATTTGTAACTGTGGAAAGAAGCCATGTCCAAGGTCAAACCTAACAAGTTTGCAGGAAAATAATCCAAAGTGTACAGGAAGGGAAGGAGGGTGGAGTGTTAAGGATGAATGAAGATCAACAACACAGCTGGAACGTTATGATGAGTGCATAACTTATCTGATGATATCAATCTTCATTCACCTTTGACCTTTAGGACAGAGTCCTCAGCTACTTTAGGTCCTGGGTGGCCTTATGGAAGGATATTCCTGATAACCACAGAGCCAAAGGATGCTATTCCCTTGGAAACCATATCCAATTTGTAATGAGTGACAAAGGTATGTGAAGTAGCCCATGTTGTGGCTGCACATACTTCATCCATCCAAGCCTTGGAGTGGAAAACAGCTGACGTGGCTACTGATCTCATGGAATGTGCTCTCACAGGTGCAGGTAACTAGAAGTTGTGACTGTATATGAAGGTAACAAAATCTCTTAGCCATTTAGACAAAGTAACTTTTGAGACCGATTTTCCCAGATTGGACTAGAAAAGGATACAAATAACTGGTCCGATTTTCTAGATTCTTTAGTCCTGCTGAGGTAAAATCATAATTATCTGTGAACGTCCAGCAAACGTAAGCAATAGTCACCTTTGTTGGAAAAATTGGGAAAGAAAACAGGCAGATCAATAGTTTGATTAATATTGGATTCTGAGACCACCTTAGGAAGAAAGGAAGGGTTGGGTTCTTAGTGAAACTCTATCCTTAGAGTATCAGTACTCCTAGCTTTATTCCCATCTTACCCCACCCTCTCAGCCTAACCCCCCAATACCAGCTCCCCCCTCATTACTCCTCCCACCTATAGCCATCCTTCTTAAACTCTATAATCCACCCAATAATTATAGTCCCCTCCTCTTTCCTTAAATCTGTAGAATACCTCCATCACTTTTTAAGCTGCGGTGGTGGTGCTGCGGTAACGTTGTCGCCTCACAGTAAGACGTTATCCTGTTTGATTTTCAGCTAAAGCGTCTTCTGTGTGGAGACGTGCGTGAATGGGCATACCTTCGTTGAAGGTTGTGCATCATGCCTGGCAAGTCGGTACGTAAAAATCTACTGCCAATCATTAGCAGACCGGAGTTCCGCTGTGGCGACCCCTAACCGGGAAAAGCTGAAAGATACAACAACCTCCATCACTTTTTAAACCCTTTCTTCTTCATAGCACTCTCTTTGCTCCATCATGCTCTCCTCAAGTTATCACACCCTCCAGTCGCCCAGCCTCCTCTTTCTGTTTCTACTTCCCTTACACTATGCTACCTCATATTCCACCTATGCTTGTCAAATACCACCTACAAAGACAACTACCATACAAACCCACCTTCCCCCTCACTCTTACTCCCATTTCCACTCTATCTCCTCTTCTCTCATTTAGCCCAACCGTCTGCACCTATTCCACCCTAAACTCTTCTCTAGTGTCAAGATACTGTCACCTGCTCCAATCTACCAAAATTCATGCCTGGCAGACCAATATGGCTAAAGGATATCTCCTTCAACAACCTAGTCCAAAGCTGGTGATATCCATCCTAACCCTGGTCCTACATACTTTATTAACAACACTCATCCCTTACCCTCTTCCTCTTATCTCAACACCCTAAAGATTTTTACAATTAATGCACAAAGTCTAAACAACAAAGTACGCCAATTTCAAGCTTGGTTAAGCCATAACCAGCCAGATATCTTAGCCACCTCTGAAACCTGGCTCAAGCCCTTTATCTCAGACTCTACCCACAGGATTTCACTGTCTCAGAAATGACCAACTAAATAAAGGTGGCGGCACTTGCCCTAGTCTACTCCAACCTTCTTACCTTAACTCCCCTCCAAATTCCAATTCCTCAATTCCAGAACACTTAACTAACTGCTGGAATTCTAAAACTAAATAAACAAAAATATCTGCATCACTGCCCTATATCTCACCTGCTAACAATATCTCTACACTCGAAAATATTTTCCTATGGGCCTCTACTGCAATTAACTATGAAACTTATATCCTTGGTGATGTGAATATTGACTGGAATAAAATCAATTGCCCCTCTCCCTCCCTATCAATTAACCTCTAACTTCACTCAAATAATCCTCTCCATCACTCAGCCTAACAAAATAAACCCTCCTGGATCCATTATAGATTGGATCCTAGTCTCTGATCCAAATAAAATAACCAATTCTGGTACAATTCCGGATACCTTTAGTGACCATCTCCCAGCCTTCATGCATCGTTCAACTAGTTCCTCCCCACACCAGGATCAGTACATTCAAACTCGTAACCTCAGTAGCTTCAAACCAACTACTTTCTCAAATACTTTCAAACAAATGAACTGGCAAATTCTAAATATCCTTCCTCTTGACAAGGCTATAGAATACTTCAACTCTGTCTTCCTTGATACTTTAAACTTACTAGCCCCACTAAGAAACAAAAGGATAAAAACTAAAACTGCTCCTTGGCTATCCAAAGAGACAAAACAGATTATGCACCACAGAGACAAACTATGGAATCTATCAAAACAAACTGGACAATACCTTGCTCCAATATAAACAGCTCCGCAACCGTGCAAAACTAATCAAAGACAAAACATCCTACTATATCAAACTTCAGTCCAATAACAATAAAAACATCCAAAAATTCTGGAACTCTGTAAACTCACTCCTCAATCCATGCTCCAAGAATACCACCTGTCCTGACCCAAGTAAATCTGATCTCGAACTAGGCTCTGAATTCAACTCATTTTTCATAGACACTATTACTACCCTCACCAAGACATTTCCCAATAATAACCCAACTGCTCTACACTCTCCCCCTTCTAACTCACCTTATCTGTTTGAACTCAAACCCATCTCCACTAACTTTATAAAAAAAGTTTGTCCAAACTTAAACCTTGCTCTAACGCTCCCGACAATATTCCCTCTTCCTTCCTAAAATGTGCTGCTGATGGCATTGCACTCCCAATCAGCATCATTATCAACCGATCCATAAAAGAATCATACATCCCCAAACTCTGGTGCTCAGCTTATATTCTTCCTCTTCATAAAGGAGGCAAAAATACCAGCATCTCAAACTTTTGCCCCATTGCTTTGCTTTCACCAATCTCCAAAATCCTAGAAAAATGCATCCACCTCCAACTTATGCCTTTCCTGACCCAAAACAATCTTCTCACTCCTACCCAGCATAGCTTCCGGCCAGGCCATAACAATAACCACTCTACTCTCTTTCCTAGAAACTGTCAATCAAGCCCGAGATTCAGGCCACTTAGTTTCGACTGCTTTACTTGATCTGTCTAAAGCCTTTGATACTGTTTCCCACAAGCACCTTCTCTGTCATCTCTCAAACCTTAATCTCTCACATAATGCTTTATCCTGGTTCTCCAGCTATCAGACAGATCACAGGCAGTCAAATAGAAGAACTCCATCTCTTCCTTCCTACTGCAACTGGCATACCACAGGGATCCATCCTTGGTCCAGTGCCTTTTAACATCTTCATCAATAACTTTCACACTGCTATTCCTGATGCTAAAATCATTCATCCTTAGTCTGCTCTGCCTCAAACCTCTCTGAATTGCTGACAAACCCAAACTGCCTTCTCAACAACTGAAAACTGGATGCGCCAAAACCACCTCTCTCAATGCAAATAAATCAAAGATTCTACTATTACCTCCCACAAAGACCCTCTCCTACGTTAAAAACTTCAAAGTCTATAGTCAAACCAACTCGCCTACAGAAGTAGTCCCCTCTGCCAAACTACTTGGCATTACTGTAGATGAACATCTCAAGTTTGATATTCATATTCAACAATATATTAAGAAAACTCACCAAAAGCTAGGTATGCTGTATAGGAATAATTGCTTTCTCTCCAACTCTACCAGGCAAACTCTGGCCTCGACTTATCTTCTTCCTTCCTTATTATATGGAGCCCCTCTCCTAACCAACCTGTCCTCCTCTATCACCTCTAAACTAGAAAACTGCTACAACAAAATCTCTAAATTTGCCTCTAAATCTAAAAATAACACCCATCACTGCCTAACCCTACAATCCCTGAATTGGCTTGAACTCCCAAACTACCTAGACTATCTCCAACTCACTACTGCACATAGACTCATATTTCACCCAACAAAATGTCCCACTGTAACATCCTTCCCCCTTATATACCCAACAGAGCTCTCATATCTGAAAATCAGAACTTAATTACTATCCATAAACTTAAAGGTCCTGCTGGCCAACTTATCCTATCTTTCTCACTAGGCAAAAAAAAAGGAATTTCCTTCCCCCCACACTAAGAACCATACCAAACTCAGAAAACTTCAAAACCCAACTATTCAAACACCTGTCCACTAAATGGAAATGTACCTGCCTTCACCCAACCTAATCCAAGGGGGTTCTCGGTCTGGTTCCCAAGCTCTACAACTCTCAATTATCTTCCTATGAGCCTATCTAAGCTCTCAACAATTTCTATAGCTTCTATCTAAGCTCTCACCTCCTACAGCTAGCCTCACACAGCCCAACCTTGTAAATAGCATTCTACTGTTGATGTGTGTATGTAAAACGTATTTACATTTTCTTAAAAGTTTGTATGTAAACTGTTTCCACACCTAACCCATATCTGTTTTCCTCAAATGAAACTGTGTGATCCCTACCTTCAAGCTTAATGAATTTAACTATGCATGATATTGAATGCATTTATGAGTAACTAAACTACATAAGAGCTTTAATAGTAACTATCATTTGTATCTAAATTGTATAATGCATCTTGGAGCTTTTCTCCCCAGGCCTCCACGGAAAATGGAGTCAATTCAGCCCAGTGGACTTCCCCGGTAATCAAATTGCAAATAAATTATGAAAAAGCAGATATACAGGTTTTGAACATAATGCTTGAATTTCAGAAACTCTTCTGGAAGAGGTAATTGCTATTAGAGAGTTTCCCATGAGAGAAATTTTAAATGGCAAGTCACTGCTGCTTCAAAGGGGGGGAAGCACAACAGACTAAGACCAAAGTCAGATCCCTTGGAGCTATAGGACCTTTAAATGGAGGTTTTAATCGCAAGACCCCTTTAAGGAACACTTTGCATAAGCAGTGGGACATCAATGAATGGTTCTCAAAGCCATTGTGGAAGTTAGAAATGGCCGCTAACTGAACCTTGATTGTGGAAGCAGAAGCTTCTTGATCAAAAAGAGCAGCTAAGAAATTCAAAACTTTCTAAACTGGTGCCAAGAAGGGAATGAGGTCATTATCAGAGGCCCAAGTTGAAAAATCTTCCATTTGCTAAGGTAGAATTTCCTGCTGGATGGTCTATAGGAAGCCAGTAGAATTTTTTGAACTGGGGAAGGTAAGCTATTCTGCCTGGCGGCTAATGGAATTGGAGGAACCAAGCTATAAGCTTGAGATTCTGAAGGTTGGGGTGCACCAGTCCCTGCAGATGAGACAGCAGGTCTGGAACTGGGTCCAGAATCCGTAGACGGTGAATTAGATGAGGCCATAGGAAGAGAAACCAGACTTGTCAGGGCCAAAAGGGTGCAATGAGGATTACTTTGCTTCTCAACCTGTGAGCTTTCTTCAAAAAGAGGAGAATGAGAGGGGAAGGGGGAAAGAGAAGAAAAGACCCAAGGGCCACTCGAGAAGAAGAGCATCTCTTAGGGACTCTCCCTGAGGGAGAATTAGGGCAAAGTAGCTACTGCATTTGTTGTTCATGGATGATGCAGAGAGGTCACAGCAAGGCTGGCCCCAGCAATGAAAAATCTCCTTTGTCAGTCTGGGATTGAGAGACCACTTGTGAGGCAGGAGAATGCATCTGCTCAGTTTGTCCGCCATCACACTGGAGCTCCCCCGGGATGTGCATTGCTATTAGAAAGTGGTTGGAGGATATTGCCCACTGACACACTCTGAGTGCTTCCTAGCACACATTATAAGACTTGGTTCCACCCGGTTTGCTGATGTACCATACCACTGGCATGTTGTCTGACTGAATTGCAATTATTCCTAGACGAAGGACAGATTGAAAGGCTTGCAATGCTAAAAGCACTGCCCTCATTTCCAGGACACTGATATGCAGATTGGCCACTATCGGGGACCAAATGCCTTGGACTGTTCCTCCCAGATAATGCCCCCACCCCATCTGGGAGGCATCCATGATCACAACGGCCTTGGGTTGAGGGGAAATGAAGGGATAGCCCAAAAGAATTTCCCTGGATTCCATCCACCAGGATAAGTCCTTCTTGCAGTGACTGGTGATTAGAAATGGGTACGTCACTGGATGAGTTAGGATGGACCACTGGAAAGCCAAGAGCCATTGAAGTAGTCTCATGTGAAATCTTGCTAGAGGTACCAAGGTAATGGTTGTTACCACTGACCATAAAGTTTGGAGGACTAGAAAAGCAGGAACTTTGTCTCTGGAGAGAATGGCTTGTACTTGGGATTTTATCATCTGCAGTCTGTGAAGAGGAAGGGAACCTGCGCAAGAGAAAGTATTCAGAAGGGCTCCTATGAACTCTAGGTCTTGAGGAGGAGTTAGCTGGGATTTTTCTTGATTCACTGTAATACCTGTACAAGTGAACAGGTGCAGAATGAAGTCTGAGGCTTGAAAAAGTAGCTGCCTGGTGGGAGCGGTGATGAGCCCAGTCCCTCTAGATAAGAAAATATCTGGAATCCTTGCAGTCTCAAGTGAGATGCAACTGCTGCCATGCACTTGGTGAAAACCCTGGGGGCTGTGGTGAGACCAAGGGGCAGCACTCTGAACTGGAAATGACTGGCTCCTAGCCGAAAGTGGAGAAACCTTCTGGAGCATTTGTCTATTTTTATGTGGTAATATGTATCTTGAAGGTCTATACAGCACATCCAATTGTTTTCCTGTAGAAAAGTAGTGTCTCAACTGTGACCATCCAGAATTTTGTTTGCTGAACAAACTTCTACAGAAGGCTGAGATCTAGAATTGATCTAAAATCCCCTCTTTTTTGGCACCAAAAAGAACCTCGAGTAAAACCCAGATCCTACCTAGTCTGTTGGGATGACTTGGATTATTTTTCTAGCAGCTTTTGAACCTCCAAGGATGCTTGGTCCCTCTGACTGGGTAGCACATTGGGGAGCTTTCTTTGTGATCTTGGGAAAAGATTGAAGGGGATATCATACTCTCTGGTAATAATCTTCTGCTCCCAGGTATTGGAAGATGTGATGTTGCCAATCTCGCCTTTATTCTCATGTATGGGTAGGATCGGATGCCTCAGATCTGTCTTGGCTTTATACAAAAGTTTGCGGCCTTCAACCAAGCTCTCAGGCACCCTTCCTAGAATTCCTCTCTCTATTACCTCAGATCTCATTTGCCGCTTTGTGAAAGCCATGGTCATTCACTGAACTCCAGAGTAAGCTTCTAATTTTTTTTCTATTGCTCATATACTGGGATACCTTTGACCTCTATTTTCTTTACCTTACTACTCTTATAACTCCTTTTGGTAACCCCTCCTGTTCTTTCGACTGAATTTTTATCAACAGGTAGAAAGAACATTGTTCCTTTTTTCTTACCTCCCCCTTTCCTGTAAATCTAACATCCGTTTTACAATAGGGACTTTTCTTTAAAAAAGAAAAAAAAAAACTTTACTATCTTTCCGATATACATACTTCCTTTCCATAGTTTGGATACTAAATGCTATTGTTTTCTGTGGTTGTTGTGGTTTGCTAGATGTAGCAATTTCCTTATATTGCTTAGTGTGCTAGTTCTGCAATGTTTTACTTTTTTTCTTGCTGGTAGTGAACTAAAAATGTCTCAGAAACCTGATAAACCTTTAGAGTTTAAAAAGTGTGAGGATTGTGGTAAGAAAAAAAAAGTTATGTACCTACCATAACACGTTCCATGTTAGTTGTCTTCATCTCGCCTTCCTTCTTGCTGTTTGGGTTCGGAGCCGACTCAGCCATCTTCTATAGCTCAAGAGCTGTTTACTGGCTTCGAGGCTACCACTTATCCCAGAATGCCCAGCGTCAGCTACCCAGATCTCGTTTGTGATAGCACACACTAGACACAAGTAGAGTAACCAGATACCTAAAAACTGGTTGTCCAATACACCTAACAAGGAAAGAGTCATAAATTACCTGGCATGTGAAGTAATAAAAGATACTCAGCCAGTGAAAACAAAAAGGAACTCCTCTCAATCCTCTAGGTAGGGGGAAGGAGGGACTGACGCAAAAAGGAAGGCGAGATGAAGACAACTAACATGGAATGTTATGGTAGGCACATAACTTCTTTACGTTAAGTTGTCCATCAAGCCTTCGTTCTTGCTGTTTGGGACAGTGTCCCTAGCACCTAAAATTCCGGGTGGCTCATTAGAACAGACTCTTCGGAACAGTAGAGCCAAAGGAAGCTCTGCTCCAGGATACCATATCCACCTTGTAATAAGAGATAAAAATGTGAGGGTCTGCCCAAGTGGCAGCTGCACAGATTGAGTCTATGGGCAACCTAGACTGAAAGGCTACAGAGGTGGCTAATGCTCTAGTGGAATGACCTTTTGGTTTAGCTGGTAGCTCTTTATTTTGTAACTGATAAATAAATGCAACAGTATCAGATAACCATCTGGATAAGGTCACCTTAGAAACTGGAAGGCCTTGTTTGTTGAAAGCATAAGAAAAATAATTGGTCTGACTTCCTTAGTTCTATGGAGGTAAAAATGCAATTGTCTGTGCACACCTAATTGGTGGAGCTTGTATTCTGCCTTGTTGCCGTGATTAGGAAAGAAAACTGGGAGATCTATGGATTGATTTAAAAATTGTTCTCTGAGCAGACTTTAGGAATAAAGGATGGATTGGTCCTCAGAGAAACTCTGTCCTTGTGAAACACCAGTTAAGGAGGATGACCACACAGTGCTTGAAGTTCTGAGACACGTCTAGCTGAAGTGATAGCAACCAGAAAAAGTGTCTTCCAAGAAAGAAATCTTAAGGAACATGATGCTGCCGGTTCAAAGGGAGGCAAAATTAAGGAAGCTAAAACTAAATTGAGATCCCCAAGGAGGAGGAGGATCTCTAACTGGGGGTCTAAGAAGAGATGGTCCTCTCATAAAGGCCTTGCAGAGCTTATGAGACATTATGCTAGAATTAAACGTACCGATATGAAAATTAGAAATGGCAGCTAGTTGTACTCTAATGGTAGCGGAAGCCGCACCAGACTAAAAGAGTTGTGCAAGAAATTCAAGAATTTCATGGACTGGGGCTGAGAAAGGATCTAAATTTCTAGATTCTGCCCAGTAAGAAAACCGTTTCCATTTATTAGCATATGTTTTCTTTGTAGTAGACTTTTGTGAGGAAACAATATCATCACAGACTGCTGGGGAGATATTGGAAAGCCTGGCTAAGGTTGGAAGTGGAGTAACCATGCTGTGAGCTGGAGAGTTTGAAGGGATTGGTGCAACCCATCTGATTGATGAATCAGAAGATCTGGAACCGGGTCCAGAATCCACGGTTGATCCGGAAGGTGGAGGTGCAGGAACGGGAACCATATCTGTTGAGGCCAATATGGGGAAATGAGGATCATTTTGCAACTCCACGATTTTGCTTTCTGAATGAGTATTGGTATTAGGGGAAAAGGGGGAAAAGCATAAAGGAGCCCCTGAGGCCAATCGTGGACTAGAGCATCTCTAGGTATATGACCTGGAAGTAGGGAGAAATAGCTGCAGCATTTGTTGTTGAGAGGAGTGACAAATAGATCGCAGCAAGGCTGTCCCCATTTGCGGAAGATAAAATCCGCAACTTCCTGATTCAGAGACCACTCGTAAGGCATGAGGATAGCTCTGCTGAGCCTGTCTGCTATAACGTTGGATTTCCCAGGGATGTGCATTGCTATCAGAAAACATTGGGAAGAAATCGCCCATTGCCACAGTCTGAGTGCTTCTCGACACAAGGGGTAAGGATCTGGTCCCGCCCTGTTTGTTGATGTGCCACACCACTGATATGTTCGTTTGGACTGCAATGGTCCCGGAAGGAAGAGAGACTTGAAGGGCTTGCAACTCTAGAAGCACCGCTCTCATTTCTAGGACATTGATACGCAGATGGTACTCGTGAGGTTGCCAAGTGCCTTGGACTGTCCTGCCTAGATAATGCCCCCCCCACCCTATCAGGGAGGCGTCCGTGGTCACTTTGGCTACCGGTGGAGGTTGTATGAAAGGTCTGCCCTGAATTACTAGTGGGGAGACCATCCACCAAGAAAGGTGCCTTTTGCATGTTTCTGTGATCAGGATCATGTGAGACATGGGTAGTTCCTGGAAAGACCACTGCATGAAAAGAAGCCACTGAAGGATTCTCATGTGGAAATCCACTAATGGGACAAGAATGGCAGCTGCCATGGAGCCTAGAACTTGGAGGACATATCTGACTTGAATCCTTTTGCTCTGCATTAGGATTAACACTTGTTGACGAATAGTGGAAACCCTTTTTTCTTGTGGTAATCTTGAAAACATTTATTTTGAGTTTAATTCTGCTCCTATGTATGTGACAGACTGACAGGGCAACAAGGCAGATTTTTCAAAATTGACTGTAATGCCTAGTTGAGTGCATGATGTGACTGTATAATCCTGTGCCTCTAAGAGTTGATGCCTGGTGGTAGCAGTCAGGAGCCAGTCGTCTAGATAGGGAAACACCTGGAACCTTGATGCCTCAGGTGAGCCGTGACTACTGCCATACACTTGGTGATCACCCTGTGGGCTGAGGTGAGACCAAAGGGCAGAACTCTGAACTGGAATGACTGGCCCCTACCCGGAAGTGAAGAAATCTCCTGGAGCATCTGTCCATCTTGATATGGTAGTACGTGTCCTGAAGATTTACCGAGCACATCCAATTGTCCTGACCCAAAAAAGGGAAAATGGACTGCAGCGCCACCATCCGGAACTTTTCTTTTTGTACAGATTTGTTCAATCTGCTGAGATCCAGCATTGGTCTCCAGTCCCCTGTCTTTTTTGGTACTAAAAAGAATCTTGAGTAAGTTCTGGATCCTAGTCTTAGGGTCTGGAGGAGGAGTATAGGTTGGAATAGACACCATGGGGGGAGGAGGGGAGGAGCCAATGGAGCTGGCAGGAGAGCTGTTTTAGGTGACAACACACTCCGCATGACCTCAAAGGCGTCCCAACCTCTAGGCAGAGAAAGCTCCGGCGAAACAGGAGTCCTTCTCCCAGAGGGTGATGGCTCCAAGGCCGATGTTGGAGCAGAGCTCACCTGCGCTGAAGCTCCAAGGGGGAGAACGGGGTCGGACAAGGGTCTGATGCCACTCCCCCCTTCGGAGCAGAGAGAGCCCTGGTGCCCAGATCCCTCGATAGAAAGTACAATCGAGGTAATCAGAGCCGATGTCAGAACTGAAGGAAAGATGATCGGTGCCGACAGTTCTAGTATCTGCGGATCCATGGTCTCCGGCTCAGAGCTAAATGTAGTCGGAGGAGGAACAGAAATGGAGGTGGTTGGAGCACATACCTGTTGAGGTGGGCTGGACAGTAATTTTGCCAGTGCCTGTGACTTAAGCAACCTAACTACTCTCCGCATCAGTATCCAATAATCTAGAGGATCGACAGGAGTGGGAAGAATGATGGCTACGTTCACTCTGTAACAAGGGTGAGTGAGGTGCCGAGTGGATGGACTCCAAGAACGAAGACCTCAGTCTCTTATGGCTCCAAGACTGCTCTGAAATAGCAGATGGAGCAGACGGAGGAGTTGCCTTGTCGGTGCCAGTAAAGGAGTCCGCTCTGAAGGTGGAACCGACGGCTTGACAGACTTGGGGGATTTCGCTGGCTGAGTACTTTTAGCCGGAGAATCCTGAGGATTCAATAATCTCCTAAGGATTAACTTGTTTTTGCGTTCCTGCAAGACCCCTGGTCTAAAAGCGTGACAAATAGAACAGGAGTCCTGCAGGTAAACAGCACCCAAACAATATACACAACTAGTGTGCCTGTCACAGACCTTTTCTGACAGCATGAGTCTCACTTTTTGAAGGCAGATACCTTGGTATGTTTAGACATTTTCCTAACAAAAACCACAACAATAAGAAAATGCTATACTACAAAAACTAAGAAAGTGTTTGTTTTTTTTTTTTTTACAGTTAAGGAACAGAAAGGACAGCCTCTAATTTAAACTGCTATCCTAAGGGGGGGCACTCTCTAATTTAAATGAGTTCAAGGGAAAAAGAAGGCCTGCGAGTTATGGAGTGACAGCCAACAAAGCTACAACACACAAGAAAGCAATAAGGGATAAAGTAATATATCTAAACAAAAACTTGACAAACTTGACAAATTTTTAAGAATAAACAAATATAATAGAAAAAAACTATACTAAGCCTGAGCCAGTAACGAAACAATCTCGCAGCTGAAGCAGCAAATGAGATCTGGGTAACTGACGCTGGGCATTCTGGGATAAGGGGTAGCCTCGAGCCAGTAAACAGCTCTCGAGCTATAGAAGATGGCAGAGTCGGAGCCGAGGATCGGCTCCGAACCCAAACAGCAAGAACGAAGGCAAGATGGACAACTTAACATATGTCGTTAAGTGATAAGCACACACACAGTAATATTGCTTGGGCCCTTCACACTTGCAAGAATCTTGCATTTGTCATGGTTTCAATCAGCATGCCAATTTAGAGAGGAAGAATAAGCTAATATTAAAGGGGTTACTGAAAAGCCGTTTTTCTGAAGCCATTTAGGGCCATGGAGTCTACAAAATCCTCCTCTTCTGCTTCAACTATTTCTAATAAACCTAAAAGGATTCCTCCCTCGGCTCTGAAGACATCACTGGAGTCGGCTCAAAAGAAGGCAAAATTCTCTGCTCCATTAAGTACTTCAGAGCAGAAGAGTCTGATCTGAATGTTCCTCTGAGTGCCTAGTGATTTCCACTTTGTCAAGCCATGCTCCAATGCCAACTCAGATCCAAGACCATTCTCCCTCAATTGAACCAGTTTCTTCTAGGTTGCCTTCCACAATATTGGCAAAATCCAGGTGTCCAACCCTATCTACCAAGTCTACTAGAAGCTTTTTGGATGATGTGGATAGGGTTGTACAGAGGTTACTTAAGACACTGGTACTGACCAAGTTGTTGGATCTGAGCCCTACGGCTTTGGAGCCATCCAAGTCCACCTCGGTAGCTTCTCTTCCTCCTCCAACCAAACCTTTGACTTCGGAGCCAGAAGATTCTGATATCTGGACTGCATTTATGTCAGATCAGAGACCTGCACTGTCATCTGCTCTGACACCTGCTCTGAGTTCTTCCACTTTCTCAGAGCGGGAGGACTCCATGAGCCGTAGCTCTCTGGTCGGCTCCAAAGATGGGGATCCAACCACTTTTTCTTCAGATTAGACTCTGCCTCGTGAAGCGTCAGCTCGGATGAGCTCTGCTCCTACCTTGGCTTCGGATTTCTTATCTTCAGGTCCGGTGGGGCCTTCAGCTATGACTACTTTTTTGTCTGAGCCGGGGAGTTCCTCGGATGAGGGACAGGGAGCCTCTGAGGCAATGAGGACAGCTTTGACTGCTTCTCAGTCTCAGACTAAGTCCATCAGGATCTTCCTCTCCCCTTCCCTGCTGGTGCATTCATCTTCTGTTTTACCCCGGTCCACAGGGACAGAGAAGCCCCAAGCCTCAGGACACTCCACAGGGAACCCTGCTTCTGAAACACCCCCAGATTACCCCACTGTGGAAGTCCACTGGAAGAGGACTTGTAAGAGGAGACATCTAGACTCCCGAGAAGAGTCCGTCATTTCCAATACTGATCTTGAAGAAGCCGAAGGGTCCCCACGGTCACCTCCTGAAGATGTCTCGTTTGGAGACATCTTGGAAATGCTTAACCAGAGAGGTGGCTGGCAGTCCAGCTCCCCTTCGACAGAAGAACTGGTATACATGAAGGCTTTCGGGTCCCCCCTTCTACCTCTTGGGTGACCCCTCCTTCCGACTAGCTTATTGACTTAATCTCTCAGAAGGCCTGGGAGACGCCAGATAGCATAGATCCTATTCTTAAGAGGCCAAATAAATACACTACCATCTGACAAGAATTTTCTTTCAAAAGCAGTAGCTGTGGATGCCATGGTCATGACAGTGGCCACAAAAAAGGAACTCTGACTAGTTCCACTATCCACCCTCCTAATGAGGACTCTAGGATGATGTATAGACACGAGAAGCAAGTTCTCTCTTCAGCGGGCTTTACTCTCTGCTCGGTGAATTACTTTACCCACTTCATGAGACTTCAGAAGGATTTGCTATAGCACTTGACGGATACCCTATAAGGAGCTGTAGCTGAGCAGGCCACATGGCTCGCCACCCTAAATTCCTTCAATGCCTCCAAGAGACTGATTTTGTATGCAGCAGATGGAATGAGTAGAGCCGCAGGTTCAGGTATCTCTATTAGGAGGCAGGCCTGGATGCGACTTTGCGATTTTGTGAAGCCTTTCAAGTCTTCTTGTGAACACCCTCTTTGATGGCTCATCTTTTTTTGGGTCTAAAGTGAAAAACGCTCATCAGGTGTGAACAAGAAGGCAAGACCTTTTCTGCCACAGCAGTCTTTTTCTACTCGAACCAGACCCTATTCCAAATGTCAAAAAGATAGCAGAAAGATGTGGTTCTGAAAATCTCAAAGGTCTTTCCAGGGCACACACAGTGAAAGTTCCCCCAGAGGCACAGGAGGGAACAATAATGGAAGACATTGCCCTAATGGCAGGGGACGCAGGCAAAACCAGGGTTCTAGAGACAAGTTCAGTGGGCAGCCCCTTTCAGTGCTCCTGAATGGAAGCCTGAGTATCCACCTCTGGAGGCAACTGGAGGTTGTCTCTGCACCCACAGGCCTGGCAAGAGATTACAAATGACAAATGGGTGCAGCAAATAATATCCAGAGGTTACTTCATTCCCTTTGCCCATCCCCTTCCCCAAAACAAAAAAAAATCTCAGATGCGCCATCTAATCAAAGGGATCAAACAATCAAAGAAATTCAAAAGTTGCTAAACAAAAGGGTCATCCAAAAAGTCCCCAGAGACCAACTAGGATTCGGAACTTACTCAAGACTCTCTTTAGTAACAAAGAAATCAGATGAATGGAGACCCATTCTGGATCTCAGTAACCTAAACAAGTCGAACAAAATTAAGTTCCTTATTAAGTTCCTGATTGTGCAGGGATGAAAGCTTTGTGGATCTGTTTTTAATAAATATTCTTTGTGGATTACCTACTGTGGTTCCTTTGCTTTTACAGTGTGTTCTCAGCTCCGTGTTTGTGCCGGTTTTCTTTTTTGCTGTGGTTTTTTGTGCTGTTTATTCAAAACTGACTTTTGGTTGCTTAATTGGTTTTAAACCATTCTCGGCTCCACAAAGTCTGCTCTTCACTTTTTCCCTTAGAACTGATCTAGTTCTCATAATAAACACCTTATTCCTACTCTAAAGCCTGGCACTTGCTCACTAAAGAAATTATATAAGTCAGCACTAAAAAATTAAAAGCACTACATCCTCACAAACTCCCCTTGAGTACCTTGTTCCCCATTGGCCCTTTTTTCAATTATAAAGGAATTCCCAATACTATTCTAGCATGTCCAAAGGTCAGTTGTCAATCTCCTCTCCGGTCCAGCTGGTGAATCTGGGAATCTTGAGGCAATGTTACAACTGCCTCATGTACACAGACAACCCTCTCCTCCTCCCAACAAATTCCAATACATGTAAGAGATAGCCAAACTGGAGGCTAAGCTCTCTCAACTCAGTACTGGCGTAACCAGTCAGGAGGAGAAGGAAACCACACTCACTACAATTCCAGTCTCACATAGACCTACCACGACAGCAAACCAAACACACACAAAAACATACTCGGAGGCTCTAAATAAAAATCTGCCTAAGCAGCAGAGACCTCCAAAGCAGACACCCAAGCGAGGTGGAATCCTTCAAAGCCCACGGGCCTGTGAAAAATACGGCCCAGACAGCAGAATCCTTTATAAACGCATTCTATTAACACCTTCAGGAATGCATGGATCATGCAATCCCAAATAACATCAAGAGCCAATCCTCCAAAGGCAGGCATCCTGTCTGGTGGACCCCAGCCATAAAACTATACAATAGAAGGAGGAAGCTACTACATGATAGAGCAAAATCCCAAAAAGGGAAGGCATCTCTGATCAGTATTAGCAAAAAACTACGGGCACTCATAAAATCGTCTAAGGCCAGCTTCGAGAGAAAAATTGCACAGGACACTAAGGATAATCACAAGGCTTTCTTTAGTTATGTTAGGAACCTGGGTGGGAATTCCCAGATATGCTCAGAATTGGTCTAAAATGACATAAAATACACCGAACCCACAGACATTGCCAACATCCTAGCTGACAGGTTCAGCACAAACTCCCCCCCCCCACCAAAAGGGCAAATATCTATCCCAGCAGAGTGCTGCCCCCCTGACATCTCAGATTCTCAGTTAAGAGCCACCCTCTCCAAAGCAAAAAATACAGCATCAATGGGACCAGACAGTGTCCCGGGCTGCGTCCTACATGAACTCCAAAAAGAGCTAAACCCAAACATAAAACTACTGTTCAATCTCAGCCTTACTACAGGATATGTACCCAAAGAGTGGCCCCTCTCCACAAAGGTGGTGCCTCAATGGATCCCGGAAACTATCGCCCCATAAGCCTGACTAGCTTGGTCTGCAAAGCTATGGAAAGGATCATCATGGACCTCATAAATAAAGATATTGGGGACCTACAGACACTGGATCCTACCCAATTCGGCTTTAAGGGCAGATCCTGCCTCTTAAACCTGGTTGATTTCTTTGAAACAGTCACCAAGACCATTGACGAGGGGAAGGTGGTCCACACAGCCTACCTGGACCTTGCAAAAGCCTTCGATACAATACCCCACTCGGGCATTCTAGATAAGCTCACCAGCTTAAATATAAACCCCTATGTCACTAGATGGGTTGCAAACTGGCTCAAGGACAGAACCCACATGGTTAGAATTGCTAAAGCCATGTCAGACTCCAAACCAGTTACAAGTGGCGTCCCACAAGGCTCAGTCCTGGGACCTCTCTTGTTCGGTATATATTTCTCAGAAGTACAGGCCAACACGGAAGGACTGTGGCTGACCGAGTTCGCAGATGACTGCAAACTAGGCACCATAATCGACTCTCCAGCCGACACAAGCATCCTACAAAAGGGCCTCATAGAAACAGACAACTGGTGCCAGAGCCATGGCCTCAAGCTAAACCCCAAAAAGTGTATAGTCATCCCCTTTGGCAAAAACAAAGTGCCCACAAATTACCACATAGGTGGTAATCCATTAAGTACGGAAGTAGCAATTAGGGACCTGAGGACTCAATTTGATAGCAATCTCTCATTTGAAAACCACGTGGCCTAAGTGGTTAGAAAAACATTTTATATAGCCAACCTAATCATGACGGGATTCACATCTAGATCAGGGGAGGTCATTGTGCCTCTTTACTCATCCCTCATCAGGCCCATAATTGAGTACAATGCCCCTTTTGGGATGTACCTTACCAGACACCTGCAACTGGAAAGACCCCAAAAGTACCTCACCAAGAGATCAAAGGGCTCAAACAGATGCCATACGCTGCCCGGTTAAAAAAACTCCAGCTCTACTCAGTGGCATACTGCCTGCTCAGAGGTGATCTGTGCCTGACGTATAAAGCCATGTCCAACCCGGAATTAATGGACATGCTGCACCTCAGAAAATCCAAATCCCATTGAGCTACGTGCTCGAGAGACTTGAACCTCAGCACTGAAATAAATAGGACATGCTGGAGGGACAGATTCATAACCCAGAGGCTCCCTTCACTCTGGAATAAAATCCCAGTCCAGGTTAGGCAGAGTCCCTCATTGACTCTCTTCAAGAGGAATCTTGATAAGTGGATGGAAGATCGTAGGTTTACCCCGGGTATCACTTCTGTGTCACTGTTAGACAGAGGCACAGCATACTAATCTCGAAAAAGGGCATAGCAAAATTCATTTAAAATGGGTGGCGAAAGCCAGACAGACTCTGGCTAGGCTTATAAATGCCCTAGGGCAGATAGCCTAGTATGAACCTATGAACCTATAAAAACACCAAGTTTCGAACAGTTACTTTGCAGTCTTATTCTTCCTTTTCTGGGAAAAAGCAACTGGATGTGGTCAACAGATCTTCAGGATGTGTACTACCATATAAAAATGGGCAGACGGTCCAGAAGACATCGGCATTTCTGGCTGGCACACAGTCACCATCAGTTTTGAATAAACAGCACAAAAAAAACACAGCAAAAAAGAAAACCGGCACAAACACGGAGCTGAGAACACACTGTAAAAGCAAAGAAACCACAGTAGGTAATCCACAAAGAATATTTATTAAAAACAGATCCACAAAGCTTTTGTCCCTGCACAATCAGGAACTTAATCAGAATAAAGCAATTTCTGCAATAAATCAAATTTAAATAATCAAATTAGTCACAAGGTCATAAAACACGCCCCCCCTTCCCATTTATTTGCATATTTTATAAATAAACACAATATGAAAAACATTAAATATGAACATTTGAAACAAGGATATAATAATTTATTCTAATTATATAAAACCATTTAAAATCATCTCTCCAATGCTTTTAATTTTAAGAAACATGCAATTGAAAATGAATGGTTAAGGCCTGGCCATTGCAAAGTATTCAGTTTTAATTGCCAAAGGGCTTCTTGCTTTTTAAGATCAGAGCCCAAGGGCCTCCCATTGCATCTGGCATAATTACTTCTAGTATCATAAATTTAAGCATACGATCTGAGAATTCCATATTATGTCTGGCCAGGGCATTGGTCTCCTTTTTGTTCTTTATGTCTCTTATGTGTTCGTAGATCCTATTCATTAATTTTTCTCTCCGTTTGCCCCACATAAAAACAAGAGCATTTTGTGCAAATTGCACAGTAAACAACTTTCTCTGAATTACATGTGCATTTTTTCTTCATTTTTATAGTATTTATACTAAATATGCAGCCTTCCTCGATAGAAGTACAATAATTGCACATACCACATTTCTTCACAGAACCATTCTGAGATTTAGATGGTACTTGTTCTAACAGTTTTTCATAGTCCTGCCCTTTTTATATACAACAGGGGCATTACCTACAATATTCCTAGCGGTCTTTATTCCTAATTAGTACACTACAGTTTTTAAACAGAATGTCAGCAACATTTCTGCTGCAATTAAAAATTGCCACAAAGGCACTAGCAAAATTTCTCTCCTCAGGTTCCAATATATTTAAAATTTCTTCAGACCATGAATTAATATAATCTAAGGAAATAGGGTTAATGCTATAACTCCCTAAATAAGCGTCCAATACCCCTTGATGTAGTAATTGTTTATAGAACCCCTTTTCTCTTATTCACAACTTCCGTCATGACTTCATTTGTTAAGTTGCAAGGGTAACCTCTCTTCATAAACATCTCTTTCAGGACATCACATTCATCTAGGAACCTATCATCTTTATTCACATTATGTGTAAATTTTAGAAAGGTGGTAGAATTATTCAAATCAAGAAACTCTGGAATCATCTCACCCGAACCCTTCCAAAAAATAAACATGTCATCCAATACCTCATACAGCATGCACAGTGGGAAAGGAATGGTGCCAGAGATAAAACATTCCTTTCCCACTGTAACGACTATATTCGCATATGTCCTCCCACATGCTGAACCCATCGAGATGCCCTCAGTTTGCAAGAAATATTCCTTATGAGAGAGAATAAAATTATTGCACAGTACTATACTCAGTAGATGTTCAAGGGTATTAATAGTTGCTTGTTGTACTCCCTTATCTAACAGATGCTCATAAAACCATTCAAGGCCAATACTGTGAGGTATGACCGTATAAAGACCTTTAACATCAATGGTAATGAAGTAACCATTTTCATTATAATCTAATACATTCATCCTCAAGGAAATCCCATGAATCTTTGCACAGATGAGTTTCTTCTAAGCATCATTTAAATCTGATATCCAGGAATTTCACTATAGGTTGGGTTGTTGACCCACGAGCATCTACAATGGGTCTCATGGGGGGTCCTCTATGCCCTTATGTAGTTTATGCAAACCAAACATATGGGCTACTCTCGGGTGGGCAACTGTCATGAAATTCAGTTCATCACTAGAAATACTTCTTTCTATAGATAAATCATTTATTTCATTTTTTATTTTTCTTAAAGTGCCATCAAATTCATTTAAGGAAACTTTTTTATACGAGTTACTTTCTAGCATACTTCTCATCTTTGTATTATAAAGATCCATATTCATAATGGCTATCCCACCCCCTCATCTGGTTTCAGAACTCTAATTGTTTCATTTTGTACCAATTTCAATAATTCAACTTCATCCCTAGAAAAGTTATGGGGTAAATGTTGAGAATGGTGTTTGCCTAAACTACGAAGGTCAATCTCACAGAGGCTCTCAAATAACTGCAAAGATGGATGCAATGGTGGGATTATATATACTAGATACATATTGGGGTTTCTGTGTGTATTCAACATTGTGGAAAAGCAAATTTAAATTCAACTTTCTAACGAAGTTTCAAGTCAATGTTTGTTTAGGTACAAATGAAAGACCTCTTGAAAATATATCACATAAATGCTGATCCACCATAACAGAGTAATTGAGCACTAAAATCTTTAGTTATATTTTCAAGAATCATGGGGAAGGGCCTGGGTGTTATTTCCAGGCTAGAGTCCTCCTCCTGTAATTCCCTCTCATATTCCCCCTTTGATGGTAATAACTGCCCCCCCCTCCCCAATTCAATTGGGGGACTTCCTGCAGAGTTTGACCCTGGTTGTTCCTGGATTTGAGACGTTCTGACTGCCTCAATATGGGGAATTCTTTGTGTTGCTCTTAAAAAAAGTTGTGGTTGTTTTCAACTACTACAGGATAATTCCTAATTTCCCATTCTTGGGACCTGGGAGGTGGGGGTAAGCAAAGTTACTAGCATAATCAGCCCCATCGCTATCAATTTTTTTCAACTTCTGAGTTTTTATAACCTCCAACTGATTCTCAACGCTCTTAAAAATATGATTGTACTCAAATAAGTTCTGTGCATGTAATGCATCCCTAGTAATAATTCTAAGTCTTCTGCTTCTTTGCTTAACATAACAATGTCAGCTTGGTTGTGCTTGATCACCAGCGCCATATATTCAGCCATGGCAATCAAACATACACAACAGTTCTTTATGAAAAGGTGAGCTACAGACCAAGCCTGTGGGGAAACGCCACATCCGAATGCCTTTTGGTATAATTTTAATTTTTAGGCGTACACATTCCTTAAAGTACATGTTGTCCATTTGTAGTTTGATTTTCAGAAGCAGAGAATCTAATTTTTGTAAATTAACATAATTGTCACAGATCTTGTTTTGTTACAGTCAGACAGAATGGGGTCTATCAGAAGCCATTCACATGTTTACATGCTTGATGCAGAGCCGGCCGCTCTAATGATCATTACTATTACGATTACTGGTGCCATTGGCTACTCTCTGTTAAGGTGCAATTGTTGGACTGGACTCCAAACCAACATTCTGCTCAAAAATAAGCTGTTGCACTCCATTACTTGCTTGAGACCCACGGGCGTGTACGTCCTGTTCAGCCAAGGATGTAAGCATTCAAGTCTAAATGCTTACGTTCCAAAACATCCAATCACTTAGTCAAAGTACCAAGTGTGTAAGGGTTTGGGCGAGATGATACGAGAGTTTGATTATCCGAATAATTCTACCACCTTTCTAAAATTTACACAAAGTGAATAAAGATGAGATTTCTCACTTGGATGTAAGGTTGATTAAAGACAAGGAACTTAAAAGTTTTTAAATCAGAAATCTATTGGAAACCTACATATTCAAATAGTTTCCTCCATTTGAACAGCTCTCATCCTTTCAAACAAAAGGCCGTGATTAAAGGCCAATATGTGAGGGCTGCTGGAATAGTTTCTAGTTTTGAAAGGTTCCTAGATTAATGTGATGTCCTGAAAGAGAGGTTTATGAAGAGAGGTTACCCTTGCAACTTAATAAATGAAGTCATGGCGGAAGTTGTGAATAAAAGAGAAAAGGGGTTTTTTAAATCATTACTACATCAAGGGGTATTGGACGTTTGAGAGAGTTATAGCATTAACCCTATTTCCTTAGATTATATTAATTCACAGTCTGAAGAAATTTTAAATATATTGGAACCTGAGGAGAGAAATTTCGCTAGTGCCTTTGTGACAATTTTTAATAATTGCAGCAGAAATGTTGCTGACATTCTATTTAAAAACTGGAGTGTACTTACGAATAAAGACACTAGAAATATTGTAGGTGATGCCCCTGTTATTGTATATAAAAAGGGCAGGACTATTAAAAAAAACTGTTGAAACAAGTACCATCAAAATCTCAGAATGGATCTATGAAGAAATGTGGTATGTGCAATTATTGTACTTGTATCGAGGAAGGCTGCATATTTAGTATAAATATTACTATAAAAATGAAAAAAACGCACATGTAATTCAGAGAAATTTGTTTACTGCGCAATTTGCACAAAATGCTCTTATTTTTATGTGGGGAAAACAGAGACAAAATTAAAGAATATGATCTACGAACACACAAGAGACAAACAAAAAGGAGACCGATGCCCTGGACAGACATAATATGGAATTCTCAGATCTTATGTTTAAATTTATGATACTAGAAGTAATTATGCCAGATGCAAGGGGAGGCCCTTGGGCTCTGATTTCAGAAAAGCAAGAAGCCCTCTGGCAATTAAAACTGAATGCTTTGCAATGGCCAGGCCTTGATTCATTTTCAATTGCATATTTCTTAAAATTAAAAGCACTGGAGAGATGATTTTAAATGGTTTTATATAATTAGAGTAAATTATTATATCCTTGTTTCAAATATTCATATTTAATGTCTTTTATGTTGGGCTTATTTATAAAATGTAAATAAAGGGGAAGAGGGGGACGTGTTTTTATGACCTTGTGACTAATTTGATTATTTAAATTTGATTTATTGCAGGAATTGCTTTATTCTGATCAAGTTCCTGATTGTGCAGGGACGAAAGATTTTGGATCTGTTTTTTTAATAAATATTCTTTGTGGATTACCTACTGTGGTTCTTTTGCTTTTACAGTGTGTTCTCAGCTCCGTGCTTGTGCCTGTTTTCTTTTTTACTATCAGTTTTGAGTCCTGGCCTTTGGTCTCACTACAGCCCCCAGGAGAAGAGTATATCTTACATTTACTGCATGTTTACAGACCGTTGTTTCTATTTGCACAAAACTAAAGATTTTAGAGTCAGAACAATTATTTCTTTTTCAGAAACAAAAGGTTTACCGGTATCCAAGGTTACCTTATCTAAACGGCTTTCTGATTGCATTACCTTTATTTATACTTCTCAGAATAAACAGCCATATGAACATTTAAGAGCCCATTCTACTAGAGGTATTGCTACTACCTTCAGCTTTTCTAGCTAGAGTATCTTTGGATAATATTTATGCAGCAGCGACATGGTCAAACCCCCATACCTTTATTACTCATTAATAACTAGATTTGGTCTCCAGGAGTACAGCTTTGTTTGGATCTGTCATACTGACGAATATTCTTCCATGAGCTACCCAGGATTCAGGTTGCTAGGGACACTGTCCAATACGTGAGAATAAATGTGAGATTGACAATATCACAAAGAAGTTATATACTTACCATAACGTTCCATGTGTGTTGTCCATCTCTGCCTTTATTCTCACAACCCTCCCACCAATCCCCAGCCTAGTCTCTTAGGAGATTGGGTAATAAAAATACTTATTTTTTCATGGACTCATTTGCTTCAGAAAATAGGATACAATAACAATTTCTTACCATTATTTTTTGTTTACATAGTCTTATGGTTCCTTTAGGCAAAAAAGATCTGAGGTAATGGAGACATGCATTCTGAGAAGGGAAGGGTGCCTGAGAGCTTGGTTGAAGGCCACGAGCTTTTGTACAAGTTCGAGAAGGATCTGAGGGATCAGATCCGACCCATACATGAGAATAAAGGTGGCAATAGACAACACACGTGGGACATTATGATAAGTACATAACTTCTTTTTGTCACCAGGCTGAGTGCAGTGAAAGTATTCTCCCAACTACTTCCAGAGTTAAGCAATCAGGACTCCTTTCAGGAGCGCTGGTAGGATTGTCCAGAGAAACAATCTCTGGAACCCTGATTTGGCAGACCACCTCTGCCGCATCAACTTCTTCCATTAGAGCTCTCCTCTCTGCCCCGAGAGGAGCCACAGCCACGTGCGTCCTGAAAAGGCCCTTGGGACTTTTTGTACCACATCTTTCTGCTCCTCTGATTCCTACAGTAGGACTGTTTGGGATCAGAAACATGTATGCCCACTGGAGATAGGATCTTTCCATCCTTCTCACACCTGGTTAAAGTTTGACTTTTGGGCCGAACAAAGATGATCCATCAAAGGGAGCATTGACAAAGTAAGACTTAAATGGCTTTACAAGCTCACACAAGCACACCCAGCCATGACGCCTTATGGCAACACCTGAACCTGCTGCCTTTGTCATCCCTTTGGTTGCATGTGCAATGAGCCTCATGGATGAGTTAGAAATAGACTCCAGGGTGGCTAGCTGAGAGGCAACTTTATCCTGTACCCCCCTCAGATACAGCTCCTGCGAGGGTATCTAACTCCTCCTTGATCAGATCCCTCTGGAGCCTAGTGAGATGTGCCTTAAAATTCCAAGACCTCAGGGCGAAGGTTGATTAAGCATACACCTGCTTTCCAACTCTGTCCATCATCCTAGACTCTTGGTTGGGGGATGAACAGTGAGACTCACATAGGCGAGTTCCTTTCTGGTGGCCACTGCCACCACCATAGCATCTACTGCTAAGCCCTTGGCCAAGTGCTGGTGGTCTACAGGGGCTGAAAATTTTTGTCTGGTCTTCAGGAAATCGGCTCTATGGAATCAGGAGCCTTCCATGCCCGCTGCACAATCAATTTAATAAGATTGCTAGTGGTTGCTAGTGGGAGGGGTCAACCAAGACATAGATGGATGAGCAACAGCAGCTTGCAAGTACACGGATTCCTCAGACATCAGGTCTCTGGGCTGCCAGTTACTCCTCTGTTTGAGGACCTCTAGGCTGTCTCTGAAGGAGACGTCTTCTGGGGGTGACCGGGGGGAACCCTCCCCATCATCAAAGTCCGTGTCTTTGGTGATGGATTCTTCCTGGGAATCGAAGTGCTTCCTCCTCCATGTTTTTTTTTCCCCCCCGAGATGGCTCGTCAGCGGGGATCTCTAAGGAGGGCTCCTGAGAAAAGGGGCCCTGTACAGGGGTAGCTTGCAGCTTTGGTGCTTGTTGCCCGGGCGTGGAGGATGGTAGCAGCTCTGGGCAAGGAGGAGTCTGGGAATATAACTCAGACACAGAAGAAGCCATCCTAGAGCCTGCAGAGGCCAAGACCCTCTCCATAACCTGGAAGGCAGGCCCCACTGAAGAGGGAATAGGAGCCCAGAACAGGAAAAGACAACCTCGGAACCAAGGTCACACTCTGCTCTGAGAGACCCACCTCCGAAGCAGGAGTTGAGGAGGAGCCCACAGCTGCCGAAGTTCTCAGAGTTAAAGACAACCCGGAATAAAAAGGAAGGCCGATCAGAAACCCTCGGACCCAACAGCAGAGTTACTGCCCTGGGAGTCCCCAGGTTCAAAAGAGACAAAGTCAGGGCAGACCCTGGCACCGAAGTTGGGCAGGCTGTCTGTACCAGAGCAGCTGGAAACAGAGGGATTGGAGTAGGAAACTCTAAGCCTTCAGAGGAGGAAGATTTCTTTGAGTCCTGGGAGAAAATGCCCCAACTCCAGAAGTGGAGAGGGGACTGGGAGGAAAAAAAGACCCTGGTCACTAAGATCCGATCCACCAACCTCATGACTTCTACTTCAGAATCTGAAATTCTGCATTGCACAAGCCCATTTGGACCAGAATTCTTATCTTGTATGCATATTAAAGCAACTACTATGCCTATTGCTGCATCCTCAGAAATCTTATTAGATTCCGACCTTATGAGCTTGTGGAGACATGGGAGTGGGATTCTACCAGAGAAGCTTACTGTTAAAGTAGACATCATACTCATGAAGGATATGGAAAGATGCTTCAGTGCAGAAGTTATGATTAATGACCTACCTTATTGAGACAATTGACCAATTTTTCATTGGTGGATTACTTGGATAATTAAGCTATTGGATTATATAATGAGATGGTTTATTCATTCATTCATTGTTTGCATCTGATGAAGTCTTAGCAACTTAGACGAAAATGCTGTGTGTGGAATTGCATTTGTGTGTTTGAATTAACTATTAAACCAGCTTTGGAATTCTATCATTGAGCCAACTATTTTCCCTCATCTGTGGTACTTATTTTCTTGGTTTTGGAGTCGCTGGTGTCTTAGTACCTGTTCCAGTGTTATTTTAAACTCCTGGAGGAATGAACAGATAGTCCAGAGGGGGGGCGGGATTCTGGCCATTCTGAAAAAGGACTGGAAAGCTGCCCCATGAGGGGATCGATGGAAGGGGAATATCTTGTTCTGGGTAACGGTCATTTCTGATTTCGGCACCAAGGGGGTTGGTAATTTCTGCTGTGGTCCAGAAGTTGAGGTCAGCACCAACAGGGAACCTAAGGAAGTCGGTGCTAACGAGACCAGCACCAAGACTTGGAGTGCCATAGTAGTAGCTGGTGCAGAGGAGGATGTCTGTCCCGACAGTCTTGGAACCTTAGCCTTCGGTTCCCATGGATGTGGATGGGACAGAAAGCTTATGCTTTTTTGCCACCTGGATCGAAGAAGTCGGCACTGAGCAACTATTCTTCATACCATGGTCAGACTTAAAGATAAAGCAGTCTTGGACACTTCTTCAAAGGAAGACTTAAGTAAACCTTTCAGTATTAATTTATTTTTATGCTCGACCAAGGCCCTGTTACTGAAGACCTGCCAGACAGAACATTCTTGGTCCAAATGAGCTGGACCCAGACAAACAGAAAGAGTGCCCAACCGAATTAGGCATTTTCCTTCCAAAATCCTGGCACTGTTTAAACCCTTGTAGTGCCTTTTAGTTCATCAGCCATGTTGACAAACAGACTGACAAGAGTCAAGTGGGGAACACTATCACGCAAACACTCACAAAAACGGACAGAAGGAAAAAAAAAGGATATGAGAAAAACTTGTAAAAATAAAGAAATTTCATTTAGCTGTGAGAGGAATAGCTGAGGCATCTTGTGACAAGACAGGCAAATGAGGTAATATGGAGAGGGGTATTGTGGGTAGAGTCTTAGCTCAAGACTTTTTGGCTGGCACAAGCTATATAATGGCAGAGCCAGTTCAGAGGATCGAACAGATTATCCAAAGGTCCAGGATGAATGAAGATTGACATCAGATATAATCTTTTCCAAAGAGGGAAAAAGACTGGTGAAGCTGGGAACTAAAGTCTGACAGCTTGGAACAGTGCTTGGCAAAATGAACCTCAGATGCCTTGGCACACTTACTTCCTTTCAGACAACCTATCCTTGACAAAACAGACAAGGGCAGCCTGTTAAAAGAAACCCAAGGTTTTGGAATTTCTGGAGGTCGTTTTCCAAAATACGAGCAAGACTACAATAACTTCTCTTAAAGATGGTTTGACACAGTGAACTCTCATTTTCTGACACTTTGGGTTATTTCTGAAATTTGCTTGTCAAGAATCAATGCAAAGACTATGCCCAAACAAGACCAAATATGTACCTGCTTTTAACTTCCTTTTTTTGCACTTGACAAAGAAAGCTTTCAGCTACCTTTCTTTTCCATGGGCCTTAATCAGAACCCCCCAGTACAATTCAGTCTGATAATGTCAAGATATGATGGTGAATCAAACCTTGTTTCTGCATTTGTAAACCTGCATTTTTCAGTCCCAGTTTTATCAATTACCTTGGGCAAAAAAAAATAAATAAAGGTAACAGTTTACAACCACAAAACATATGCATCTAGTAAATAAAGCATCTATACATCCTATTTTATAACATGACACTTATTTTGAAAGAGCTGGGTTAGAAATAATTTTGCTTCAGCTGTGATGTATGCTCTATGTAAGTTACAGAATGTCATTAAGTTGGTACATTCTAAGGTTTTACTTAAGGATTCTAGACCGGTCAGCATAAGAAATAACCTGAATAAAACAGTCAAACCACTTGGAGAAATGCACAAACAAAATAAATTCAACTACTACTTTAGAAAAGATGGGCCTTCTGCCAAGAGAGCCACCATTTGTTTGACTGCAGATTCTCTGCACACAGCACCCAGTGTAGACTCACTGAAGCCATTACTCCAGGAATGCTTTTGCACTGTTTTGGCTTTATGAGACTGCAGTTGTGGGAGCCACATTTCACATTTAATGAATGGTTTTGCTTTTCCCAACTGATGTGTGTGAGAGTAGGGTTGGTATCTATAAACAGAGGTGTGTTGGGGGGTGCAAGGGTCAACTCTTCCCCAGACACGCACGCAAAAAAAAAAAAATAACTTTCAATGAGTTTTTCCTCGGACATGTGAGCTCCGAGTTCAACTCTGGTAGTTTGTTTGCCAACAGTTTTATTTCCTGCTTTAATAATGGATCCCCTGCTGTCACCAAAACTTACCCTAGGTAGTGGGCATTATGGCTGGTGAAATTAAAACCATATTTCTCTTCTTAACTAAAAATATTTCCTTCCACATTTCCAAACAAACATTCAAGTAAAATGTTTGGTTAACTTCATGTCTTAGTTTGCATGTACTTTTACTACACATAATCATTAAAGTATCTATGGGTGTTAAAAATGTTATTCTTTTCATTTTATTTACATCAACCTACTTACTACTTTTTCCCTACTAGCTGGACGTTAGTGCAGGTTACTTATTTTTTTCTTTGAGACATTGAATGAAAATGATTAAGGTCTTCTGATACTTTGCCTCTAGAAATGAAGATGTCAATTCATGGATAAAAGTATACTTTTGATTTGTATGCTTGTTGAATCGATCACAGAAAGATTCACAGCTTGTGATTTTTGCCAAGCCACTACTTGGCTGTTTCATTCATTTCTTCACTTGGGCACTAAAAGCTTTATCCAAGTCATGGTTACAGGTCAGCCACAGTTTATCCAGGAAAGTGACAGGTGTAAGGCAGGGCACTGATTCTGACCAAGATGACGGACCATAGAAGGGAGAAAACATACACACAAAACCCACGTACATGTGCACCTATAGGACAATACAGTGGATTGGGAATTCATCAACATTTCTTTGGGATAAGGAAGTAAACCAACGCACTCAGTGAATAAATTAAAGGACAATCAAATTCTGCACAGAAAGCACCTTAGTCAAGGATCTGAACAAAGAACCAAAAGCTGTAAAGGAGTAGCATTAGCCACTGTGCTGCCATACTCGTTAAAAACAGGGATCTGTAGATATATAAATGCACTACATTCCTTACTTTAACAGTTGTAGCTTCATCATTTCAACACAAAAGTGCTGCATATAAAGAATGCTTTACTAATAATCTTAATAGCTTTGATTTAACATTTAGCAACTTTTAGTCTCATTTTTTCCATTTAAGCATTTACAAGGCAGTGTCCAATAGTAATTGACTAAATAAAGCCCTACAACAAAGTGTGCTGTTAGTCATCCTACTTAAGGCTACGACATCCTTATTCATCATATCTATACATTAATTAACATTACAAGTGGATTGTGCCACTTAATGTTAACATTTCATTTAGAAGTTACCCAAAATTGGTATTAATTTCAAATATAAACCACAACAGCCATCCTTATCTTATCCACATAAGCCATCTTGAAATCACCACACCCATCCCTTTAACCTTTTAATACATCATCTCATCTGCCTCACTCCCTGCTCATCAACATTTTTCAATAGTGTCTCCTTACTCAGTCAGACTTGTACTACCCTTACAGGAGTTCCTTTTATGACTGCACAGTCATCCCTTTCCTTCAGTCTTGTGCCCATCCTTCATTACCCCTCATGCTCATCTGATTAACCCTTATAGCAATCATCTTCTTCACAAGGTCCTTCCCATGTCTGTTATTCCCCACACACCTCACAGCCATATCTATGCCTTCACACCTAAATATGTAGTAGCCATCTCAGTATACCTCACAGTCATGCTCATAATCACAGCCAATCTAGTAGCCTTTACAGTTATCCACTCATTCACCTCTTACCTCTGCTTACCACATTATGAGTACATTTGTAAAAACAACAAAAAAAAAACTAAGAACCAGCTCCATCAAGGTGCAAAGAACCTTTTAAATTCATAAATTAATATTAGGCTATCGATCCACAGAACCATTGGTAGCCTAGCCACAACCCAAACTATAGGTACCCAATGAAATGATTAATTTATAAATAGTGCTGATTCCTTTCAATGAGAGCTTGAAGGGCCAGACCTGGGGTGTGTATCTAGGATTATTCACCCATTTGTCCAGGGTACTCAAAGGAGGTCAGGGAGTTAAGTTGCTTTATATGTAATTGAAGCCCATTCCATAAACGAGGGAATCCCTGACCTAAATCTCTCTCACCAGTCCATGTGGGGCGGTTTCAAAGGCTTTGGCCAGATCCTATTTATGTTTCAGTGAAAGTAAAGATCTCTTGAACAAGAGCTTAGGATGTTACTAGACTTGTGGATGTCCAGGAGGTTGCATAGAACTGGATCCTGCGAGACTCTCTAGGCTCAAAAAGGTAAAGGTCCCCTCTCAACAGTCTGCAGGGAATAAAAAGAGAGAGGAAAAGACCACTTTAAGGTACTTTGAGTAGATCAAGGCAGACATACCCTTCATAACATTAGTGAGGAAATAATGCTGCCTCTCAAGCTAGGTCAAATGCTTAGATAGGTACACACCAAAGGAGCTATTATACTCTACTATGGGCCTAATGAGGGAGGAGTAGAGGGGGATGATAAACTTCCTTAGATCTGAAAGCAATACCCATGTGACAAAAGGGAAATACTGCCAGCCCAGCTATCTGGAACTTTGTAAATAGTTAAATGTCATTTGTGAATACCAGCATGATGCAATTGCTTGTGTTGCCACTATATTGGGACTATGTGTTTTGTGTATATTGAACTGCTGATATAGAAATGTCCGTGTTGAACAGGTTTTATACAGTACTGAGCTTCAAGGATGTGCTCAGTGTACCATACTGGAAAAGAACAGAAATTTATATAAACTATATACCTGTGCAAATGTATATGTTTTAACAGTAGAAACTAAAACATAGAGGGTTAATTTCCAAAACTTCAAGAAAATACGTTGAAATTAAACTTGTTTTCTGATTGTGCTATAAAAGTGTTCTCAGTTTTAGTTCAGTAACGGACACAATGTCTAGAGCTAGAAGTCTTTTGTATTGTCTTGAAGAGAAGTAAATACTTGGTTAGAAATGTAGAAGTATTTTATTGTTTTATGATTTCCAGGATCTGCAAACATCCGAGATGTATGTATTTTTCACAAGTAGATGCCAAATGCTACACTGGGGGTTTAGCTTGGGAACTAAAGTCAGGTGACAAAAAGTGATGTCATCCAAGCTAACCCAGCAGTAATATTTCATATTAATTTAAGAATTCTCTCAAAGACTGTACATTTTGCATTTCTCATTTGATCTACGAACATCCACTCATTACCAACTTCTGCACTTGTCTTGCTGTAAGTTTTTAGGGCATAGTAACTCTACTATATTCCAATCTGAATCCAAAAAAGTATAGCTTAGATGTTTTATTTCTTTGAGACTATCCTGCAATGTTGTTTTAAATATTTCCTGTGATTTTAAACTCTGATGTAACTGATTACTTACTGAGTATTGCCTTGGTCCTATTAGCTATATTTAAGCCTATATTTGTGGCTATTTGTGAGACCTATTTAAGCTCTTAAGTGTACTTCCATATCTATATGGTGACACTGTACAGGCCACGTCTAAATAACCTTGCTCTTGTTCAGACTTTCATTTGGATTAATAGTAACATTATACAGTAGGATGGGACACCCTTTGTTAAGGGCCTTATAGTAGCTGTTAGGGGTGGCTAGTGGCAGCTGGAACTACCTTATAGTCTAGGCAGAAGGGGACATAGCTAGTAAACCTGTGCCAGTCTTTCCCAGATGTATGTGTGCGTCTGTAAATCAAACTTCAAAGTGTGTATACATCAGCTACTTGGGCAGGGACACGAAATACTGGTTGGACAGAGAGGGTGCTGGGGGTTTTGGTTTGGCCACTCGTCTGAAGGTTTTTACTCTATAGCTGTGCCAGTGGGGAGTCTTATTGGGCATCTGGAGAGAGAGGGAGAAACCAGCCCCAGACTGACTGATCTCCGGGTGCTCTTAAGGGAAATTGCACTTTACTGTGTGTGTACTTATCCTCCCAGTGTGGACGTTCCCCCACTGTTGCCAATGGTGAGGATTGAGGCTCCTTGACTACTGGGCCAGTGCAGGGGCATCACACCCTGGTAAAAGGACTTCTTAACAGCGGATATATGGTGATCAAAGGATAGTTCAGCGTCAGTGAAAGTGTCCAGGTCCCTATTGACTCAATCAACTTGCAAAAGGGCGTCTCCTATATGGTAGGTGCATGAGTGCCCAAGTTTGCCAAATAACACAATGTTGCATTTCTTACTGGTGCATGTTAGTCCTGCCTGAAGAATCTGGAAGTCAGATGGGGAGTTAATGACAGCTATATTTTTTATAATCCCCTGCAAAACTGCTCAGCCATAGGTGTGATGTCAGTCTTGACATCAGAGAAGTATATACGAATGAGAATTCTCTTATAACCAATACCTGAGGGACATTATTGGTAACCACCTCTTTTTCAACACAGCATGTCTCCCAAGCTAATAGACTGAATTCTATCCATTAGCCAGTTTGCTATCCAGCAGATAACATAGGGGTTTACATTTAGAATGATTAACTTATTGGTAATGCCAGAATGAGGGATGGTGTCAAATTCTTCAACCAGGTCCAGGCAGCCAGTGTGTGGTAACAAAGACTTGCTCAAAGAAGCCTACCAAGTTCAGGAGGCAGGACTGGTCTTTCACAAACCCAAACTGGTTTGGGTCCAGGGCCTGTAGATTGCCTATATCCTTTGTGAATAAATTCAATGATGGTGTTTCATTGCTTTGCAGATAAGGCTGGCGAGGCTTACAGATCTGTAGCTTCCTGCATCAGTAGTTGGTCCTCCTTTTGGGGCAGGATGACTACCACAGTTCTCCATTCCTCTGGCACGAATCCAGAGGAGAGGCTAAGGCTGAAAACACTTAGTAGCAAAACAGAGTATTTGGTGGCAATAAAAGGCAGCCTGGCATATTATAAGGACTCATGAATCTAGTGATATTTGCCTTGGAGAAAGCATTCAGAACTTGCTCAGACGTGATGGCCTTGTCATAATAATAAGATAGGGAAAATCAGTGGGAGACATGAGTGATATTACAGATGTTCACTGATGAGTGTTCTTGGGAGATGAACGCTGTTGTTGTGTATTACCTCTGAACATTGCTGGACATTACCTTTAGGTTTTGTGACATAACTGACGAAAGCTCGATGGTTGTCCTTAACAGACGTGGCAATGCTCAATTCATACTTTGGAGGATTTCATTTTCTGAGTTCTATGTGGAGTTTCAAAATAAACTAACCAAACTAAAAAGCAAAAATGTATTCAAAAGTAAGAGCTTTTGTCTCATGCAGAGAAGTAATCAGACTGAATAAAACAATTACCAATTTTTCTGAGTTCATCTCTAGATGATGAGGTATTAAAGTCTGCTTCTATGGCGTATGATTTTTTTTCCCTTTTTTGTGTAGTTGGTTTATACTATGGTTCCACCATAACGATGGATTCCTTAATTTGGTACTGAATTTATGTCTTATGGGGGCAGATGCCTCAATGCGTGCCTCGAGGTGTGCACAGAAATTATTCACAAATGTGGCAGTGTGTGAGATGGGGTACTTGAGTTGGAGGGCATTTAAGTTTCATCAGGTCATCAGTTAGCTGGGTTAGGTTTGCCTTACAAGCAGTCTCTAAAGACAGTAAAGTTTTGTGGTAAGTCAGTTCTGCCCTCAGAGCAACCATTACAGAATGGTGGTCAGATTTGATCAGTGATGTGATAACCGTAAAATGTGATCACAGGGTGACTATACTGGTGAGAACCTGGCCCACTATTTTTGAACCCAGATTTGGGACATGATCCAGTTGGTATAACAGAGCTGGCATCAACAAAATCCATGAATCTTTGTATTTGAGGTGGTGTCTGTTCCTCAGGTAATGGAAGGATAGTTGAAATCTCCCAAGAGAAAAGTGTTAGGCTCGGTAGGGATGAATGGCAGGTTATTTAGATATACCTCATGGATTGCAGGTGAAATGGAGGGAGCAGGGTAGTTGACTATGGTATGGAACATAGTTCTATTTAGTGTGAAAAAGATATGGAGGATTCTGAGGTTGCTGTCCTGGCTTGCAAGTCTGGAGATGAGATGGCTTCTTATAAACAGACATGTCCCCTCTAACAACAGTCATTTCCACATTGGGTCTGAAAGAGTGGTAGGCATCGAAAGCCCTGCTCTGTGGGGGATGCTACTCTGCTGTTCTGAAACTATGTTTCAGTACCATCGCAAACATCTTGAACTTTCAAGGCTTGGGAAAGCCTATAAGGAGTGTAACTTCTTAAGCTTTCAACAATGCTTCCCTTATACAGTTCTGATTTTGACTGGCTCAGGGAGTCACTTCAGGAGACTGACCTTGCTTAAAAATGCTGCTACGGAGGCAGAAAATGTCCTGGCCAATATAGGGAAGCCATATGGAGAGAGGTGCAAGTCATCCCCAGCAAAGAAACCAGGGTTGTTCGTCATTTCCTCCCAAGATGATACATACTGGATCCCGTTAGAATTGCACCAATAGATAAGCCAATTATTGAAGTCAGTTATCTTTTGTTTGTATTGTGGCATCATTATTGGTGATGTTAAGATACTGTTCAATATTGGCTTCCACAATAAATGACCTGGTGTAAAAAAAAACAATAAACGAAAAAAAAAATACACCAGTCCAAAAAGATGCAGTTAGGCAAAGAAGACTTTAATCTACTTTTTAGTAGATATTTTTCAGGAAAAAATATATATATTTTTAGATAGTTTTTTAGTAGACAATTTTGAAAGGGGGTTATAAAATTTTAAGTAGGCTTTTAATAAAATGGAATGTTAACTTTAAATCTTATTATGCATTTTAATTGAATTATTAAAACATGGTACTCATTGGTTCTTTCTGGTTTTTAAATTGTATTTAAACACAGTGGTTTTATGTATGGTTTTATCTGACAAAGTCTATGATTATTTTGTGATGAAAACGTCTGTTAACCATTTTGTTGGCATTTATTTTTTGGTGAATTACAGCCTTCTTTGCCTAGCTAAATCTTTTTGGACTGGTATGTTTTTGCTCGTTTTACTGGTTCAATATTAGCTTCACAACAATTTCCTACACATGTTCTGAAAGCCCCATCATGTCCCTCTTCATATGATCCATGGAGACAAGTCTAAAGTCATTCACTCCCATACGTGCATTGGCTGTGGCCTATATTTAACTTAGGGTGAGGGGCTTAAGGGCACTAATGACTAAGAGGATCACACGGCATCTGAAAGGCAGCTTCACTTCGTCCTTCCTCAGCCTGCTGAATGGTGCATGTGTGTGTCAGACTGTGGGAGTAACTTATGAGCAAGATAGTTCCAGATGTATGCTCTCAGCCTTGCTGGCTTAAGGGCTTTGGTCTACTAACTGAGTGACCCCTTTATGTAGCTATGTTTTATGTAGTGCTGGGTACGTTGTTTGCTTGTTAGTATGACAATGAGTAACTTGCATACAGGATATTGTTGAGATGATTGTGTGAGGTAGGTGTTGAAAAGTACAAGTGTGAACACTTACCATAAATGCAGATGTTTGAGTGTATTCACTGTTGCAGTCATCACAAAGGTTCATAAGTAGGTACTAGGCTATCGGCCCAAGGGCCTACGTAAGCCTAGCCAACAAGGTTCCCTGGCTTATGCCACCCAAGAAAGTTATTTTCCTGTACCACTGTTGAGCAAAGATACAGAAGTGATCCCCAGGGTGTATTTCCTATTTCCCATCCACTCATCAAGATTTTTCTTGAAGAGTGCTAATTAAGAACTTTGCTTGACATAGATGGGTAGCCTGTTCCACAGTATGGGAAGTCTCTGGGACAGGAATCTATCCCTCCAGCATGTCCTGTTTATTGTGGTGACAAGGTTTAGGTCCCTAGAGCATATAGCTCGGATGGACTGGGATTTCTTTAGGTGTAGCATGTCCAACTGCTCTGGATTTGACATATGACATAGCTTTATATGTTAGGCAGAGATCACCTCGGAGTAGGCGATATGTTACGGAGTAAAGCTGGAGTTTTTTGAGGCCGTCAGTGTAGAGCATTTGTTTGAGGCCAGTAATCATCTTTGTGAAGTACTTCTGTTGCCTTTCCAGCTGCTGCAGATGTCTTGTGAGGTACATTCCAAAAGGGGCATTGTACTCAATAATGGGTCTAATGAGAGTCTAGCAGAGGGGAGCAATGACCTTTTTTCCCCGAATGAGAACCCTTGTATGAGGTGTGCCACGTAGGACTTCCTGACTACTGTGGCGATGTGACTATCAAAGGAGAGACTACTGTCCACCTGGGTCCCAAGGTCTCATCACACATTCGGTGTTAAGTAGATTGCTGTCTATGAGACAGTTCATGGGTACACAGTTTTTACCAAAGGGGATGACACTGCACTTTTTGGCACTGAGCTTGAGGCCATGGCCCTGACACCAGGCATCTGTCTCAGCGAGGCCCTTCTGTAGGATGTCCACATCATTTGGGGACTTGACTATGGTTCCTAGTTTGCAGTCATCTGCAAACTTCGTTAGCCAGAGGCCTTCTGTATTAGTCTGTACTTCAGAGAAGTAGATACCAAACAGGAGAGGTCCCAGGACAGAACCCTGTGGTACTCCACTTGTCACTGCTTTGAGGTCAGATTTGGAGTCTGCAACTTTTACAGTGTGGGTTCTGTCAGTGAGTCAGTTGGCAACCCATCTTGTGACGTACGGATTTATACCTAGTTTAGTGAGTTTAGCTATAATTCCAGAATGGGGGATGGTGTCAAAAGCCTTGGCGAGGTCAAGATAGGCTGTGGGAATCACCTTACCCTCATCTACAGCTATGGTGACTGCCACAAAGAAGTCGATCAGGTTCAGGAGGCATGATCTGCATTTCACAAACCTAAACTGGGTGGGATTCAGAGTTTGGAGGTTACCAAGGTCTTTGTTTATGAGTTCCATGATGATACACTCCATGGCCTTGCAGACCAGGCTCGTCAGGCTAATAGGTCGATATTTCCCTGGATTAGTGGTGGCTCCCCCTTTGTGGAGTGGGATTAACTGTTGCTGTGCGCCATTCAGTGGGCACAAAGCCTGGTGAGAGGCTATTATTGAACATGCTGCTTAAGCGGGGAGCCAGTTTGTTCTGAAGTTAGTGTAAAACGCAGCCTGGGATGTTGTCCGGTCCCATGAATGCTGTGTTTTTGGCTTTACAGTGCAGCTTTTACCTGCGTAATTGTGATTACAGGGACTCTGCATTCTTCCTGTATAGATATGAGCCCTTTAGGGGGTGAGGGGGAGTAAAGTTAGCACTGAACCTATCTGCCAGGATGTTGGCAATATCAGTTGGTTCTGTAATTTTTGTGCCTTTGTGCTGCAACTCAGAGCAGATCTGGGTGTTGCCATCGAGATTCTTAACATAGCTATAGAAAGCTTTGTGGTTGTCCTTAGAATTAGTGGCAATTTTGTTTTCATAGCTAGCTTTGGGGGATCTTATAAGGGATCTCAGCTTCTTACTGAGGCTGACCAGGGAAGCTCCTCCACGCATGGGATTTTACTCTCTTTTGCAACAGTTTCTTCCTTCTGTTGTACAGTTTTTTATGGCAGGGGACCACCAGACTGGCTTCCTTTTTTTGGAGGATAGCACGATCCATGCACTCGTGTAAGTGCTTAGAGTGTGCATTTGTGTAGGATTCAGCAGTTGTAACTGTATTGTCCATCTGCATGTGTCATGAAGTTCACCACTTGTCTTAAGAAACATGAAGTTTGCTTTGGAGAAATTTTTTTACCGTGGTTTCCTAAATGGGAGGGTGGAGGCGGAATGTGGATATCAAGGGTGATTAGCTTACAGTCGGATCGGACCAATGAGGCGTTAACTTCAGGTGTGGAACACCGGTCACTCATGTTGGTAATGACTAAGTCTAGGATATTGTTGCCCCCGGTGGGGGTGGGGATAAGTTGATCCAGGGAGCTAAGGAGTTGGCACACGAGTAGTTTTCCCAGTTAATGGTGGGGTAGTTAAACGCCCATTATTAGGGTGTTTGGTTGAACCCTAATATTTTCCAGTATATCAAGAAAAGAGTGGTGGGAATCCTGGGGCATGGTGGGGGATCTGTAGCAAGCTACAATTTGGATTGCAGTTTTGCCTCGAGTTGGTTGCACTTGGATAACCTCAGATGCATTATACTGAGCAACTAGCCTGGAGGTGTGGATATCCTTAATGAATATGGACACACCTCCGCCTTTGGTGTTTCGGTCCAGGTTACATGGCCGAAAAGTGTGGTAGGAGTTGTAGCCTGGTAGTGCAGGAGTGGGTTATCTGCCTGCAGGTAGCCCTCAGCCGGCCTGAATACCACAGTCTTCGGATTTCTGCGTCAGATGCTGTCGTTTCTTCCATGACGTCAGGTCGTCAGTGGTATAAAACATGCAGCCGATGCCATTACATCAGTTTTTCTTGCCCCAGATGTCAGGTACCCCCACAAGAGGAAGCAATTATATGGTATGGTACACCCCCATCAAAAAGCAAATACACATGAAAAAACATATACCAAACAAGAAGGAAAGTTAGAGCCAAGAGAAGTCAGGGGGCTGAAGGGAGGGTAACCAGGACTGCAACAGTGAATACACTCTAACATCTACATTTATGGTAAGTGCACACAACTGTACTATGTTCTTCGTATTTCACTGTTGCAGTCATCACATTTGGGTTGATTCCCAAAGCTAAGGAAGGGAGGAAATAGTATTAGGGACAGCTATTAAGCCCTGCAAGACTGCTGTGGCAAATCCAGCTCTGGATTTAGAAAAGATAGGCAGGTGGTAATGCTTGCTGAAGGTATGTACAGAGCTCCAGGTAGCAGCTTCCAAGATGATCCCTGGTAGGGACTCCTCTGAGAAATGCTGCAGAGGTAGATGCAGCCCTGCTGGAATGTGATCTTATCCCCTGTGGGGTAGGTTTTCCATGGTGGTTGTAGCAGAAATGAATGCAATAGGCTATACATTTGGAAATGGTTAGCATTGAAATGGCTTTCCCCTCTGCCCCTGCAGCAAAGCCAAATAGCAGCTGCTCAGATTTTCTGAAAGGCTTAGTTCTGTCCAAATAGAATCTAAGTTGTCTGTGCATGTCTAAGGAGTGCAGTATCCATTCTCCTTTGTTTTGTGGATTAGGGAAAAAAAGTAGGCAAATGAATCTACTGGTTTAGGGCCACACTAGACACCACCTTGGGCATAAAGGAATGATTAGTCCTGAGGGAAACCCTGTCCGCATGGAAGATAATGAAGGGTTCCACTGTCATAAGGGCCTGTAATTCAGACAGACACTCTTCTTGCTGAAGTGATGGCTAGAAGGAAGGCTGTTTTTCAATAAAGGAATTTCAACTCTGCTGTTGCAGCTGGCTCAAAAGGGGGGTTGAGCTTTCCCAATACAAAGTTAAGGTCCCAGGCTGCAGTGGGAGCTCTCTTGGGGGGGGGGGGTCTTAAATTTTTGGCCCCTCTAAGGAATTGTTTTAGCAAGGGGTGAGAGAAGAGGGGTGGCTCAGTATTATAATGTGCTGAAATGGCAGAGGCAAGAATCTTGACGAGAAGGATAGAACCTTGAAGCATTTCTGTTAAATACTCTAGAATATGAGGTAAGCTGGACACCGTTGTGCCAATCTGCTGAGACTGGCTCCAGGAACAGTATCTTTTCCACTTTGCTGCACACGAGTTTCTGGTACTAGGCCTCCTTGCCTCCAGAATGACATCCAGCACCTGCTTACTGAAGAATGCTAGGGGAGAGCTCATGGAATTAGCCAGGCTGCAAGGTTCAAGGTTTGAAGCTGAGGGTCCAGAATCTGGCCCACCTGCTGGGACATCAGGAAAGGGGTCTGAGGCAGGTGCCATGGTTGTAGCAGTGTCATACTGTGCTAAAGGGGGTACCAGTGCTGGTGTGGCCAGTCTGGTGCAATCAGTATTATCCTTGGCTTGTCCCGTTTGATTTTTAGTAGAACCTTCGAGAGGCAGAGGGGGGGAAAGGCATAAACAGAGAGGCTTTCCCAGGTGAAGGGCAGGGCATCCACTTTAAGTGTGGGGGGGTTCTGATGCAGAATCTGTTCAATTGGTAGTTCTGAGGGGAGGCAAACAGTTCTACCTCTGGGGTCCCGCATTTGTACCTCAAGAGGTTGAATATTTTGGGTTCTAGTTTCCATTCATGTGGGTCCATGAGATTTCTGCTCAAGTCTGCCAATGAATTTAGTTTGCCTGGCAGGAATTGAGCCTGTATGTGTACTTGATAGCTCAAGGCTCTGTTCCACAGAGCCATGGCTAGTCTGCAGAAGGAGTAGGAGTGGGTTCCCCCTTGCTTGTTTATGTACCACAACTGTGGTGTTGTCGTTCTTTACCAGTAGTTGTCCTGGAAGAATACGGTCTTTGAAGGCTGTCAGAGCATTCTGTACAGCTAACATTTCTTTTTGATCGATATGCAGATGCATCTCTCTTGGGTTCCATTTGCCCTGAATGCACTAACCTGCCATCTGGGCCCCCACCCCATGCATAGTCTGATGCGTCTGTTAGGATTTGGGCGGCAGGGGGTAGAGTGAAAGGGAGTCCCTTGTAGTAGCAGGCCTCTGCCCACCAAAGGAACTCTGTCTTTAGACAAGGAATGATAAGAATCACTGTTTCCAGGTCTTGAGAATGTTGACACCACAGACTTTTTAGATACCACTGGAGTTTCCTCATATGTAGTATTGCATATGGAATTAGCAGAATGCAACAAGTCATGAACCCCAAGCTTGCATTATTTTCCTTGCAGATAGCTGGGTTTTTGTGGCCAACAGTTTGAAGTAGGTTGTCAAATAAACTTGTGTCTCCGGAATGAGGAATGCCATCTGGGAAGTTGTGTTTGAGCTTGCTCCAAGGAATACATCTGTTGGCAGGGTATTAGGTGAGATTGCCTTTCGTTGATAGTGTACCCCAGTGAGGTTAGAAGTTTCTTTACAAATGCCAGGTGTTGTAATAGCAAGTCCTGGCTTTCTTCCCGACTCAGACAATCGTCCAAGTATGGGTAAATCTGTATTTCTCTGCCTGCAATATGCAATGGCTGGAGCTAGACACTTTGTGAACACCCCTGGGCGCAGTAGATAAGCCAAAGGGAAGTGCAGAGAACTGAAAGTGCATGGAGCCCGACCTGAAATGTAGGTATTGTCTTGCAGGATTCTCTTATTGGGATGTGCAGGTAAGCTTCCTTTAAGTTTAGGGTTGGTAGTCAGGCATTCCTAGCTAGCATAGGAAGAAGCTGTTGAAGAGTTAGCATTTTGAATTTTGGAACCACCAGAAAGGTGTTGAGAATAGAGAGGTCCAGGATAGGACAGCAGGAGTTTTCTTTTCTGGGTCCCAGAAAAAAGTCTTGAATAAAAACCTTGTCCCCTTTGTTCTGCTGGGACAGGTTGAATAGCCCTGATACTGAGAAGGGAGAGAATCTGCTGTTGGGCCTCCGCCCACTGATTTGGGGGGGGAGGTCTGGCCAACCATTTGGGGTTGGTAGTGTGTAGAAGTGGAATCTGTATCCTTGGGAAACTATGTTCAAAACCCATTTGTTCTGGGTAATGAGTTCAGTTTCTTGCATGCATGGCAAGCTTTCCTCCTAAGGGAGCAAGTAGCTGAGTAGGATTCGGAAGGGTTAAGGTTAAGTCATTGTGCCATTTTCCCATAGGGGGTGGCTTACTACTCCCTGCTTTGGAAGTGGGAGGCCTCCACTGCTTACATCAGTGCGTAGCCTAAGACTGAAGTCTTGGTGTTCTGCTGTTCCTGTGTTTGGACTGAAGGCCTGTAAGGGACTGGAAAGGACCAGTTCTTTGAAGGCCAATGCCTAATGAATCTGGGAGGCTGTACTTGTAGCAAATCTTTAACAGTTTGCATAGATTTAGCTTTTTCCTCCATCTTTTTCAGGACGACTTCTGCTTTGCTGCCAAAAAGGCCATCTTGGTTTAAGGGAGCATCCAGTAATTTAGCTTTAACATGATCTGGCAAGTTTTGTTCCTTAAGCCAAGCATGCCTTCTAAGTACAGACCCAGTGCCAGCAGCCCTGCAAGCTGCTTCTAAAGCATCAAAACCACATTACAAAGTATGCTTACCAACTTGTTCTGCAGAATGCATTAAATCTTGCAAGTCTTTGTGTTCAGCACAGTCAGGAATCAACATCATTTTCTGTTTAAGTAGTCCCATAATATGCTGCTGATACTTTAACATATGAAACTGGCAATTTAAAGCCCTAATGGCCACAGTAGCAGAAGTGTATACCCTTATACCCATCTGTCTAAGGCTCTAGAATCTCTATCAGAAGGGGTAGGATTTTTGACAGCAGTAGTCTTAATGCCTTTTGGTCCTTGGGAAATGGTCTCTGGATCCACAGTAGGATTCTTGAAGAGGAACTTGAGAGAGTCAGGTACTCTGTAGTACCGGTCAGGTTTTCTGGGAGCTGGAGGTAAAGTGTTTGGGGTAAGGCTAGATTACAAGAAACATCTACAATATCCAGAACAGGAGAGATAGCTAGATGCCTGTGTTGAGGCAGGACCAAGAATTCCACAAGTCTCTTTTTGGACTCAGAATAATCCTGGCTTTCCCAGTGGAAATGCTCCCTAAGGGTATGCAAGGCTTCAAATGAAAAATCTTCCGGAGGGAAAGCAGAGGGAATGGAATCCTCTGCATCAGAATCCTCATAAGTAGATAAGGGCATAACCTGGTAATCAGAAGGAACAGATATATCACATTCCTGATCAGAAGAATCAGAAAGAAAATCGGTTCCAGGTCTCTAAGAGGGGGAAGGCTGGCTTCCCCTAATTAAGGTAATAAGGTCTTTAGCCATTCTGAGCATATGTTTTTGAGGCATATGGGCCTGAGTCTGTGGTTTGGTCATCTGTTTTCTAGGCGTAGTGTGAGTTTTAGGCCTGAAGAATTCTGTATTTCTAGTTGAAAACAATGCAGTCGGTTTAATTTGAAAGTCTGTAGGCCTGAAAAAGAAGTTGTGTCCTTACCATAACATTCCACGTGGAGTGTTCATCTCGCCTTTGTTCTTACACACAGGTTCGGAGCCGATCCTCGGCTCCGAGTCAGCCGCATCGCAAAGCTCTGAATCTCAGAGAAGCTCGAGACCAGCCCATATCCCACAATCCTCCCTGCCATTACTCAGATCTAGTTTGCAAACAAACCAGACCAAAAATCCAACACCTCCGGTGCAAGAACTACACTCTCTCTCAGGCATTCAACTACACTCTCTCACCATAGCAATAACTAAGGGTAGAAACATATACCCCATGATACATGGGACCATATACCCCGGAAGGGGTTAAGACAAGTCGATCAGAATCTAATCCTACCCGTTCTTCCAAAACATGTGGGGAGGGGAAGGGAGGTAATGTAAGAACAAAGGCGAGATGAACACTCCACATGGAACGTTATGGTAAGGACATAACTTCTTTATGTGAGAGTGTTCAATCTCGCCATTTGTTCTTACACACGGGTAGCATCCCTAGCTCCGTCACCCCAAGTGACTTATGGAAGAACGTTCCTAAGCACAGTGGAACCAAAAGATGTCCTGTCTTTGGAGACTTTGTCCACTCTATAATGAGTGATGAAAGTATGCGGCTTAGACCACGTGGCTGCTGCACAAATAGTGTCCAAAGGCAAGTGAGCTGCATGAGCCAAAGAAGTGGAGACCGATCTGGTAGAATGGGCCTTAGGTTTGGTGGGTAAGGACTGATTTGATTTAGAGTATACAAAGGCTATACAATCAGCAAGCCATTTAGATAATGTACGTTTAGTAATTGCCATGCCCTTTTTATTCTCTGCAAACGTGACAAAGAGATGATCTGTCTTCCTGTAAGCTTTAGTCCTATCCAAATAAAATCTTAATTGTCTGTGAACATCCAACTTGTGCAGCATATACTCCAACTTGTTAGTATGGTTCTTGAAGAAGGTAGGGAGTTCTATGGATTGGTTAATATTTGTAACTGAACATACCTTTGGAAGGAAAGATGGGTTTGTACGCAAAGAGACTATCTGGATGGAATATCAAGTAAGGTGGTCTGACCGATAATGCTTGCAACTCTGACACTCTTCGAGCTGAAGTCACAGCGACGAGGAACAGTGTCTTCCACGATAAGAACTTTAAGAGGCAGGACGAAGCAGGTTCAAAGGGTGGCAACATGAGTTGCGACAGAAACAAATTCAAGCTCCATGGAAAGAAAGGTTTTCTGACAGGCGGTCTAAGATGGAAGGTTCCTTTCATAAAGGCCGTACAAAGTCTGTGAGACATAATGGGAGAACCCTCCTCACCAATATGGAAGTTGGATATGGCTGCCAACTGTACTCTTAGTGTGGAAGTAGAAGCTCCTTCGTGAAAGAGGATAGATAAGAATTCCAATACTTTATGTAGAGGAGCTACCAGGGGGTCTAAGTGTTGGCTAGACGCCCAGTACACAAAGCGTTTCCACTTACTCCTGTAGCGTTTTGTAGTGGAAGCTTTATGAGCAGCAACCAGAATGTGTTGAACTGCTGGGGAAAGTAGATCAGTCCTGGCTAGGCAGGGAAGCGGAGCAGCCAAGCTACTAGTTTGAGGGACTGAAGAGATGGGTGAGGAACTCTCGACGAATGGGTCAGTAGATCTGGTAATGGGTCCAGAATCCACGGTTCCTCTGTTTGATGGGCTCGAAGAAAGGGGAACCATATCTGCCGAGGCCAGAATGGGGCTATGAGTATTATTGTCCTTTCCAGGTTCCTGGCTTTCTGTAGAAATCTGGGAATCAAGGGAGTAGGTGGAAATGCATATAGGAGACCTGGGGGCCAATCGTGTATCAGTGCAACCCTGGGGACATCCCCCGGAGGGGGTAGAAAGGCAAAGTAGCTTCTGCATTTTGCATTCAACGGGGAAGCAAATAGATCGCAGCAAGGCTGGCCCCACTTGCGGAAGATCTTTTCCGCCGTCTGTGGATTGAGGGACCACGCGTGAGGTAACAGGATGGCTCTGCTCAACCTGTCCGCAATGACGTTGGATGACCCCGGGATGTGCGTTGCTATCAGAAAGCGACCCGTGGACTCTGCCCATTGCCAAATTCTCATGGCCTCTCTGCATAATGGGTAAGACCTGGTTCCCCCTTACTTGTTTATGTACCAGACCACAAACATGTTGTCTGTCTGAACTGCTACTGTTCCTAGAGGTAAGAGGGCTTGGAAGTGTTGCAACGCCAGGAATACTGCCCTCAGCTCCAGAACATTTATGTGTAGAGTGTAATCCATGTTGGATCATTCCCCTTGGACTGTTCTTCCCTGAAAAAGGTCCCCCCACCCTATCAGGGAAGCGTCCGTGGTTATTGTGGCCGTTGGACTGGGTAGAACAAACGGATGACCCATAGTGAGGTTCTGATTGTACACCCACCATGAGAGGTCCCGTCTGCAAGAGTCTGTTACCAGAATCTCGTGCGCTAGGGGTAAGTGCTGGAATGACCACTGCGTGAAAAGCAGCCATTGTAGGATCCTCATGTGTAATCTTCCCATAGGAACTGCGATTAGTGACGCTGTCATTAGTCCCAAAACTTTCAACACCAGTTTGGCCGGGGTTTTCTTGCTCTCTAGTAGAAGAACCACCTGCTGTTTGAGGGTTGATGCCCTTACTGGAGGGAGCTTTAGCAGTGTTAATCGTGTATCTAGGTCTGCTCCGATTAATGAAATATGCTGTGAGGGCGATAAGCAAGACTTTTCGAAGTTTATCGAAATCCCTAGGTGGGAATAAAGGTCGACTGTGTAGTCTCTGGCTTGCAAGAGGCGACGCTCGGTGGTGGCGGTGAGGAGCCAGTCGTCCAGATAGGGAAACACCTGGAATCCTTGTCATCTCAAGTGAGACGCAATTACTGCCATGCATTTGGTGAATACCCTGGGGGCTGAGGTGAGTCCAAAGGGCAGAGCTCGAAACTGAAAGTGACTGGCTCCCAGCCGGAAGTGCAGGAGATCTCTGGACGGTCTGGCCATTTTGATGTGGTAGTACGCGTATTTGAGATCAATAGAGCACATCCAATCGTCCTTCTGTAAGAATAGAAGGATCGATTGAAGCGTGACCATCCGGAACTCTTCCTTCTTCACGATGGTGTTGAGATTGCTGAGATCTAAGATCGGTCTCCAGTCCCCTGTCTTTTTTGGAACTAAAAAGAACCTTGAGTAAGTTCCGGATCCTCTTTGGTCCGCCGGGACTGGTTGGATGACTCTGTTGTTGAGCAGCTTTGAAATTTCTACAGCTGCTGGGCTTCGCAGATGGGGTGGCACATCTGGAAACCTTCTTTGTAGAGGTGGAGTTGATGTGAAGGGGATTTTGTATCCTCTGGTTATAATGCTTTTTACCCAGGAATCCGAAGTAATATTTAGCCAGGCCAGTGGGTATAAAAGCCAAGGGACCCCCGACTGCCTCCAGACCAGGACAGCCGGGCCTCCCTTCAGGAGTGCTGGAAAGGCTTCCCAGGGACGGAATCCCTGTCGCCTTGGTTATGCAGACCCCCTCTGCCACCGGGGCGGCGTCTTCCATTTCTACCCCCCCCCTCTGCCTCTGGAGGGGGTATCACTCTGTGTGGCTTGGAAAGATCCCTGATTCTTATGGAACCACATTTTCCCACCTCATTGCCCTTTGGGGTACGGTCGAGTTGGAGCGGAAAAATGGACCCCAACAGCAGACAGGGTCTTTAACTCTTGCTCACACCGAGTCAGAGTCTCCTTAACCTTGGGCCCGAAGAGTGTGGCACCATCAAAAGGGGCATTGGCAAAGGAAGATGAAGGCTTCCACAAAGGAGCACAGCCGCATCCAGGATTGTCTTCGAAGAGCAATCGCTGAAGCTCTACTTGATCCTTCGGCTGCATACGAGATGAGCCTCATGGATGAGTTTACTATGGAGGTAAGGGTGTTAAGTTGTGCTGTTACCTAATCTGAAACAGCAGCATCTGTGTTACCCTGGAGGATATCTGTCAGCTCCTTGATGAGATCCCTCTGCAGATGTGTGAAATGAGTCAAATAGTTTAGCGAATGCATGGAAAAAGTCGCTGAACTAAAAATACTCTTCCCATATCTGTCCATAGTCCTAGAGTCCTTATTAGGAGGATGAACAGACGAGGAAGACTCAGACATCTCCTTTTTCGTGGCTGCCGCCACCACCATAGCGTCGACCGGAACTCCCTTGGTTTGATAAGTCTTATCCTGGGGGGCGGTGATAAACTTGTTTGGTTTTCTAGGGACTGGTTCCACTGTGTCAGGTTCCTCCCACGCCCTTCGAGCAATCAATTCCATTAATTCATCGAAGGGCGGAGTCACCCAGGAGGTAGAAGGTTGAGCCCCAAAAGCCTTCAGCAGCACCGACTCGTCCTCAGTGGGGGCTAGGGATTGCCAATCACCCCTCTGTTTCAAGATCTCCAGGATGTCTGCAAATGACACATCCTCAGAGGGTGACTTGGGGGACCCCTTTGCCTCATCCAAGTCGGTGTCAGATGTTAGAAATTCCTGTGGGGAATCTATGTGCCTCCCTTTGCACAACCGTTTCCCTCGGGACCTCATCAGAGGGGGCTTCTGGTGAGGCCTCCAAGGAACAGGGGGAACCCTCTGGGGGTGGTTGAGGCAATGGGGCTCTACGCTTTGGATGGGTCGTGGGGGCAGAAACAGAAAACGTCCCTTTTGGGGAAGGAGAAGACGCCTCTGATGAAGTGGTTATCTGTGCAGACAATACTTTCCTCATAAGGTCAAAAGCCCCCGAACCCCGGGCCAAGGACTCCCCTGGTTTCGAAGAACACGGGAGCATCCCAGACCCAGGGGCCGTGGGTTCTGACCCAGAGGACGGAGCTGAGCCAGTCTGCGCCGAGGCCCCGAGAGGGAGAGTCGGCACTGACAGGTCGGTACCACTCTTGGTCCCAGAACTGAGGAGAGACCGTCGGCTCCGCGACTCCCCTACCGGTTCCGAAGGAGTCGAAGTCAATGGTGTTGATCGTGCAATGGATGGTTTCGGCACCGAGGGCTCCACTATCATCAGGTCATCCTCTCCCGGCTCAGAGATCTGGATGGGTCTTCAAAGGAGGACCCGTTGGAGATATGAGGAGGCCTTCTAGTTTCGACACCAACTGGGAGGAAACTGCAATCAACTTGGAAAGGGCCGTGTTTTCCATGAGTTTCTGCACGACACGATCCACATCCGTCTCAGATAACGGTCTGGAAGAACAGGTCGAAGGAGCTGAAGATGGCACCGACCAAAGAATGGATGGTGGTGGCAGTTCCGACACCGGTTCCAAGATCTGGGGCTCAGTGAAAGATAAACGTTTGACGCCTGGCCCAGAGGTCTGCGGAACCGGCGAACGAAACTTAGAAGATGAACTCGGAGCCGATGACATGGGCTCCGACATCTTTGACCCCTTCGAGGATTTAGAAGCCTGATCCGACTTGTCCAAAGCCTCTTCAAAGGCAGGCTTAAGTAATCCTCTGTCTATAAGCTTCCTGCGTCTATCTGTCATGACCCTCCTGCTAAAGGAATGACAAATAGAACAATCCTCTTGAAGGTGGAGAGGCCCAAGACAGTAAACGCAGGACGCGTGATTGTCAGTGATGGACTGACATCTCTCAAAGCCGGATTTTGCTTTTTCTGACATGACAAAGTAAAACACACGTCACTAGGCAGATACAAGAGAAAAAACAACTATTAATCACTAATTCCTATATATGTGTATAGAAAATACCTATACAAGTACACAAAAAGACACTTCACAAACCACACCTAGAGAAAAAAGGGTTAGGCCACAAAAAGGTGCCTGAAGAATAAAATGAGGAATATATAATGATAATAACCACACACACACCACTTCTATATTATACTAAGTAATATAAACTTATTTAAGCAAAAAAATAAGCAGCTTATCTGAAAACAGTAACAAATTATCAATTTTTTTTCTGATCCGAGCTCTCCTCGATCCGATCTATTGCAGCGGCAAACTAGATCTGAGTAATGGCAGGGAGGATTGTGGGATATGGGCTGGTCTCGAGCTTCTCTGAGATTCAGAGCTTTGCGATGCGGCCGACTCAGAGCCGAGGATCGGCTCCGAACCCGTGTGTAAGAACAAACGGCGAGATTGAACACTCTCAATTACACCCTCAGAAGCCAGTGCCTGCACAGCAGCTCCAGACTCATCCAAGGTAGAGACATCCGCAGGTTCCATAGTCAAAGAAGCATCTCACGGCATACCGGACTCCGAATGGGTCTCAATAGAGGCCTGTGAATCTGTAGTAGCGGGTATCAGGGGCTGCAAAAGCACCAGAGTACCGGCGGACTAGCGACTAGCTTAAGGGAAGCGTCATCGGCAGTTTTGGACCTATGCGGTCTGTCTTTATCCTTATGTTTTTTCGTAAAATCGGTAGTCAGATGGCTTAACGAAGCCATTTCAGAGTATGGAGATAGAGAGCGAAAGTATTTGGCTACAAAAATAGCCCGACTAATAGTTCGGGCGTTGAACAAGGGGCAAAACCGACAGCGAGGGATGTCGTGGCCTGGGCCTGAACAGGTGATGCAGTAAGAATGAAAATCTCTAGGAGGTATTTGCTTTCCACAGGCAAGACAATTAACTTTCTGACATCAGTTAGAGCAAGAAAAAAGGATCCCCAACGGGGTACTTATCTTTTTTGAAGACTTCGGGTCAAACTTGAAAACGAAAATTTGAGGAGACAGACGACTGGCACTTGCGAACTGCTTCTGCTTCGGGCACCGCACGGCAAGAAGGACTGATGTAACAGCATCGGCTGCAGGTTTTATACCCCTGACAACCTGACGTCATGGAAGAAGTGACAGCATCTGACGCAGAAGTCTGAAGACTCTTGTATTCAGGCTGACTGAGGGATACCTGCAAGCAGATAACCCAAATGTGATGACTGCAACAGTGAAACACGAAAAACATCTGACAACATGCCGGTTAAAGTCTCCAGTCTTTGAAGAAAGACTGGCGTCTAAGTTGAGTGTATATCTGCACCTCACACACACGGAAATGTTTATAGGAAGACTCAAACAGCTGTTTGTGAGCATGAGTCAGTTCTTGCATTGCCTTGGTCTTCCTACTATCATCAGTCTGACAACAGATGAAGTAAACTGTGACTTTATGATATTTAGTGCTTACTGAAATAGGGAGTGCTAATGAAGTGAATCTGTAGGAAGAGTCTCTACATACTAGAACATCAGGACGAGCAATGACTCAGAGCACCAAAGTTACAATTATATATGTACAGTATCAATACATGAAGGGTATAAAGGTCAGTAAAAGTGTAGCAACAACTAATGGATGCGTGAAGCAGATATTACCAACTTGGCTTGGTGCCACAGCAGCATCTTAGAACAAACGATTTGGGTCAGATGCCACTACAACAGCTTAATACAAATCATTTTGGTCAGGTGCCACCACAACAACCTAATACAGTGACTAGACATTTGGCACTCTACAGTTACAATTGGACTCGGGCTTAACCTCATTGTTGGTAAAACTAATATTACTTTGGGATTATTTTAAATCCAGGAAACCAAATAACTTCACTCATTAAAAACTCTTGGGACTTCTTAAAAGACTGAAAAATGTCAAAATAGACAATGACAGAGGAGATGTATACTTGATGTCAGCCAATACTAATTCATAACTCAGACACTGGGACTGAAATGTTTAGACACTGTTGTAAATAATTCCAAAATCAAATTCACTGCTTTGAATTTAGTATTCCAAGTACCAAGAGATTAACCCCAATAAACCAAATGAAAAAGCGACAGACATGGCAGATAAAAATTCAAACATTTTATTGGCATAAAAGTAAGTGCTTCCGCACAGATCAACCACACTTCATCAGACTTTGGAAAAACAACACATTCACCCTGTTTAGATATATTGGAGCTAGTTAGTAACCTGCAATAAACAATCAGAAACTTATTGGTTTTCATAGTTACAATACACTCAATGTAGAAACACTCCTACAACCATTACAATAGACGGAACCCCAGATAAAACATTACTAAACTATAAAACAATAAGTAAATCCTTAGAGCTCATCTTTACAAAATCTCTCAGTGATGTACAACAGGCTTACCGAAATCTTTGTTCATTAAAAAAAAAAAAAAGAAATTACATCTCTACAGCACTGGTTCCAAATCTCACGAGAACAAAACCGTTCTCCCCATATAACCTTCGTTGCTACGCAACCAACTATATTGTCAGATTATTAAAATACAAAAATCACTATTAGTCTAAGAAAGGATTAATAAAAATCTCAACACAAGTAATGCCACCATATAAACCTTAGTACACAAATTCCTATAAAAGAAACAAATTAATAAAAATAGAGCATGGTATGTAAACATCGTTAAAAGTTAAAACTCAGTCATGAAAGAACGTGATAGCTTCTCTCACAACAGCTCATTTATTATATAATCGCTCAAAATCTGTCTTAGTAATGCATGTAAATTCAGATATATATATATATATATATATAAAACAAAATCACTTAAAAGATAATCTCTTACCAGAGATTTTAACCTTCACAAATCTCCAAAGCAATACCTCAATCTTGTGAGAATGAGTTTGATCTGCTTGCAGAAGCTAAGTATTTGGGCAACCAGTTATACAACTGAATTCTAGCCACTCATTACTTACTAGAGTAATTAAAATGTCCAAAAGATGTAAGATTGATACGCAAAAATTATTACTATAAAGAGAAACACCTTGATAGACACATACAAAGCTACAAGCACTTAAAAAAACAAAAAATTAAAAACACTTGTGTAGCGATCGCTTACCAAAAATGTCTTAACTTTCAGAGGTATCAATGTCCATGGCATTACCTCTAAATCTCACAGAGACAAGTTTATTCTGCTCACAAAAACTCTGGAGTTGTGCCACTGGCTACACAACTAAACTCCAGTGACCAATTATATGTTAGAGTCATTTAAATATCAAATAAAAAATAGGATCACAACTCAAAGGATATTATTATAATAAATAGCACTCAGATGAGCACATATAAAATAGTGGGTACCTAAAACACCATATTAAAAATGTTACTTAGTTTAATAAAGCTCACTTCTGAACCAAAGAATCAATCATGCCGAAAGATAGGTAGTATAATCAAGGCAACTCCATTTACTGTTAAGCTAAAAGATCATTGATAAATAAACTACTCGTATACTTAAATACGCATCTACCTCGTTTAGAGCAAAAAATTAATCAACCCTTACACAACCCAACTCAAAACGAGAGCTCACACTCGCACATAAATTAAGACATTCTTTTCATTACTATATAACCAAATGCATAGTTATAATCTGGGGAATCACTAAATATGATTAATATATGTTACATGCTCTTAACTAATGGAATAATTTTCTGTCTTTTAAAAGTGGTTTAAGGGAGAATGATTCATTCAAGCCATGATGCTTATCAGCTTGAAGCATAATTTAACTCTGTTCTGCTTTTTTGGTAATATTTTTAATGTAATCTGATCTACAGCACTAAATAAAACTTGCACAGAAAAGACCTGAGGGCCAATTGAGAAGAACAGCGTCTCACTGGGACTCCGCCTGAGAAAGGATTAGGGCAAAGTAGCTGCTCCATGCAAAGAGGTCGCAGCAAGGCTGGCCACAGCAATGGAAAATCTTGTTCGCCACCCTGGAATTGAGAGATCACTTGAGGTAGGAGAATGCATCTGCTTAGTTTCTCCGCTATCACGTTTGAGTTCCCTGGGATATGCATTGCTATTAGAAAGAGGTTGAAGGATATCGCCCATTGCCACACTCTGAGTGCTTCCCAACACAGGGGATGACTTGGTTCCATGCCCTGCTTGTTGATGTACCAGATCACAGACATGTTGTCTGATTGAACTGCAATTGCTCCTAGAGGGAGGACAGATTGAAAGGCTTGCAATGCTAAGAGCACTGTCCTCAGTTCCAGGACAATGATATGCAGGTTGGCCTCTACTGGGGGCAAAGTGCCTTAGATTATTCTTCCCAGATAATGCCCCCCACCCCATCTGGGAGGCATCTGTGGTCACTATGGCCTTAGGTTGAGTGAGAACAAAGGGATGGCCCAAAGGAATTTCTTCGGATTCCATCCACCAAGATAAGTCCATCTTGCAGCGACTGGTGATACGAATTGGGTACATCACTGGATGGGTTAGGATGGACCACTGGGAAGCTAAGAGCCACTGAAGTAGCCTCATGTGAAATCTCCCGAGAGGAACCAAGGTAATGGTCACTGCCGTGGACCCTAAAGCTCGAAGGACTAGAAGTGCAGGAACCTTGTCTTTGGAGAGAGTGGCTTGAACTTAGGATTTTATCTTCTGCAGTCTGTGAAGAGGAAGGGAAGCTACAAAAGAGATTGTATTCAGATGGGCTCTTATGAACTCTAACTCGAGTGGGAGTTAGTTGAAATTTTTCTTGATTCACTGCAATACCCAGATGAGTGAACAGGTGCAGAATTAAGTTTGATGCTTGCAGCAGTACATGCCTGGTGGGAACGGTGATGAGCCAGTCGTCTAGGCAAGTAAACATTCAGAATCTGTGCAGTCTCAAGTGAGCTGTAACTGCCGCCATACACTTAGTGAACACCCTGGTGACTGTGGTGAGACCAAAGGACAGTGCTCTGAACTGAAAAAGACTGGCTTCTACCCAAAAGCAGAGAAACCTTCTGCAGCATTTGTCCATTTTTATTTTTTGTGGTAATATGCGTCTTGAAGGTCTACAGAGCACAACCAATCATTTTCCTCTAGAAAGTGAAGTATAGACTGAACCATGACCATCCAGAATTTTGTTTGCTGAACAAATTGGTCTCAAATCCCCTGTCTTTTTTGGCACTAAAGTGAACCTTGAGTAAAACCCATATCCTACCTGGTCTGGTGGAACTACTTGAATGACTCTTTTCTAGCAGCTTTTGAATCTCTAAGGCTGCCTGGTCCCACTGATTGGGTGGCACATTGGGGAGTCTTCTTTTTGATCTTGGAAAAAGATTGAGAGGGATTTGGTAACATCTGGTAATAATCTTCTGGACCCAAGCATTGGAAGCTATTTGTCACCAGGTTGTCGAGTGCAGAAAAAGTCTTCCCCTGACTGCTTCAGAGAAAAGCAATTGGGCCTCCTTTCAGGAGTGTTGGTAAGGTTGTCCAGAGAAAATCTCTGGAACACTGATTTTTGCGGACCACCTCTGCCGCTAGGTCAGCATCTTCCATTACAGCTCCTCTTCTGCCCAAAGAGGAGCCACCACAATGTACATCCTGAAAAGGCCCTTGGGACTTTTTGAACCACACCTTTACGCTCTTCTGATTCCTAGAGTAGGACTGTTGGGAAGCAGAAAAACATATGACCACTGCAGATACGGTCTTTCCATCCTTCTTGCACCTTGCTAGAGCTTCTTAGACTCTGGGGCCAAATGAAGACGATCTGTCAAAGAGCATTGATGAAGGAAGAGTTAAATGGCTCCGCAAACTCACACAAGCGCGTCCAGGTGTGATGCCTTATGCCACTGCTTGAACCCACTGCCCTGGTCGTTCCTTCAGCTGTATGTGCAATAAGCACATGGATGAGTTAGAAATAGACTCCAGGGTGGCTAGCTGAGAGGCAACTATCTTGTACCTAATCAGACACAGCTTCTGCGAGGGTATCCGATAGCTCCTTGAAATATCCCATAAAATTCAAAGACCTTAGGGTGAAGGTCAATAAATTGTACACCCACATTCCAAATCTATCCATCGTCCTAGACTCTCTGTTAGGGGGATGAACAGTGGGACTCTCATCAGGGAGTTCCTTTTTGGTGATCGCCAGCACCATCACAGCATTTACTGCTAAGCTCTTGGCTTAATGCTAGTGGTCTTCAGGGGCTGGCAAAATTTTGTCAGGTCTCTGGAGAATCAGCAATATGGAATCTGGAGCCTTCAATCAATCAATCAATTTATTAGGAATATCAGTGGGACAGGTCACCCAAGAAGTAGATGGTTGGGCACCAGAAGTTGAAGTACATGGATTCCTCAAAGGTCAGGTCTTTGGGCTGCTGGTTAACCCTCTGTTTGAGGATCTCTAAAATGTCTCTGAAGGAAATGTCCTCTGGGAGTGACTGGGGAGGAACTCTCCCCCAACATCAAAGTCAGTGTCTTCAGTGACAGATTCTTCTGGGGAATCTAAATGCTCCCTCTTGCATGTCTTCTTCCGGGGTGACTCACTAGCAGGGATCTCTGAGCAGGACTAAGAAGAGGGGACCTCTGTACAGGGCTAACTTGCAGCTCTGGGCAAGGAGGAGTCTGGGAATACAACTCCGACACAGAAGGGGCCAGCTGAGTACCGGCCCAGCAGAGGCCAGCATCTTCTCCATAACCTGGAAGGCAGCCACCCCCCCAAAGAGGAATGGGAGCACAGAACAGAGGAGGACAAGCTCGGAAGCTAGGTCACACCCCGTTCCGTGAGACCCACTTTCAAAGCAGGAGCAGAGGAAGAGCCCACAGCTGCCGACATTCCCGGAGTTAAGGACTGCTATAAATAGAAGGCCAGGGCCAATCCGAAACCCTTGTACCAGACAGTGGAGCTACTGCCCTGGAAGTCCACTGGTTACAAAGGAACCAAAGCAGTTAGGGTAGATCCTGGAACCAAAGGCAGAAGGGCTGTCAGTACAAGAGCAGCTGGGACTGGAGGGATCGGACTAGGAAACTAACCTATCTGAGGAGGTTACAGGAGGAAGATTTGTGAGTCCTAAGAGAAAACACCCCAACTCCAGAAGGGAGAAGGGTCTGGGAGGAAATAAAGACCCCCTGGCCACTAGGAGATGATCCACCAACCTCACAACATCCACTTCAGTTGCACGCCTGGAAGAACGGACAAAAAACCCAGAGGGGGATTCTGGCCTAAGAAAGGACTGGGAAGGTGCCCCACACGCAGGGGTCGATAGAAGGTGAATATCTTGTCCTAAGTAAACACATTAATTCTGATTTTGGTGCCGAGGGGGTGGGCAATGTTTGCTGTGGTGCAATAGGAGAGTTCTTTAGTTTCCTGGTCAGTGCCAACAAGACCGGCGCAGAGGTTTGTGGTGTCGTAGTAGTAGTCAGTGCAGAGGAGGTTGTCTGCTCTGAGTCTCGGAACTTTAGCCTTCAGTTCTGTAGATGTACAGGGGATGGAAAGCTTGTACTTTTTAGCAACCAGTACCGAAGGAGAAGTCGGCACAGAGTGACTATTCTTTATACCAAGGTCTGACTTAGAGGGTGATGAAACAAGTCTTGGATAAGGCTTCAAAGGAAAACTTAATTAGCCCTTTCAATATTAATTTATTTTTACTCTCAACCAAGGCCCGGTTACTGAAGGCCTGGCAGATAGAATATTCTTGATCCAGATGGGCTGGGCCCAGACAATATACACAGGAAGAGTGCTCATCAGAACTGGGCATCTTCCATCTGCAATCCTTGCACTGTTTAAACCCTGTAGTGCTGTTTGTTTTTTTTTCAGCCATGTCGACAAATTGAACAGGAGTCAACTGGTGGGAACACACACACACAAAGGACAGAAGGGAAAAACTACCAACAATGGTACTGATAATAAAATATTGGTAAAGGGCATGATGGCCCCCCACTGCCAGCCAGTAATCAAGGAGCCTCAATCCTCACCACTTGGCAACAGTGGGTAACATTCACTGGGAGGATAACAGGTACACACACAGAACTTCCAGATAAATCTCTGTGCATCAAGTGCAATTTCCCTTAAGAACACACAGAGACCAGTGTCACTCCGAGGGTGGAATCTCCCTCTCTCTCCAGATCCCTAATAAGACTCTCCACCGGCATAACTACTGAGTTGAGATCTCAGCTGAGTGACCAAGCCAAGTCCTCCACAGCACCCTCTCTCTCCAACTAGTGCTTCATGTCCTTGCCCAAGTAGCTGGCACACACACACATGGGAAAGGCTGGCACAGGTTTACTAGCTATGCCCCCTTCAGCCCACATTATAAGTCACTCCTTATCAGCTACTTTAGAGCCCTTAAAAAGGGCGTGCAATTTTACTGTGTAATATTAATACTAATACAAATGGCAGTTTGACCAAGAGCAAGGCTATTAGGAGAGGCCCACGCAGTGTCACCAAATAAATATGCAAGTACTCTCAAAACTTAAATATCTCTACACAGATCAGCCACACCGAAAGGTTCAAATATATTTAATAATAAAACAAGACAATGCTAAATATATGTTCACAGTGACATCAGAGTTCAGAACCACAGGAAATATACTGAACAAATACCGCTCTCAAACCCAGCGACATCACCGAAATCCTCTGTCACCCTCATTCGCTCTCCACAGGGTCCCTTACGCATACCCATTCTTCTCTGCCTTCTGAATGATGCTTCTTTGACAGCACAATACTACCATCTGAGCTTGCTCCTTACAAAAGTCTTTCTACCTCTTCCTAACCCCTCACTGCTCACAGACGGCCTCTTTTTGGCTCATTTGATACTTTTGGTTGTAATTACTCAGGCTAATGTTTTCCAGAGTAGACCCTAAATAAACTCTCTAATAGTTATCCTGCTCTATTCTGCTTTTTTTTGCTGCTCTCCCTGCCTAACATCCCACACAACAGCACTTCTTTGTACTTTACAGTATTTCAGGTCCACCTCGCTTAGCTCGGGCTCACTACACTCCCCTACCCTACACCCATGTCCACTGACCCCCATTTCATCTACATTTATTCTCTCCTCAACTCCACCCCTTGGTAGCTCCCATTTAATCACCATCCTTTCCACTCACAAGCCCTCCTAATCTTGTAACGCCTACTTTTATCCTACCTCCACCAATAGCACATAATTCTCTTCCTCCACTAACTAGTAACAATTTCTATTAACTTCACAGCTGCTAACCTACAACTCTACCCTCTATCGCTCAGTACAAAATGCCACTTATCTCTAAAGTGACACCTTTCCTTCTCCTATTACCCCCTAACCCTCCTACATCTTACCCCACTAAAAATCAACAATGTCTACCACAAACCCTCTTCCACAACTTCCACCCAAAATCTACCTCTCAGCACCTTCTCCAACATATCTTCTAACCTCTACAGAACAGGCCCCTTTCTCTGCTTTAAACTAAAAATCCTACCCACAAATATTATTAGCATAAACCTTACGACCTACCTTCGCCACAACATAAAAAAGAACCCACCACTATCCTATTTAAATACTCCAAACTAACTTTAAGTGGAGATTTCCATCCCAATCCAGGTCCCCTTTCCTCATATCCCAACCCATATAGCCCCTACAAATATCTATACCAAAGTACAATTAAAGGACCACTACGGGCAAATGATGAAGAAAACATATATTTTTTTATCTTGCCATGATTTACTACACCTCCCAAAGCTGCCTGCAGCAAAATAAGTACTCATTCCTAATTTTATCTTGTTTTTACTCTTTTCTGCCCTCATGGGGCAGACATCGTGTTTCCTTTGAAAAGCTAAATCTGTCCCATAATGCACAGACTGAGAACAAATAGCCCTACCATTTGTTGTCAGACAAGACTTCCATTCACTTAGAATGGAACAACTGAAAAAAAACTGCCAAGTTTGTGAGTCAGCAGCTCATGTGTCTGACTGGTATGCACTGAGTTTTACAAATGTTCCCACTGATGTACTACACAGTCTCTGAAAGAAACTTGCAAAAGTGTCAACAAATTACTGAGATAAAAAAGACTTTTCACAAGGAGCAGTTTTGCATGTTTCAGTTTCTGGCCAGGTTACTCCTCCCATCCCCCCTCCTTCAGTGGGCTACAGTCTCATTTCCAGCTATACTAGATTCAACTATTTAGTCAGCTTTGCATGACAATAGACATCAAAAAAAAAAAAAAAATCACAGCCTGGTGTGCCACTAAATCTGTTCCCTTGTATGTCACTATGTCTCTTCACTTCTGAATAGCATTTCCCAGGAATAAAAAAAAAATAAAAAGCAAACGCATCAGTCCAGTTTAGGCCAGTCTATCCATTTAAAATGTGCACAGTAAAATATTCAACTTATAATGCATTTTGGCTGCTGACCATGGTTATCTTTACATAGTTATTCTCTTATAGTATAACCTGAACTTATGGTATTTAATGATAAATTTTACAACAGTTCTCAGCTTCTTAACAATGACCTCCAAAGCCTCTGATGTGACCTAGTACTTTTTTTTTTTTTACTATTGCTTTATCTAGTTTGTCTTAGTTGTATACCTGTAGCATGTCTCTCAGCCTCTCGGCAACAGACTCCTGGAGAAAACTTCCAAAGCAGATATTTGTATTGAAAGAGTAGCAGCAGCTGTAGCAGTGAAACTACACTCCAGAACAATGCACTCAAACATAGTACTGACAAACACAGGGGAATGTATATGTCTGACTCAATCAGTGATGAAATTGCTAGGACTTCACTGAGCACAATTTTACTTTTAATCTCTCCATTTCATAATCCATAACATTCGCACCACACTTACAAAGGCACACCTCCACCTTCCGCAAACACAGCTACCCACACAACATATCAGTCAGATTTAAGGCTTTTCCCACCCTCTGCAAAACACTGCTGTAATGGCTTTGGCAAACAAATGAAAATGATTGATGGGTGTTGGTTCAAGACTCCCATCCATATCTCTCAACAGTACAGATTTTTGCAGAAGTCCAGATTTTTTGTCTGTTTTTCATAAAATTGCAGTTTTCTGTCAAATCACTGGCAAATCATTGAACACTGAAGTCAGAAAGTTGACAGGCATTTCATTTTCAGACTTCATATCCTTACGAAAATTCACTATAATGCAAACCTATTTATCAACTTTCTAAGTTTGTAAGTGCAATATTTATAAATTATCCCATCTTTGGGCCTTTGTCCCCTATTATTTATGGCCTTGTCCAGATTACTTGTATTATAATGTTGAGAGTTATGCTGCCATCCCTTCCTACTGGAGCCAGTCCACTGCACTTGCACAAGTGCCCCCCTCAGCAGGGCAGCAAGCAGGTATCAGTGCAGATTTGCTTTATAGTTCTTTTACACCACACACACACACACACACACACACACACACACACACACACACACACACACACACAGTAAATCTCGTTGTCCATGTTATTTCTTCTTTTCCTTGGTTTCGTTTCTCTTACTTGTAATGTTACTTTTACTCATTTTTTCTCCTGCCTCCCATATCTACCTTAATTACTTCTAACAAATACTTTTTCTCACTCTTTCTTCTCTTCCCCTCCTCCTCTTTATCCACTATTTGAACTTTTCCACTCTGACATTTGCTTTATGGGTAAATAATGAACTGTCACCCTTACAATATTAGCACATTTCAATGCTACATAATATTGTATTCAGCCTAATAATAGGTTCATAGGTAGTTACTAGGCTATCTGTCTAAGGGCCTACGTAAGCCTAGCCAACAAGTTTCCCTGGCTTATGCCACCCAAGAAAGTTATTTTCCTGTGCCACTGTCGAGCAAAGCCACAGAAGCGATTCCTGGGGTATATTTTCCTATCTCCCATCCACTCAAAGATTTTTCTTGAACAGTGCTAATGAGGAACTTTGCTTGACATAGACGGGTAGCTTGTTTCAGAGTATAGGAAGTCTCTGGGACAGGAATCTCTCTCTCCAACATGTTCTGTTTATTGTGGTGACAAGGTTTAGGTCCCTAGAGCATGTAGCTCAGAAAGATTGGGATTTCTTTAGGTGTAGCATGTCCAAAAGCTCTGGGTTTGACATAGCTTTATATGTTGGGCAGAAATCACCTCGGAGTAGGCGATGTGCTATGGAGTAAACCTGGATTTTTTTTAGATGGTCAGTGTAGGGCATCTGTTTGAGATCAGTACTCCTCTTTGTGAGGTACTTCTGCGGCCTTTCCAGCTGCTGCAAATGTCTTGTGAGGTACATTACAAAAGGGGCGTTGTACTCTATAATGGGTCTAATGAGTGTCAAGTTAAGGGAACAAAGCCCTCTTTTTCCTGGATGAGAACCCTTTTGTGATGACGTGTGCCATGCAGAAGGACATCCTGGCTACTGTAGCGATGTGATTATCAAAGGAGAGACTACTGTCCACCTGGGTTCCAAGGTCTCATCACACATTCGGTGTTAAGTAGACTACCACCTATGTGGTAGCTCACAGGTACAGAGTTTTTACCAACGGGGATGACAATGCACTTTTTGGCATCGAGCTTGAGGCCATGGCTCTAACACCAAGCATCTGTCTCAGTGAGGGCTTCTGTAGGATGTCCACATCATTTGGGGAATCAACTATGGCTTCTAGTTTGCAGTCATCTCCGAACTTCTTTAGCTAGAGGCCTTCTGTGTTAGCTTGTACTTCAGAGAAGTAGATACCAAACAGGAGAGGTCCCAGGACTGAACCCTGTGGTACTCCACTTGTCACTGGTTTGATGTCAGATTTGGAATCTGCAACTTTTACAGTGTGGGTTCTGTCTTAGTCAGTTGGCAACCCATCTTGTGACATAGGGATTTACACCTAGTTTAGTGCGTTTAGCTATAATTCCAGAATGAGAGATGGTGTAAAAAGCCTTGGCGAGGTCAAGATAGGCTGTGTGAACCACCTTAGCCTCATCGACTGCCTCAGAGAAGTCGATTAGGTTCAGGATGCATGATCTGCCTTTCACAAACCCGAACTGGGTGGGGTCCAGAGTTTGGAGGTTAACAATGTCTTTGTTTAGGAGTTCCATGATGATACGTTCCATGGCCTTGCAGACTAAGCTAATCAGGCTAATAGGATGATAATTCCCGGGATCAGTGGTGGCTCCCCCTTTGTGGAGTGGGATAACTGTTGCTGTGCACCATTCAGTGGGCACAAAGCCTAATGTGAGGCTATGATTGAACATGGTGCTTAGGTGGGGAGCTGGTTCGTTCTGAAGTTCGTGTAAAATGCAGCCTGGGATGTTGTCCAGTCCCATGGATGCTGTGTTTTTGGCTTTAGAGAGTGCAGCTTTTACCTGTGTAGTTGTGATTACAGGGACTCTGCATTCTTCCTGTACAGATATGGGCCTTTTAGGGTGTGAGAGGGTGGTAAAGTTAGCACTGAACCTATCTGCCAGAATGTTGGCAATATCAGTTGGTTCTGTAATTTTCATGCCGTTGTGCTGTAACTCAGAGCAGATCTGGGTGTTGCCATTGAGATTCTTGACATAGCTATAGAATGTTTTGTGGTTGTCCTTAGAATCAGTGGTGATTTTATTTTCATAGCTAGCTTTGGAGGCTCTTATAAGGGATCTCAGCATCTTACTGAGGCTGACCAGGGAGTTCCACCACTTATGGGATTTTACTCTCTTTTGCAACAGTTTCTTCCTTCTGTTGTACAGTTTGTTTATGGCAGGGGACCACCAGATTGGCTTCCTTATTTTGGAGGATAGCTTCTTGGTTCTGTTTGGGATAGCACGATCCATGCACTCACGCAAGTGCTTCTAGAGTGCATTTGTGTAGGATTCAGCAGTCGTAACTGTATTGTCCATCTGCATGGGTGTCATGATGTTCGCCACTTCTGTCTTAAGAAGCATGAAGTTGGCTTTGGAGAAATGTTTTACTATGGTTTTCTTAATGTGGGGTGGGGGTGGGATGTGGATATCTAGGGTGATTAGCTTATGGTCGGATCTGACCAAAAAGGGGTTGACTTTGGGTGTGGAACACCGCTCACTCATGTTGGTAATGACCAGGTCTAGGATACTGTTGCCCTTGGTGGGGGTGTGGATAAGTTAGTCCAGGGCAGTGGAATTTATGAATTCCAGAAAGCAGTGAGCGAAGGAGTTGGTACGAGTAGTTTTCTCAGTTAATGGTGGGATAGTTGAAATTGCCCATTATTAGGGTGTTTGAACCCTAATATTTTCCAGTATATCAAGAAAAGAGGAGTGGGAATGCTGGGGCATGATGGGGGATCTGTAGCAAGCTACAATTTGGATTGCAGTTTTGCCCAGAGTTAGTTGCACTTAGATAACCTCAGATGCATTATGCTGAGCAACTAGCCTGGAGGTATGGATATCCTTAATGAATATTGGCACAACTCCGCCTTTGATGTTCCGGTCCAGGTTACATGGCCAAAAAGTGTGGTATGAGTTATAGCCTGGTAGTGCAGGGGTGCTCTTTGGAGCCTTGAACCAGGTTTCAGTCACTGCACAGGTATCGATGTTCTCCATTGGAGTGCCTTGAGTGAGTGCATTTTGAGATTTAGACTTCTAGCATTGAGTAGCATTACCCCCAGTTTTTGCTTGCCTGTTCCTGTTGCATTTGAAACTTGTCTAAAAAAGGCACTATAGAGCCTTGGCCAGTATCAGGAATCCCATGGGTGACAGGTGCAGGCCATCTCTGGCAAAGCATCCTGGTCTGTCGACCATGTCGTCCCAGGCAGACAAATACTGGATCCCCTTAGAATGACACCAGAAGCTTAGCCAATTGTTGAAGTCGATCATTTTGTCCTTGTACTGCAGTATCATTCTGGGCGATGGCAGAATGCTACTCAGGGCTAGGGTCATACCTCCCTGGGCTACAAGATCGTAGAGCTCTTCCATGTCTCTTTTCATGTAGTCCAGGGAGGCATGTCTCAGGTCATTCACACCAACATGGAAAATGACAGTCTCATATTTGTACTTGTTATGGAGTGACCCGAGTGCATGGGTTATGTGGCAGATCCTGGCACCAGACAGGCAGCTGACAGTAACCTTCTCCTTGTTTAGCCTGGTGAGTGGGACATCAGTGTGCCTGACTATAGATTCGCCTATGACTAGTGTGTTGGGTATGTTTTGCCTAATGCATTATACATGTTATATATATATATATATATATATATATATATATATATATATATATATATGGGTTCATATTAGAACGTCGACAACTCACTATGTCGACAAGTAGCCCTGCAGCACCAAATGAACGAAACCTCACAGTATCGAAATTGCAAATAACCGACACTTACTCCATCGACAACGCTACACCAACATCGTATTACGGTACGGTATTAACATATGTGAGGTAGGGGATGTATTTATAAACCTATGTCACTCAGTCTGACATTATAACTACATCCCCTACCTCACATATGTTAATACCCGTTACCTGTAATACGCGATGTTGGTGTAGCGCGTTGTCGGTAAAGTGGATTGTCGGTGAAGTCGTGTCGATGGAGTAAGTGTCGGTACACAGATACACTGATACACAGTGGTTAGAATATTGAGAAAATTAAACAAGATAATATACAACAAATACACAACTGCTTGAACATAAATTCAGAAAGAAGTTTCCATAGACAAACAAGGTCATAAACTAGAAAGCATAACTATACTGATATGATTTATATTGCATTTATCTTGTTTAATGATGGTATTTGTGTATTATTGTATGTGTCATATGTGCACAAATATTTGTATTAATCTATGTATTTACAGTATATTGCCAAAGTACTGGATCACATCAGAGGCTTGGGAGGTCATTGTTAAGAAACTGAAAACTGTTGTAAAGCTTGGCATTGAATACCATAAGTTCAGGTTATGCTATAACAGAATAACTATGTAAAGATAACCATGTCAGCAGCCAGAACACATTATAAACTGAATGTTTTACTGTGCACATTAAGAAATGGATAAATTGGCCCAAACTCTGGACTGTGTATGCTATTTTTTTTTTTTATTCCTGGGGAAATGTTATTCAGAAGTGAAGACACATACAAAGGAACAGTTTTAGTGACACCAGGCTGTGCTTTTTTTATGTCTATTGTCCTGCAAAGTTGACTAAATAGTTGAATCTAGTAAAGCTGGAAATGTGAGACTGTAGCCCACTGAAGGAGGGGAGATGGGAGGAGTAACTTGGCCAGGAACTGAAACTTGCAAAACTGCTCCTTGTGAAAAGTCTTTTTTATCTCAGTAATTTGTTGACACTTTTGCAAGTTTCTTTCAGAGAATGTGTAGTACATCAATAGGAACAACATTTGCAAAACTCAGCACATACCAGTCAATGACACATGAGCTGCAGACTCTCAAACTTGGCATTTTTTTCAGGTGGTCCATTCTAAGTGAATGGAAGTCTATAGTCTGACAACAAATGGTAGGGCTATTTGTTCTCAGTCTGTGTATTATGAGACAGATTTGGCTTTGGAAAGGAATCACAATGTCTGCCCCCATGAGGGCAGACAGGAGTAAAAAAAAAAAAAATTAGGAATGAGCACTTATTTTGCTGCAGGCAGCTTTAGGAAGTGCAATAAATCATGGCAAGATAAAAAATATATGTTTTTTCATTGTTTGCCCGTAGTGTTCCTTTAAAGTGCAAAGCATTCGAAATAAAATCCCTGACTTCTATACTTGGATAACACATAACCAGCCCAACCATCATTGCCACTACAGAAACATGGCTAAAACCATACATTAAAAGCTCAGAATTCCTTCCCCGAGGACTTGCATGCCTGCGCTCAGATAGACCTAATAAAAAAGGTGGAGGGGTAGCAATGATCTACCCAAACACCTTCAACATAGTCCCATATAACTCAATTACACCTCACTTTTCTGCAGATGAAATATCAATAGCCTTCCTAAACATTAATGAATGCAAAAACCTCTATCATTGCTCCCCTGGAAATCCCAGGCTTGGACATCCACCAGCTACAGAAACAATAATTCTTGGTGACGTTAATATTAATTGGTTAGATGTCACACAGCAACACTCCTCCACACACATCAACCTTTTTAACTACAACCAGCTAATCACTGATATTACCAGTCGCAAAAAAACAGCAGATGTGGGACAATCAGACTGGATCATAGTCGCCGAACCCAATAAAACATCATCTGCAGAAACTATCCCAAACAGTATTAGTGACCACTTTCCTTCCTGTATAACATGTAAACCACCTCCCCATTAAATAGACATCACTACAGAAACACCAGGGAATTATCACATTTGTGCTCCACAACCTTTAATAATTCTTTAAGCAGTATCAACTGGGATCCCTTAAAAATACTTCTAGATGAAGCAGTAGAATTTTTCAACTCTACTTTAACATCTTAAATAACCTCGCACCTACCTGGATAAAATGTGTAAAAGCTAGACAAGCCCCATGCCTCACAAGAGCAACCAATCTGCACATGGCTAGAGACAAAGCCTAGAAGCTTTGGCATAAGCACAAAAACCCTTCCAACCTTATAACCTACAGGCACCTTGGCAACCAAGTAAAATGCCTAGTTATTAGAGACAAAAAAGATTACCACCATAATTTACAAAACCAACACAAACTAAATCAAAAACACACCTGTAGCTCAATTAATAGCTTACTATCCCCCCGGGGTCAAACCATAACCCCTGTCCAAATCCACGAAAAAAAAAACAGTTGAAATAGCCACACTCCAACACATTTTATTATCATAACTAATCTCACCTCCAACTTCCCTCAAAACCACCCTAACCCGTCAGAACCCCCCCCCAACTACAAATACCTCCTCACCTGACTCATTTAACTTCTCTCTAGCACCTATCCCTACAGCCACAGTAAAGAAACTGCTACTTAAACTAAAAGCATGTAATAATGCCCCAGAATTTCTTCAAAAAGCTGCAAGCTCCATCGCCTAGTCTGTCACCTTACTTAATAGGTCCATCCAAGAATCATATGTTCCGACCATCTGGAAAAAAAGGCATTCATCCTCCCACTCCACAAAGGCATAAACATGGACAGCTCCAACTTTCGACCCATCGCCATTATCTCTCCCTCCTCAAAGATCCTCGAGAAATGTATTCACAGCCAACACCAAAACGTTTATTAGAAAATAACCTGCTATCAGCAACCCATCACGGTTTTAGACCCGGACATGGCTCTACTACTGCCCTTGTATCCTTCTGTGACTCAACTGGGCTCAAGATGCCGGAAAACTCGTCTCCCATTTCTTGACCTTTCTAAAGCCTTTGATACCATCTCCCACTCTCTTCTTAGAAAACTATCCAACTTAGGAATCTCTCCCTCCACCCTGCACTGGTTCTCTAACTACCTCACAGACAAGCAACAAGCCACTAGGTGGCAACACTCTCTCTCCTTTTCTCAATACCACCACTGGAGTACCCCAAGTATCCAATCTTAGGACCTCTGCTTTTCAGCATTTTCATCAATGACTTCCACTCTACTCTCAGTCAAGGCACAGTCATCCAATATGCAGATGATTCCACTATCATCTTCTCTGCCAACTCTCTCCCTGGACTCCTAAAACTCACTCAGTCAGCTCTCAACTTTGCAGAAACATGGCTGGCTAACAACCACCTTGCCTTAAATCCCAAAGAAACAAAACTTATGCTATTTACCCCTAAGAAAACCACTACTATAAACAAAGGCTATTTATCTATTCTCTCCCAAGATAGCACTACCATAGAGGTCATCCTACAGACTAAACTTCTAGGTGTCATTAGAGATAAACACCTAACTTTCGACATGCATATAACAAAACATTAAAAAACACACCAGAAACTAGGCAAGCTATACCGCCACAAAACTTTTCTTATCTAGTCTTGAAAACTATCCATTGCCTCCTCCTACATGCTCCCATCTCTTCTTTATGGTGCTCCTCTCTATCAACATACAGGCCAGTCTCAAATCCAGACTAGACTCATGCTATAACAAAACTGCCAAGTTTGTCACTAACAAACTACACATCTCACCACTGCACCTCTCTTAGACTACTAGACTGGCTGGAACTCCATCACCTTACATACATACAGTTAACAACCGCCAACAAACTAATATTCAATCCATCCAGCTGCCCTGCTCTCTCTCTCTCCTCTATTTACACCATACCACCCCAGCAGACCCCTCCACTCTGAAAATCAAATGCTCTTGTAAGTAAAAAAAAAATAACTACCCTCTCTGCTGGCCAATTGCTCCACTCATTTTCTACTGCGAGACTATGGAATTCTCTCCCACCTCCACTAAGAACCATTAATAATGCTTCTGTTTTTAAAAAATAACAGAAACATCATCTCTCCACCCAGTGGCTATGCTCTTGTGATAGCTCCTCACAACCTATAACCTGACTTTCTCCATCCTACCACTATTTCTGCCATCTTGCCTCCATCCTTACCACCTTCCAAACCTTCAATCTATTCCTAGATGATAGTCTACATTCACATGTACTGTTAGTAGACAGATTTACGTACACAGTTGCATTGGCTTCTTATTGTAACAACATTTTTTAATTCCATTTAAAACACTAATAACTTTGTTTACTTAATATTTTTTTACTTGTTATTGTAACAAACTGAGTTGTTATTCAAACTTATTGCATAAATCACTGTGGAGCTTTTCTTCCCAGGTCTCCACTGAAAATTTGTACTTTTTTGGCCCAGTGGGCCATCACCGGTAAACAAATGCAAATAAATTAAATATTTAAAACATTACAGTACCAGCTTACACAAAGAAAAACATCTAAACTATGCTTCACTATATTCCTGACTATCCAAGAGTTATACCATTCCCTAGAAATTTACTTCATTAGAACAAGGCAGATGTGGTGAATGTTTCTTGTTGTTAGGTTCAAGACAGAATGCAGAATGCCCTGTCTCACCACAGACTTCTCAAAATATCATCTAAAATACTGCTGGTGAGATGGCTTGCAGAATGACATCATTTCTTGTCATCTGACTTCTAGTGGTCATGCAGACCCCCATTGTTGGCAGCTGGCAATATTTAGCATATACCAGTAAAAACATCCAGACAAGAGCTTTTGCTCATATCTTTGGCAGGTGCTTGAAGTCATAAAACAATTACATTCCTTCATGCTTCCAAAGTAGCAGTTAGTTCACCCTAAAGACAATACAGAAAGCTTCCCAGTACAGACTGTGTCTCTAGCTGCATTCAAACCTGCCAGATAACCTATAAAGTAATTTAATTTCAAACATTTTTCTAAATTTTCCTGGAATGAGGTTAACCTCCTGTATTCCAGTTTCCACCATTAAAAATATATACATTTAAACAGTTACAATATTGCATGTACATTTCTGTTCTCTTCCAGTAGGGCACACTGTGGATACATTTTAAGTACATACACTTTACAAATACTTTTCAACACAAACATTTGTACAGAGCAGTTTGATATACACATGACATACAGTTCTAATACATTTGTAACACAAGCATCTTGGATAAATTAGTTTGATATTCACAAATGACAATTATTTACAAAATTCCACCCATGTGCTGGCAGTACCTCCTTTTGTCACAAAGGGAAAGAAATGACCAACTATGGGGTAAGAGAGAGAGCTACCTAATGAATAGAGAAGAAAAAGTAGGGATAGGGAGCTGCCATCGATGGCAGAGAGAATACCATAAGGTATGGGAAATAAACACTCACTCAGAAGGTTTAAAGGAGACTGCTTCATGCAAGCTATGATGTTAATCAGCTTGAAACATAATAATCTACCTCTGCTCTGCTTTTTTTGGTAACATTTTTAATGTCACCTGATCTCCCAGTACTAAACAAATCTTCCAGAGTCAAAGACAAAACCATGATCTCTCCCTACATGTAAGACATGTCTAGCGAATGCACTTTTAATATCTATTTTACTATGATATACGTGCTCTCTTATTCTGTCCCTAAGAGTCTTAGTGGTCTTACAGACATAAAATTTGGGATATTTGGTGCACAAACATTCTGAGTAGAACAATCAGCATAATGATTAAATCTGCATCTCCTACCTGTCGCGGGATGTATAAATATATTATCATTTGAGATAAGCCTACAATAATTACAATGCTTACAAATAAAAGTACCTGTTCTCTCAGAATGTATCTTAATCAAAGATACACCTGTCTTACTACATATATGCATTTTTGGAGATTTCACATTATTATATCTAATCACTAGTCGAGAACCTACTTTTCTACTAATATTTTCATCTGCTGTTAAAAATGCTAATTATTCTACAAAATATTCAAAATAGATTATCAGATATTAGGCAAACATATCCTCCATGTTTCAGGTTTAAACTTATTCAAAACATTAACCTGTGAACCATCCCTATTAGATACATAAGGCTTACCCTTATTCTTTCTTTCATCCTTAACTGCCTTAAAATTGAGCTCAGATTCATCTTCAGTATATCCTCTAGCCATAAATTCTTTCTTCAAACTTGCTACTTGAACTGAAAGAGTAGCATCATTACTAGTTAGCCTAGATACATACAAGGCCAATCCTCTCAATGCATTTCTAAATACATTAGGATACATACTGCTCCTTTCAAAAAATATTCTTTTTACAGTTCTTCTTGAAAAGTCTAGTCTCCAATGACTTGTTGATCAGTTGTAACCTAACATCTAAAACGTCGATGACCTGTATGGACACATGCAATGTAAATTTCAAAAAAGACGTAATTGTTCTCTAAATATCTAACATAACGTTTCAGCTCTATTGAGGTACCTCACCATATGAAAAATGTATCATCCACACAGCTCTTATAATGTCTCTGATATTCTTCTTAAACTAAAGCCACAATTTTTCTCTGTATCATAATCACATTGGCATATGAACTGGCACAAGGGGTACCCCACCACCACCCCTGCTGTTTGTATACAACAGTTGCCATTGAACAGAAAAATATTATTTTCTAAGACTAGCTCCATAAGCATACAAAGTGTATTTATAAAATTTCTTGAATAGTCACTATTTTCCATCAGGAAGTTCTTCACTAACTCTATACTTACACCATTCGGGATACAGGTAAAAAGTGAACATACATCATGTGTGAGACCACGATGTGATCATCACTCAAAGGGGTGGCCTCTAACTCTTGGAAAAAAGTTGTTTAAAAAAAAAAAAAAACTTTTGGCTTTTGGTATTAAAGTAGTAGGGGCTTTGGATAACAGTGGATGTAAATTCTATTCCAAATATGGCTTTTGGTATTAAAGTAGTAGGGGCTTTAGATAACAGTGGATGTAAATTCTATTCCAAATAAACAGAAATAGGTTTAGTAAGCCAACCCTGGCCAGAAACAATTGGCCTAAATGGGGGATTTTCTAAAGACTTGTGTATCTTGGATAAACCCTTAAGGGGGATGGCCGGAGTTTCCACTATAAAATAATCAAATAACTCCTTATTTATATATCTACAAGCAAAACTATCATATAGTTCATTGTGAACTTTATTTACTACTTCGTTCACTTCTCCAAGCGTAATTTATCTGTAACTGGATATAACCAATAACAGTGTATACATTCCTCTTAAGTAATCTGACCGATTCATGTAGGATATGTCTGCCTTTTACATCTGATAATAAACGTATTTTGAATATTCTACAGAATAACTGGCATATTTAACAGAAGATGAAAATATTAGAATAGTAGGTTCTCGACCTATGATTACATACAAGAAATATGAAATCTCTAAAAAGGCATATATGTAATAAGACAGGTGTATCTGACTAAGGTACACTCGGGGACAACAGGTACTTCTACTTGTAAGCACTAATTATTGTAGGTTCATTTCAAATGATAATGTATGTATATATTCCATGACAGGTAAGAGAAGCAAATTTAATTATGCTGATTTACTCAGAATGCTGTTTATTTAGCCAGGTGGATTATGTCCTAAATTTTCTGTTGGCAAGACCAACAGGGCTCTTTGGGACAGAATAGGAGAGCACATATATTAATACAAGTGATATTAAAAGTGGGTAAGCTAGACATGTCTTACAAGTAGGGGGAGATCATGGTTTTGCCTTTTTGACTTCAAATTTTATTAGTGCTGGGAGATCAGGTGACATTAAAAATGTTACTGAAAAAGCAGATCAGAGGTGGATTATTACACTTCAAGATGATAAGCATCATGTCTTGAATAAAGCAGTCTCCCTTAAACCATTTTTAAAATACAGAAAATTATTCCATTAGTTAAGAGTATGTAACATATATTAATGATCATATTTAATGATTCCCCAGATTTTAATTATGCATTTGGTTATATAGTAATGAAAAGAATGTCTTCATTTATGCGCGAGTGTAAACTCTCACTTTGAACTAGGTTGTATAAGGGTTGATTAATTTTTCCCCTAAGCGAGGTAGATGCGTATTTAAGTATACGAAGAGTTTAGAGATGATCCTTTAGTTTTATAGTAAATGGAGTTGCCTTGATTATACCATCTACCTTTCTGCATGACTGATTTTTTGGTTAATGAACTAACATCTTTAATATGGTGTTTTAGTTGCCCATAGTTTTATGTGCTCATCTAAGTGCTATTTATTATGACATCCTTTAAGTTCCGATCCTACATTTTATTGGATATTTAAATGACTAACATATAATGGGTCACTAGAATTTAGTTGTGTAGCAGGTGGCACAGCTACGGAGTTTCTGTGAGCAGAATAAACTCGTCTCTGCGAGATTTAGAGGTAATGCCTTAGACACACATACCTCTGAAGGTTAAAAGACATTTTTGGTAAGTGATCGCTACATAAGTGTTTTTAGTTTTTAAGTGCTTGTAGCTTTGTACGTGTCCATCAAAGTGTTTCTCATTATAGTAATATTTTTTTGAGTGTCAATCTTATACCTTTTAGACATTTTAATGATTCTAGTAATGCCTGGCTAGAATTTAGTTGTATAACTGGTTGCCTAATAACGTAGCTTCTGCGAGCAGAACAAACTCGTTCTCACGAGATTTAGAGGTATTGCTTTGGTAATTTCTTGAAGGCTAAAATCTGTGGTAAGCGATTATCTTTTAAGTGACTTTGTTTACATGTATCTGAAGTTGCATGCATTACTAAAACAGCTTTAGATGATTATATAATAAATGAGCTCTTGTGAGAGAAACAATCATGTTCTTTTGTGACAGAGTTTTAGCTTTTAACAATGTTTACATACCACGCTCTATTTTTATTAAGTTGTTTCTTTTTATAAGTGTTTGTGTGCTAAGGTTTATATAGTGGCATTATTTACGTTGAGATTTTTATTAATTCTTTATTGGACTAATAAAGTGATTTTGGTATTTTAATAATCTGACAATATAGTTGGTTGCGTAGCAACAAGTTTATATGACGAGAATGATTTTGTTCTTGTGAGATTTGGAACCAGTGCTGTAGAGATGCATTTTTTTACAAACAAAGATTTTGGTAAGCATATTGTACATGTGTTTATATTTTTCATGCATCACTGAGAGATTGTGTAAAGATGAGCTCCAGGAATTTATTCATTGTTTTATAGTTGAATGTTTTATCAGAGGTTCCATCTATCGTAATGGTAGTATGAGTGTTTGTACATTGAATGTATTGTAACTATGGAAATCAATGGGTTTGTCTAATTAATTGTTTAATGCAGGTTAATAATCAGCTGCAATATATTTAAACCAGGAGTATGTGTCGTTTTTCCAAAGTCTGATGAAGGATGGTTGAGCTACATAAACACTTACTTTTTTGCAAATAAAATGTTTGTCGCTTCTTTATTCGGTTTACTAGGATTAAACTGTAGTAAATAATTTCACTACTATCAAGACAGAATGAAATGAAAATACTTCTAAACAGTCACTGCTGAAAAGTCTTGGAATTCTACTATGCAATCCATTATCATGCAAACTTACTACATTTTAGTTTACAGTAACTGTTAAAATGAACACACATTAAATATTGTTTTAGTGCCTTGGACTATACAAACACAAACTCTAGCAATATACTTGTGTTGGGCAACATTATATCTCATGACGATAAAACTAAAGCAGAACAGACACCTACTTTCAAAATCTCCACACTTCCTCTACAATTTTTCTCAGATTCTTGTTCATGGTTAACTTCTTGAGCATCTACAAATGAAATATGAAGACTATTATAAGCAACTTCATAAAACACTAAAAACGTATTCATAATTGGCCAGCTATGATCAGTGCTTTATCCGAGTAAATAAACAAACATAAGAATATTTCACAGATGCCACAAAACATTTAGTCTGCGGATATTGAGTTTTAGCACATTTGTGAATCATTTCTTACTCATCAGCACCAAGGCTATTACAGTGTTCATCTGGGATCCCTAATTAGAGCAAATGAAGATTTTGTAGCTAATTTAAGTGTATTTTTTAGTAAATAAAAGTTAGGTACCTACCATAATGATAGATTTGTGTTCTCTCTCTCCATCTGGTTCAATCTGTGTGCTACTGGATCTGACTCTGATCTGAGACAGGCCACAAACCATAGACTTCAGCCTGTTGACCTCCACCTCCCCTACCCATAAATCCCTCTCTTCTCAGAAACACCTCAGATTGTGTTTACTCCACCCCATACAAGCTGACAACGGTCAATATCCATGAGCAAAACAGTAAAGACTCCAGCACAAAAGGGAAGAAGCTCCCCCCCAACTGAGTCTTCCCAGTTTAGAGGCTCGTCATAAAGGCAGGGGCAGGACAGATGGAAAGTTGAACCAGATGGAAAGACTAGACGGAGCTATTATTATGGCAAATATATAAAAAGAAGTGATGTACTTATAATGTTCCATCTGTGTTGTCCATTTTCCTTCTTCCTCAACTGTTAGGTTCAGATCATATTAGGTAGTTATTTAAGTACATAGTAATCAAAAAACTCTCTAGCTCCTCCCTTACCCATAATGCAGTTTATTGTAACCAAAAAGCTCTTGAGCTCCTCGCTTACCCATAATGCACCAACCTCTAACATACCCCAGATCTTGTCTGCTAATTTTCCTAAAATAGGACATACTAAAAAAAGAAGTTATGTCCTTACCATAACGTTCCATGTGGAGTGTTCATCTCGCCTTTGTTCTTACACATGGGCTCGGAGCCGATCCTCGGCTCCGAGTCGGCCGCTTAGCAAAGCTCTGCATCGAGAAGAAGCTCGAGACCAACCTATCTCCCACAATTTCCTCTGCCCTTACCTCAGATCTAGTTTGCAAAACCATACCAGATCCCAACAGGAATGAAAACATACAAACATACGTACAAAGCGCAGCTAAAACCAGCAGCAACAGCAGAGAGAAATCAGAAGCAGGAGAGCCAAACCAGACCTCTAAATTGGACGTTCTTCCTGACCTGAGGGTGGGAATGTAAGAACAAAGGCGAGATGAACACTCCCATGGAACGTTATGGTAAGGACATAACTTCTTTATGTGAGAGTGTTCAATCTCGCCATTTGTTCTTACACATGGGTAGTGTCCCTAGCTCCGTGACCCTGAGAGACTCACGGAAGAACGTTCCTGAGCACAGTGGAACCAAAGGTTGCCCTGTCCCTGGAAATCCTATCCACTTTGTAATGAGTAATGAACGTATGTGGTTTAGACCAAGTGGTGGCCGCACAAATAGTATCCAAAGGTAGGCGGGCCGCATGAGCCAGGGATGTAGAGATTGATCTAGTAGAATGTCCTTTCGGTTTGGTGGGCAAAGTCTGCTCAGTAGCAGTATAAACAAAAGTAATACAATCAGATAGCCATTTGGAGAGAGTATGCTTTGTCACTGCCATGCCCTTTCTGCTGTCCGCAAAGGCTATAAAGAGTTGGTCTGCCCTTCTGTGATCCTTTGTTCTATCTAGGTAGAATCTGAGCCGTCTATGAACATCCAACTTGTGTAACATATATTCCAGCTTATTGGAATGGTTCTTGAAAAATGTGGGGAGTTCAATGGACTGATTAATGTTGTTAACTGAACAAACCTTGGGAAGAAAGGACAGGATGGTGCGTAGGGATACCCTATCAGGGTGAAAAATCAAATATGGGTGCTTAATTGAAAGAGCTTGAAGTTCTGACACTCATCTGGCTGAAGTGATAGCTACTAGAAAGAGAGTTTTCCATGACAAGAACTTTAAAGAACAGGATGAGGCTGGTTCAAAGGGTGGTAACATTAGTTGGGATAAAAGGTGGTTTAGATTCCACGGAGCTATAGGAACCTTGACTGGTGGTCTAATGTGAAATGACCCTTTTAGAAAAGCCTTACAAAGCCTATGAGTCATAATAGGCGCTCCATTTTCTCCTACATGAAAGTTTGAAATAGCAGCCAATTGCACCCTCAAGGTTACAGGAGAAGCTCCTTGGTGAAATAGCATGGATAGAAACTCTAAAACTTTGTTTAGTGGAGCTATTAAGGGATCTAAATGTTGTGGAGTTGCCCAGTATACAAAACGCTTCCACTTACTAGTGTAAATTTTTGTAGTGGAAGCTTTATGAGAGGCTACTAGAATGTTCTGAACCGCAGAAGAAAGAAGATCAGACCTGGCTAAGAAGGGAAGCGGAGCAGCCAAGCTGCTAGTCTGAGGGACAGGAGCGACGGGTGGGGAGTCCCTGACGAATGGGTCAGTAGATCTGGCTCCGGGTCCAGGATCCAGGGCTCCCATATTTGGTGCGCTTGAAGAAAGGGAAACCAAATTTGACGAGGCCAGAATGGGGCAATGAGAATTACAGTCCTTTCCAGATTCTTGGCTTTCTGCAGAAATCTTGGTATCAGAGGTATAGGAGGGAAGGCGTACAGGAGACCCTGGGGCCAATCGTGAATCAGAGCGTCCCTGGGGACTTCCCCTGGCGGGGGTAATAGGGCGAAGTAGCTTCTGCATTTGGCGTTCATTGGAGACACAAACAGATCGCAGCAAGGCTGGCCCCACTTGCGGAATATCATGTCCGCTATTGTCTGTTTGAGGGACCACTCGTGAGGTAACAGGATGGCTCTGCTCAACCTGTCCGCTATGACGTTGGATAACCCCAGGATGCGCGTTGCTATCAGAAAGCGACCCATGGACTCTGCCCATTGCCAAATTCTCATGGCCTCTCTGCACAACTGGTAAGATTTGGTTCCCCCTTGCTTGTTTATGTACCAGACTATGGACATGTTGTCCGTTTGAACTGCAATGGTCCCTAGAGGTAGAAGGGGAGAAAAGTGTTGCAATGCTAGAAACACTGCCCTCATCTCCAGAACATTGATGTGCAGGTTGTACTCTAGATTGGTCCATTCGCCTTGGACTGTCTGTCCCTGAAAGATGCCCCCCCACCCTATCAGGGAAGCGTCTGTGGTCACCGTAGCTGTTGGAGTGGGTAGCACAAATGGTCGGCCGCCAGAGAGATTGCAATTCTGTAGCCACCAAGATAGGTGTGTCTTGCAGATGTTTGCGATGTGAATTTCGTGTGTCAGCGGTAACTGTTGGAACGACCATTGTGCGAACAGCAGCCATTGAAGAACGCTCATGTGCAGTCTTCCCAAGGGTATTGCAATGAGGGAAGCCGACATGAGTCCCAAAACTTTTAGAACCAGTTTGGCTGGGGATTTCTTGGACAACAGAAGAGGAGATATGTGATTTTGTAGAGAGGCTATTCTTTCTGGGGGAAGTCTTAGAATCAAGCAACGGGTATCCAGATCTGCTCCTATGAATGAGATATGCTGTGACGGCTGTAATGCAGATTTTTCGAAATTTATGGAAATTCCGAGTTGAACACAAAGTTCGAGTGCGTAATCCCTGGCCTGTATCAGTCGACACTCGGTGGTGGCAGTAAGGAGCCAGTCGTCCAGATAGGAAACACCTGGAATCCTAGGCGTCTCGAGTGAGACGCTACCACTGCCATGTATTTGGTGAAAACCCTGGGGGCTGAGGTTAGACCAAAGGGCAGGGCCCAAAACTGATAGTGACTGGCTCCCAGCCTGAAGTGCAAGTGATCCCTGGACACTGTGGCCATTTTGATGTGGTAGTATGCGTCCTTGAGATCTATTGAGCACATCCAGTCGTCCTTCTGTAAGAATGGAAGAATCGATTGAAGCGTGACCATCCGGAACTTTTCTTTCTTGACGAAGGTATTGAGATTGCTTAGGTCCAGAATTGGCCTCCAGTCCCCTGTCTTTTTTGGAACTAAAAAGAACCTTGAGTAAGTTCCGAATCCTCTTTGGTCCACCAGGACTGGTTGTATGACTTTCTAGCAGCTTTAAAATTTCTATAGCTGCAGGTTCTCGCAGATGGGGCGGTACATCTAGGAATCTTTTGTGCGGTAACGAGGGAAATAGAAATGGGATTTTGTAACCTCTGGTAATAATGCTTTTTACCCATCTGTCTAAGGTAAGTTTTTGCCAGGCCTGAGGGTATAAAGCTAAGCGACCCCCGACTGCCTCCAGAGCAGGACAGTCAGGCCTCCCTTCAGGAGTGCTGGAAAGGCTTCCCAGGGAGCGTATCCCTGTCACCTTGGTTCTGCGGACCCCCTCTACCACCAGGGTGAAGTCTTCCACTTCTGCCCCCCCCCCTGCCTCTGGAAGGGGCATCACCCTGTGTGCTTGGGAAAGAACCCTGGGGTTTCCGAAACCACATTTTTCCACCTCGTTGCCCTTTGGGGTACGGTCTGGATGGGGTGGAAAAACGGACTCCGACAGCAGATAGAGTCTTTCCCTCTTGCTCATACCGGGTAAGGGTCTCCTTTACTTTGGGGCCAAAGAGAGTGGCACCATCAAATGGGGCGTTAGTAAAGGAAGACTTGAAGGCTTCCGCAAAGGAGCATAAGCGCATCCAGGATTGTCTATGAAGAGCAATTGCTGAAGCCGCAGCCCTACTCGACCCTTCGGCTGCATACGAGATGAGCCTCATGGATGAGTTCACAATTGATGTAAGGGTATTTAGCTGTGCTGTATCTTTTTCCACGACAGCAGCATCTGTAGTACCCTGGAGGGTATCTCCCAACTCTGACTAGATCCCTCTGTAAACGTGTGAAATGTGTCAAATAGTTCAGCGATCGCATGGAAAAAGTCGCTGAACTAAAAATGCGCTTCCCATACCTGTCCATAGTCCTGGAATCTCTGTTAGGCAGATGGACAGATGAGGAAGATTCAGACATCTCCTTTTTAGTGGCAGCTGCCACCACCATAGCGTCCACTGGAACTCCCTTTGTGAGGTATGCCTTGTCCTGAGGGGCCGTAATATATTTATTAGGCTTTCTAGGAACTGGCTCCACTGTGTCAGGCGTCTCCCACGCCCTTCAAGCAATCAATTCCATCAACTCATCGATGGGCGGAGTGACCCAGGAGGAAGAAGGTTGAGCACCGAATGCCTTCAGCAAGACTGACTCATCCTCAGAAGGGGGTAGGGCTTGCCAATCACCTCTCTGTTTCAGGATCTCCAGGATGTCAGAAAAGGAGACATCCTCTGAGGGTGATTTTGGGGACCCTTCTGACTCATCCAAGTCAGTGTCCGATGTTAAGGACTCTTGTGGAGAATCCAAGTGCCTCTTCTTACACAATCTTCTCTTCGGGACTTCCTCGGGGGGGGGGGCATCCGATGAAGCCTCCGAGGAAGAGGGGGCTCCCTCTGGGAGCAGCTGAGACACTGGTGCTCGACGCTTTTGAGTAGCCGTAGGTGCAGAAGAGGATAACGGGCCTTTATGGGAGGGAGAAGCCGTCTCTGCTGAAGTGGTTGTCTGAGTCGACAACACCTTCCTCAGAAGGTCGAAGGCCCCCGGGTCCCGAGCCGAGGAATCCCCCGGTTCTGAAGAAGGCGGAGGGATCCCCGACGCAGGGGCCGAGGGCATCGACCCCGAGGACGGAGCCAAAGTGATCCGTGCCGAGGCACTGAGAGGGAGAGTCGTAACCGAAACATCGGTTCGACTCTCGGTCCTGGAACCAAGGATAGATCGTCTGCTCCGCGATTCCGGTAATGGATCCGACGGAGTCGAGGTGAACGGTGCCGACTGACAGAAAGACGGCTCCGGCACCGAGGGCTCCACGATCATCAGATCAGCCTCTCCCGGCTCCGAAGGCTGAACAGGCCTCGGAGGAGGAACAGATGGAGATAAAGGAAGGCCTTCGAGTCTCGACACCAACTGGGAGGAGACGGAGATGAGTTTGGACAAGGCTGTATTCTCCATTAACTTCTGCACCACACGATCTACGTCGGAGTCAGAGAGGGGTCTGGAAGAACGAGTCGAAGGAATCGAAGACGGAGCCGACCTCAAAAGCACAGGAGGTGGGAGCTCCGTCACCGGTTCCAAGACTCGAGGCTCGGTGACAGACAGGAGTTCGACACACTGCCCCGAAGTCTGTGGAACCGGTGAACGAACCTTAAACGAAGAGCTCAGAGACGATGACCTGGGCTCCGACGTCTTCGACTCCTTCGAGGATTTAGATGCCTGGTCTGATTTATCAAGAGCCTCTTGAAAGGCAGGCTTCAAAAGGCCTCTGTCCATAAGCTTCCTGCACCTGTCATGACCCTTCCACTGAAAGAATGACAAATAGAACAGTCTTCTTGCAGATGGAGAGGGCCAAGACAGTAGACACAGGAGCTATGGTTATCTGTGACAGACATTTTCTGTCCACACTGGCACCTTTTGAACCCTGACTTTGCTTTTTCAGACATTTTTAAGCAAAAAAAAAAAAAAAAGTCAAATCAGGTAATTTTGTCAAAGCCAGTAAAATTTTTATATATATATATATATATATATATATATATTTCTACACAGTCCTGAACAAACTTGAGTCACAGCCAACAACACCAAGGATGGTACCAACAAGTTATACTAGTGTTTATTCAAACCCTAACAAAGCCAATAGCAATCAAAAAAGGGTATTATGATTCAGCCAAATCCAGTAGAATTAGTGGGTGGGGTAGGCCCCGAGGGAACCTAACTAAAACTCTATATACTATAATATATAGAACGTTAAGGAACCCCTGACTCACGCACACACACACACTAATAAGGTCTCAATTTCGAAATACTAAAGAGTTTTCTAAGAATCCTAGAAAAAAGGTATCTTATCTGCCAGATGGTCTGAGCTCATCGATAACGATGCAAACGTTGCAGTGGCAAACTAGATCTGGGGTAAGGGCAGAGGGAATTGTGGGAGATAGGTTGGTCTCGAGCTTCTTCTCGATGCAGAGCTTTGCTAAGCGGCCGACTCGGAGCCGAGGATCGGCTCCGAACCCATGTGTAAGAACAAACGGCGAGATTGAACACTCTCACATCACATCTTTCACACAGGAAACTACAGAGGAAACTATCTGAAGCTCAACATGTAGGACAGTGGTGTCCTTATAATACCGTCTTCCAGAAATCTATTGTGAACAGGGTCAAGGGTTGGTGAGTGGGAAGCTGAGAAAGAATGAAAATGGACAGCATAGATGGAATGCCATGGTAAGTGTGTAACTTTATCTGATGATGTCAATTTTCATTCTATCCTCAACTGTTGGGACAGAGTTCCCAGCTATCTCAATTCCCAGGTGGACTTTAAAGGATATTCCTCAGCACAGTTGAGCCAAAGGCTGCTCTTCCCCTCGAGACCAGATCTAGTTTGTAATGAGTGAAAAAGGTATCGGGATTGGACCAGGTTTCAGCTGCACATATGTCAACCATGGAAGCCATAGGCAGAAACATTGAAGAAGCTGCCATGGAGCTAGTTTAACGGGCTATTAATTTTGAAAGGTTTGGTATGGTTAGACTCAACTTGTTGTAGATGAATGATCTGCAATCCAGCAGCCATCTGGCTAAGGTTACCTTTGTAACTTGTTTTCCCAAATTAGCATCTGCAAAGGACACAAATAATTAATCTTTCTAATTTATTTTGTTCTATGCAAGTAAAAATGTAACTGTGAACATTTAATAGGTGTAACATACATTCCTCTGTTCTTAAATTTAGGAAAGAAAAGTGGCAAATTAATGTAATGATTGATTCTGAATTTTGACAATCTTATGAAGGAAACAAGTGTTGGTGCAAAATGTGACTTTATCCTTATGAAATATCAAGTAGGGAGGTTTATAGGACAATGCCTGAAGTTCTGAAATTCTTCTGGCAGAGGTAAGGGCCACTAGAAAAACAGTTTTCCAGGTCAAGAACTAGAGATCACATTGATCTGCTGGGTTCAAAAGGAGAATGAATTAAGGCCTGCAGTACCAAATTTAAATACCATGGAGGAGTTGGATCTTTGTACAGAGGTCTTAGTAGGAGTGGGCCTCTCAAAAATGCCTTACAAAGGTTAGAAGAATTCTCAAATCCAACATGAAAATTACAGATTGCTGCTTAATGAACTTTAATTGATATCAAAAATTCAGCTATGCTATGTTTAGGAGCTGAGAAGGGGATCAATGAGTATTTGTTGTGCCCAGTAAATAAACCTTTCCCATTTACTTGTGTAGTCTTCTCGTAGAAAGCTTAAGGTACGATAAAGGAATATGACAGACAGGGAAAGACAGCATAGGTTATCTGGCTATTAACTGAAATGGAGAAACCACTCTGGCAGCTTGAGTTTGAGATATCTGGATGAATCATACCTGTTGGATGAGATGGAAGGTCTGGAACTGGAATCAGAATCCAAGGTTGGTAAAGCAGAAGTGGCCATAGTAAGGGGAACCAAATCTGATGAGGCCAGTAAGGTGCAATGAGGATTATCTTGCTCTTCAACCTGACAGCTTCCTGCAGGAATCTTGGGGTTGGGGGAATTGGCGGTTTAACATAAATTAGACCAGGAGGAGGCAGTCATGAAGTAAAGCATCCCTCCTTGGTTACCCTGGAGGAGGGATTAGGGGAAAGTAGCTGCTGCATTTGTTGGTTAGAAGAGAAGCAAAAAGACTGCAGCAAGGCTAGTCCCACTGATGTAAAATCATTTGTCATGTTGAGCGACCACTTGCGAGGTAGAAGACTGGATCTACTGTATTTGTCTGCTACCTCAATGGACTTCTCCGGAATGTGCATTGCTATGAGAAAGTGGTTGGATGAGATTAGATGAGACTGCCCATTGCCACTCTGACTGCTTCTTGACACAAGGGGCAAGTTCTGGTTCCTCCTCGTTTGCTGATGTACCAAACTACTGAAATTGTCTGTCTGAATTGCAACTGTTCCTAAAAGGAGAGGGTCCTGAAAGTCCTGCACCGCTCTCATCTCTAGAACACTGATATACAAATTGGCCTCTTTGGGGAAGTGCCTTGGACTGTTTACCCCAGGAAGTGCCCCCTCAACCAATCTGAAAAGTGTCTGTGGTCACTATGGCCTTGGGCTGAGGGAGAGTGAAAGGATGGCCTTGTAGATCCTGATCTGACCGAATTCTCCACCAGAGGCATCTATTGCATGCTTGAGTGATTCCTACTTGGCTGACATGCGCTGGTAAAGAATCAACCATTGAGTTGCTAGCATCCACTGAAGAATTCTCAAATGAAATCTGGCTAGAGGAACTAAAAGTAGATACAAATGTGAGCACACGAACACAACCAGCAAAAAGACAATTAATCCAAAACAATGTTTTATTCCAAGGAGTAGCACTTTTGTGGGGTTACTGCTTCTTCAGATACAAAAGGAACTAAGATTACGGCCACTGATACTGATCCTAAGACTTGAAGGATCAAGCAAGCTGGAATCTTGGTACTGTGAATTATTTTCATGACCTGGAATATTACTTTGTTCTCTTGAAAGAGGAAGAGAAGCGGTCTCTGATATTGTGTTGAAGATTGCTCCTATGAACTCCAATGTTTGAGTTGGCTGCAACAGATTTCTCGGAATTTGTGGTTATTCCTAAATGAGAACAAATCTGAAGAACATGATCTCTTGCTCCTGTTAACAGGTGTCCTGTCGGGATGTTAATGAGCCAGTCATCCAGATATGGAAACCCTCAGAATCCCTGCCGTCTCAGAAGAACTAGTACCACTGCCATGCAATTGGTAAACACAACGGGGGCTGTTGTGGTGAGGCCAAAGAACAGTGCTCTGAATTCAGTGACTGGCTACCAGCCAGAACCGTAAATACCTTCTGGATTGTCTGTTCATTTTTATGTGATAGATCTTCAGGATGTGTACTATCGAGCACATGCAGTCATCCTTGCCCAGGAAGGGTAGAATGGACGGAACACTAACCATCTGAAACTTTGCATGTTGAACTGAACAGAAAACATTCCCTTCATTACTTCGAAAGGTGGATCGCTCTAGAAAGAAAGACGACACCAGCTCCGAGAAGATGGGCTTATGGACCACTGCCTCCCTCCGCTCCAACAGTAACCTCCTTGAGGCAAAAGTCAGAGCTCAACTATCCAATCCCAGCTCTGAGGGGTAGAGACGGCTCAGAAAACCTTGGAGTCTACTTCAACACCTCAGATATGACAAGGCAGCTTCAGCTCCAAGCGTCATCTGGATCCAAAGAAGTCACAGCCTATGCACTCAGAGTAGTCTTCAGATCTGAAGACAATAGTATCTTCAGATCCAAGCCAGATGGAACCAGCAGGCTCAGATCAGGGACTCAAATGGAATCAGAGAAGCAGCAAATAGTGGAGGTGTAATAGATGGAGGCACTCTTCGGCCAGAGAGGGTAGAAGCCAGGAGAACACCCATCTGTATCTGCGCAGAGAGGAATTTCCTCATCATTTTGTCCACATCTTCCTCAGTTAGACTACTGAAAGAATGAGATGAAGCAAGGGAAGGTGATCTGCATTGATCTCTCTCTAAAAAGGGAGAAGACAACCCTACAAGGCACTGGATCCAAACTTTGAGAATATTTTGTTTTCAGCAAAGTCTTCAGATCCAAAGAAGTTGGATCAAAAGATTTCTTCATTGGATCTGAGCGGCTTTCAGATCCAATATGGATTTCCACTCTGGCAGCTCCAATGAAGGAGTTGAAGTGAATGGTTTGGAGACTTAGTGAAAGCCTCTTTAGTCTTAGTCTTGGGAAACTGAGCCCCAGCAATAGCCTCTCCAAATAAAGATGGGAGCAATACTTTTAATATCTGTTTAAGTTTTCTGTCTGCTATGGCCCTTGGGTTGAAGTTTTTACAGATAGAACAATCCTCCTGTAAGTATTGAGGCCTAAACACTAAACACATAAAATGTGGGTATTAGAAAGAGGCAATTTGTACCCACACTTTTTAAAGCCGGCAGGTCTTTTATCAGACATGATGACCGACTATAGGGAAAGAATGAAAGAAATGGGGAAAGTTTTTTTTTTAAATCAATGAGAAAAAAGGGGAAAATACCAATAATGGTAGTGAGAACTGCACTACTGTGTACACAATGATGAGGAAAAAATGACCTACGATGGTAAAAGGGAATACACAATGTACAGGATATGAAAAGAAAATATATTTTTAAGTTAAAGAGGAAAAATATCATAAAAGAAACCCTTATCTTAATACATGCTGGAGAGCTCAGGCTAACAACGTCTTTTAAGAAAAGCGGCAAATGAGATCTAGGGTATGTTAGGGGTTGGTGCATTATCGCAAAGGGAGGAGCTCGACAGCCTCTTGGTTACCACAAGCTTCAGTAATGGCAGAGACAGACTGCAGGATGAGATTTGAAACAAACAGTTGAAGACATAATGAAAATTAACAACATTGAATCTTTCCTTTGAATTTTGTCTATTCCATATGGATGTAACCTATGGGATAGAGTCCCCAACCACATAAAACCCTAGGGAGGTCTCATTGAAGGATACTGCACAATACAGTGAAGCCAAAGAAAGCTTTAGACCTCGGCTGAATATCCAAGTTGTAGCAGCCCATTAAGGTATGAGGGACAGCCTGCTTTTCTTTTTCTCCCCTCTTCGCTCTTTCTTTTTCTACAATTTTGAGAAATATAGACAATACAATGATTAAAAACAAAGCCTGGTTAAAAAAAAAGCATGACAAAGTTAAAATTAATGTGCTTTTTCATTCCTGCATGGGGAAATGACTGGATTAAGGGCCTTAGACTGATTAGTTTTATGAGAAAGCAAGTAAATGAAAATGAATATTGAATATGAGTTTTTTTTTTCCTAGCAAATGTATGCATACTTAGTAGCAATTCTGCAGCTGGTTTTCATGTTTCCATGGAAACAATCTGAGAAAGAGAAACTGGCTGTCTGGTTCTCGTCTCCATGGAGACAACCTGATAAAAGAAAAACTGTAGACAGTCTGGTGGAAGGGGATTAGCTGAAGGGAAAAAAAGAGAGAAATTAGCTAGGATATAATGTTCTCTGAAAACAGTTAGAGGTTTTCCCAGCTGTAAGAGCTTTAAAGATAAGACAAAGCCAATTAGACTTGGTTTTCTTAGTTTTTTTTTTTAAAGGTAATGGGGATACTAATATAAACAGGTGCTTCTGTTTTTTTTTCTATTTCGCCCTGCTCTCTATTATCCAGTTTTGAGAAATATTGGCACTGCGATGTACAAAAGAGAGAGAGAGGATGGGTCTGGTTAAGAGAGCATGACAAAAGAAAAATCAGTGTGCTTTTTCCCATGCTTGTATAGGGAAACGACTGGGTTAAGACTCTAGGTGTTATCCAGTAACAAGTCTATTACAAAGCATGTAAATGAAAGAAAATTGAATATTACACAGCATTTTTCTGGTAAACAAGGTACCCATAGCAGTTTTGTGTCTGGTTTGCGAGTCAGACAATTTGATAAAGAGAAATGGCTTGGAGAAAGGGTTTGCTGAAAGCATTCAAGTGTTTTCTTAGCTGGGAGAGCCATAAAGACAGACAAAATCAAATAGTACTTACTAATAGCGCAGGCTGTACCATGTGTCACAGCATGACTAGCTTTTCTTTTTGGTTAACTGTAGCCTGTGTGGCTATCAACTTAGAACTTTTGTTCTTATTAAGAAGCAAAAGCTTCAATATTTGAAGTACACAGTTTTGTGTGTTATCAAGTTAATATGTTTTAGTTATGTAAGATGTGTCAGACGCAAATGGATATGACAAAAAAAAAGAAGTTATGTACTCACCATAACGTCCCACGTTTGTAGTCCATCTCGCCCTTCATTCTTACACATGGGTTCGGAACCAATCCTCGGCTCCGACTCTGCCTATTGACTTGGGGGACCCTTCTGACTTCTCGAGGTCGGTGTCTGAGGTAGGAGACTCGTCCTGGGAGTCTACATGCTTCCTCTTGCATGCTCTCTTCCATGGCGGTTCCTCGGAAGGATATTCCGGGGAGGTGTCAGTAGAATGGGGGCCACCAGCCGGTGGCTCCTGAGGCTGTGGATCTCTGCTGTCCAGAGAGGGAGTAGGAGCTGAGACAGGAGTAGGTGCCCTAGAGAGGAGAATGTTGGTACCCCTGGTAGGAGCTGATCGGGACAGCACACTCATCATCTTGAATGCCAACCTCTCTAGCTCCGAAGACCTCCCAGGTTCCGAGGAGACTGAGGATGCCATTGGCTCAGAGATAGATGTAGGGTCCGAGCTCATCCTAGCCGACGTGCCAAGAGGAAGGCTTGAAAGCGAAGAGGTTCAGTTTCAGGTGTCCGTCGGGGACATCCGGGGAGCTTCGGCTCCTAGACACCACAGACTCTGAAACAACCTCAGGGGGAGCTGGAACCGAAGGTTCCACCAGCGGTACCAAACACTCCGGCTCCAAAAGACTAGCACGGCTCAGAAGAGGAATCACCAAAGGGGTAACTGACTCAAGTGGCCCCAGAACAGAGTGGTTCAGAGCCAACATTTTAGGTAAGACAAATGACTTCAGGAGTCTCAGCACTACTCCTTCTACATCGTCTTCCGATAAGCTCCTGGATGAGCTGGAAGACAGTGTGGGAGAACAGGATCTCTGCAATATGGGTGACCTTAATGTAGTGGAGGCTGGTAAAGGATCCGTAGACCGGCTCCGATGTCTACTCTCAGTAGTCAGCTCTGAACTACCTGGTGCTGACTCTTTTTTTCTCTCTTGCAACACCCTGGCACTAAAAGAGTGACAAAACGAGCATGTTTCCTTTAAGTGGATGGCCCAAGACAGTATACGTAGTTACTGTGGCAGTTAGACATCTTTTGTGAGCATTTCACACACTTTGTAAAGCCAGATGGCTTATGATCCTTGACCTCCTTAGTCATCTCATGGAAGATTGCAGACACAGAGAAGAAAGGGAAAGTGGGAAGACTAGGTCCTCTAACTTAAACAGGCTTCGCCCTTAAAGTACCAACAAAGACACAACCACGAGGACTAGGTCCTCTAACCTGAACAAGCCTAGCCCTGGTAGAGAAAAGAGGAAGGAAAATCTAGGTCCTCTAACTAAAATGGACCTAGAGTGAAAGGTAAAGAAGATAAGTCAAGAGTCTCGCACGCACACACACACACACACACACACACACACACACACACACACTCAAAATACAATGTTTAATTGAAATAAAGAGAACAAAGTCAAAACAAAACCCCATTCTGGATGCCAATACCAATACAACTGCAAATACCAACAAACAAAAAACTCTGCAAGCAAAGCTATTTATTTTAATATAAGTGAGAAACTAGCTAAACATTGAGAAATGCACACACAGTCTAAACTACGCACAAAGGCGCCTACAACCACTAATCTCAACAGTATCAAAACTAGTTGTGTATATATATATATATATATATATATATATATATATATATATATATGTGTGTGTGTGTGTGTATATATATATATGTATATATATATATATATATATATATATATGTATATATATATATATATATATATATATATATATATATATATATATATATATGTGTATATATATATATATATATATATATATATGTGTGTGTATATATATATATATATATATGTATATATATATATATATATATATATATATATATATATATATATATATATATATATATATAAACACGCTGGCAAACAGGATGCCAAAGAGAACGCCAAGGCCAACAGCCAATTGTTCTCAGAGAAACTTAACACAGGAAGCACTCTAAGTAAATGCTATCTAACTACAAACACTACACTAACAGCTGTATAAGGCTATCAAATATGAAAACAGCAGAAATATTCAAAAATATAACAATGTGTTAGACTTAGGCACAGCCAAGAAGAAGCACATCCAAACTCGTTGACGAGGCAAACGAGATGTGGGGATTGTACTGGTGCACCATGGGATACCTACCTAGCCACGAGCCAACTAGAAGACTTTGAGCTTGTAAATAGGCAGAGTCAGAGGCAAGGATCGGCTCCAAGCCCATGTGTAAGAATGAAGGTGAGATAGGACTACAGAACATCAACTGTATAAAAGACCAACATGCTGAACACTATATGCATGTAACAAAAACTGGAATGGAACTAGACTTTCAACAAAAAAGTAGTTATACATAAAAGGTGGTAATAACAACTAAATAAGAAAATGATGCTTTCAGTAATGTCTTTCAACCTGAATGGTCTTGCAAATAAATAAAAAAAAGTGAGAGTAGTGAATTATATTTAAAAATGTAGAAATAGCTATGCTACAGGAAGAACTGAACATGTGAATTTGATAAATGTTTTCAGGATGGTTATTCAGCAGAACACCTGGTGCAAAGGAGAAAGTACTTATTAATTACAAGAGGAGCTCCAATAGTGATAGAAAAGGAAAAAAAAAAAGATAATGGAAGACATAGTACTAAGTGGCTACAGGCAAGGGAGGAGGATTACATTGGCATGCATTTACATTCCACCTAAAACTGCTATAATGGAGTTTAAGACAATTCTGGGAGAAATCATCAGCTTTCAGGAAGGAATATTACTTCTAGGTAGACACTGGAATTTGGTTTGCAACAGTGAAGATGTGTCCTGGGTGCCTATAAGGGAGAAAATTCTTCATGAAAATGTTTGGCATGGAAGATGTGAATTCAGTACCAAGAGTTTGGAGTGAATTTACATATTAGTCTCAAAGATACAAATACTGGGCTAGGCTAGACTGAATTTATATCTCACAGGACCATGTGCATTTAATTGAAGGTCTTGAAAAGCACCCAATAACTATTTCAGATCATGCACCAATAATACCTAAAATAAAAATGAAAATAAAATTAACTAAAATTGAAACACTGGCGCTTTCTGAGAGAAGATAGAATTTCTTCTGAAAATATAGCTATGGAGTGGGATAAAATTTAAGTGGAGTTTAAAACTAGGGTGGAAATAAAGGAAAGGGAGATATGGTTAAGAACAAGAATTACTTAGAGGGACTGACAAATATTTGAAAAATAAGGTGAATCTCTCAGAAGAAAAGGAGCAATTGCAGAATGCTAAACAGAAAATAAGGGATTACCCTCAATAATATGCACACTTTAGAAAGAGTGTTGTTAAGCAGCTGTTTTTTTATAATTCTACAGCACAAAAGCTTTTAGCACAACGATTCCAGCAAGAGAAAGTGGAAAGGGCTGTCACCAAGCTTAGGGGAGTCTATAACAAGGAATATAAAAGATCCTGTAGGAGTATTAGAAATATTGTGGAAATTTTATGAAAGTTTGTATAAAGCAGAGAAATATGGAAATCAAGAAAAGATACAAATGGAAATATTTATAGAAGAATTAAATAAGCCAAGGTTAGAGGTACACGAGGCTCAATTACCAAGAGTTAGGATAGGAAGAGATGAGATAAAATGGCTATGTATAACCAAATCTACAGGAAAGTCCCCAGTGGCAGTTTGGAAGCTAGGAGGGAAAACTGATAAGCTGGAAGGCTTTGTTTAACAGTATTTTTAAGAGAAGTACCAGCATCCTTGAAAAAGTTGGTGGTAACGGTAATACCTAAAGAGGGTAAAGATCCATCTGATTCAGCTTCATACAGGCCCACTTCAATACTAAACCAGGATTATAAAAGTAGGTCTATAATGGCTAAATGAATGGCAAAAGTGACACCAAAACTGACAGATATGGATCAGTGTGGTTTTGTGGAGGGAAGGCAAATATTTAACAATATTAACAGAACACTGATGATCCAGAGGGAAGCAGAATGTAAGAAAATATCACTGTTATTGGTGGGTCTTGATGCAGAGAAAGCATTTGACAGTGTAGACTGGGACTTCATGAGCAGGGCAATGGAAGCATTTGCTTTCCCTGATACAATTATAAGGTTGATTAGGAGTATATACATATATATATATATATATATATATATATATATATATATATATACATATATATAAATACGAGGGATCGGAGGCAAAAATTAAAGTGGGTGGGGTCTTCTCTGATAACTTCTGAGGGGGTAGGCAGGGTTGCCCACTTTCCTCATTTGTTGTTTGCTTTACATTTAGAGCCACTGGAAAAGAAAATAAGGGACTTAGAAATTGAAGCATACAACTGTTATGGCAGTCGGGAAAAGCTGGTTCTATTTGTAGATGATATTTTATATATGACAAAACCCGAAAGGGACTTTATAGTGTTGTGGAAAATTTTAATACAGTTTCAGATTTCTCTTGATACAAAATTAATGAAGCTAAAACAAAGGCAATAGCAGTAAATTATGTACCCACACACAAATTGGTCCAACATTAACCATACTTATGGGGACATGATAAAATTAAGTATGTAGGAATATGGATTAGAAATTACTCTGTTTTGGCAGCTATGGATATGTGGGAAGAGACTAAACAGAAGATAATACAAAAATTGAGAAACTGGAAGCTTTGTTATATGGATAAGATACAAGTAATTAAAATGTTTTTAGTTCCTTTAATCTTATACACAAGTCAGGGATATTTTTATTAACCAGAGGAGTAGCTGTGGATAGCAATTAAAGAGTTGAAGGATTTTATCTGGGAAAGGAAGACAGCAAAGATCAAGTGGTAGAAACTTCTTCCAGCAGAACAAGTGGACTAGGATTACCCAATTTGGGGGGGGGGGGGTATTTTAGAGCAACACATTTAAGGCACTTGTACATAGCACAAGCAGAAAACTATAATTCAAAAGTGGAAAGGAATGATGACAAAACAGGGGAAGCTCAAGAAATAAGGAGAGATTGGGATTTTGGATGCAAACTCTTAACAAAAACCATACAGCGTATTATATTCATAAAATAGGGAGTATCCTAATAACTAAACCAGTACAATAATGGGTAAAGAGAGTCTGCTGATCGCGATGACTGTGGTTAGGGATACATATAATAGGGAAGAGGGGGCTAGGCTGGAATTTATTGGAGAAAACTGGCAAATTAACCAAGGTATCTGGAACAAACCACTACAAAGAGAAAGGTAACAGAATGGGAAGAGGCCAAGAATTTATTTGGACTTCAGGTTAGAGATTGCCTTCCCTTATCAAGGATTGATATCAGAGTATAGGCAAAGAGAAAGAAATAGGGGGGTCCTGATTGAAACAGAAGCACTGAAAGAGATTTTAATAGAATCTAGAACAGAAGCTGTTATTAAAAAGGAATAATTAGTAAAGCATATACAATATTGCGTGATAATTATAAGACTCAAACAGAGCATCGCAAAAAGGATTGGGAAGAGACTGGATAAGCAATTCACAAGAGAGACAATGGGGGAATATATGTGGATCTCCCAAATATGCAACAAGGTTTAGAAGACTTAGGATTTTTGCCTGGAAGTGTTTACATCGGTATTTTTATACCCCAAGTAGACTCCAAAGACCTTTTCCTCAGGTGGAGGTGTAACAGGCAAGAAAGAGGTGGCTGGGAACATATTTTTGGGGAGTGTAATGAGCTGGCGGACTTTAGGGATTCCCAGTGGACCACTCTGCTGGAAATGCTGCGTGAGCAGATTGGACTTACTGGGGAGATGATTTTTTTTTTTTTATTTTTTTTTTTAACTATGATACAGGAATTGGAATTGCCTAGACATAGTAAGCCTTGCTTAGTATAATTAAGGGGGCTGCCAAAAAAGCAATTACTAGAAAATGGATAAAGTTACTAGAAGTAGTGAATATAGTAATAGAGATAATACAACTGGAATTGGGATCTTCTGAAAAAGGAAGGAACAAACTACATAAGAAAAATTGGGAATTGTGGGAAAAATATATGCAGAAAAGGAATGAGGTTTAAGAGGCAGGATTTGAATAAGCCATATGATGCTTAACTCACAATGACTGGAGAGATTATAAGTGATGTATAATGTTTGCAACTACAGTTGTTTCAGTGGTGTCTGTGATGTATAATGTTTGCAACTAAAGTGGTATCAATGTTGTTTGTTTTTCATTTCTATAAATGTAAGATTGCCTATATCATACATGACAATTTAATAAAGATGTTTATTGAAAAAAAAGACAATGTAGCAATTATTCCCACTTGTTAGGAAACTTCAGAATAAAAAATGCAGGTAAGTGAATGGAATGGTTCAAAATGTTCTCTGTAGCCACCTTATGATGAAAAAATGACCCATGAGGTGAGGAAAAAATGTCTTTATAAAAGACCAAGTATGGTGGCACTGACGAGTTTGCTTGCAGCTCTGACACCCACTTGGTGGAAGTAACTCCTAAGAATAACTAATTCCAAGATGAAAAAAATTCAAGTCAACAGTAGCAGAAGGTTCAAGCGTGGATGCAGCCGAAACCTACATCATGAAAGGCAAATCCCTCAGAGGGATAGAGTCCCAAATAGGAGGATGTAATAAAAATATTGTACCCTTAAGGAAAACCTTCAAAATTTTGAAAGCTAATAAAGTCATTATCTGTACCAATGTGGAAATTGGAAATGGTTGGCAATTTTACCTTGATAGTAAAATAACTAGAGCCAGAGTCAAACAAATTTGCCAAGTCAAAAATTACCTCTAAATGGGCTGAAAAAGGCTCAAAACCTTTAGAGGTAGCCCAACAAGCAAAGCAGTTGCACCTACTGGCTCACACCTTATGCAAAGACAGTTTGAGAAGACAAACATGCAGTACTCAAAGCTTGGGATTCTGGGCCATTAAGATAATCTGAGAAACCAAGCAATCAGCTTGAGAGTCTGAAGGTTGGATTGGTCTAGATTCACCATGTGAGAGATTAGATCTGGAATGGGATTTGGGACCCAAAGGAGTATACTTCAGAGCAGTCCAAAGGAAGGGGAGCCACACTTCATGGGGGCAATAAGGATTACAGTCAATCTGCAACTGGCTGCCTTCTGAAAAATAACTTTATCAAAGGAGTTGGAAAACAGGTGTACAGGAGACCTGTGGGTCAAGCACAAAGAGCATCTCTAGGTGACTGTACTTGAGGAGGAACCAAGGCATAATAGTGTTGGAAGGGGATGCAAACAGACCAACACAGGTGCCCAAGCATAGAAAAGTACAAACTGCAACTCTTGGATTTAGGAACTCATGCAGAAAGATAATGTTTCTCCTGAAACTGTCTGCCAATATGCTGGATCTTCTTGGGCTGTGCCTTGCCACCAGAAACTAATGACATGAAATTGCCCACTGTCAGACTCTCATGGCCTCTCAACAAAGAGAATAAGAATAGGTTCCCACCTGTTTGTTCAGATATCATACCAGCGATATGTCAGTCTGAACTGAAATTACACCCTTAGGAAGAACATCCTGAAAGGCCTGCAACACAAGGAGGACTACCCACATCTCCAAGACAAAGATGGGAAGACTGGTCTTGGTATTAGATCAGATCCCTTGGACGGTCCTCCCTTCAAAATGTCTCACCCCTAGAACAAAGGCGTCTATTGTGACCATGCCTGGGGGGGCAGTCTCCCAGTGGACACCAAGGGAGACTCTTCAACCACCACTTGATTTGATTCAGGCAGACCTCTGTCAAACCAGTGGGGAACTCCATCAGATGTGTCAGATAAGACCAGTGCACCACCAATGTCCACTGTAAGAACCTTATGTACTACCTCATTAGTGGAGCAAAGCAAATGGTGGCCATGTGTCCCAACAGCTTGAGAACAAGATACACTGGAGGTTTTGGGTAAGAGAGCCATGAAAGACCTATACCTTGCAGGCTGACACTCTGGAGACTGGAAGCCTTGCACTCTGAAAAACTGTGTTCAAGTGGCAACCTACAAACTCTTGATTGCACAGGGAGAAGTCTGGATTTTTGGTAGCTGACTATAATTCCTAAGGAGCTGCACAGCTGGAATAAGATGTCCCTGGCTCTAACAATGTTCATGGAGGTGGTAAGAGCTAATCATCCGGAAGTCCTGTAATCCCTGCAGCCTGAGCCAGTTGCCATGATTGACATACACTTGGTGAATGCCAAAGAAGGGGTGGTGGGGTAAGACCAAAAGGCACTGCTCAACAGTGGAAATTAATGGCTCTGAGCAGGAAGTACTCTCACGATCTTTATATGATGGCAGGCGTCCTTAAGGTCAATCAAGCATATCCAGTCTTCCTTTCTCAATTTGGTCTCTTTTATAAAAAGATTCAATCTGCTCAATTCCAAAATTGGCCTGATGTCCTTGTTCTTTGGATCCAAAAAGAACCATGAATAAACCCCAGATCTGCCATGGGCTGGTGGGACCTCTTGGATGACTATTTTCTAACAGCTTTTGAATTTCGATGACTGCATCCTTTCTCTGACAGGTGACATGTATGAGATGTCTGGGATTTAAATTTGGAGTTTCCAAAAAATGAAATTGTATAGACTCTGGATACAGATCTTAACACCCATGTGTCTGATGTGATGGCCTCCTAAGCTTTCGGGTGTAAAGTCAAATGACCCAGAATGCCTCTAAAGCAGGCCAGTCGGGCAACCCTTAAAGGTCACTCAAATTGTCTCAGAGGGAAAACTTTGTGAAACCCCTGGGACCACCCTTGGCATAGGGAAGGCATCCAAGTGTGGTTACCCCCACTGTCAAATGGAGAACCCTCAGAAGGAGCTTGCTAGAAAGACTGCTATGCTTTCCTAAAACAGAGATGTTTTCCCACCATCTGGTTCTGAGAGAAGGTCCATTGAGGGGTAGCAAAACACACTTTTACAGCAGACAGCGCCTTCTCATCCTACTCACTTCAGTTCAGCCCTCTTAACCTTGGGCCCACAAAAACAACAGCCTTCAAAGGGGGCATTAATAAAAGACCGTTTGAAGCAGTCTGCAAAATTTTACAACCTCGTCCAAGTATGGCGACACAAACCGAACAACGGTATCAAAGAGGCAAAAAGATCCTATGGCAGAAAAATCCAAAGTCACTTCAGGGACCAGAAGGATACCAGGCAACTATGGAAAGGTACTCAAACCATCACTGACTACAAGTCTACATCAGCTTCATGCGATGATAGTATCGAGTTTCTGAACCAACTGAACAAATTCTTCAGTAGTTTTGATGCTGACAACAAAACAGCATCATGCAGAATCCCTGAAGACAAGGCTGCAGTGGTGGTAAGCTTCAATACAATCGATGTCATCAGAACCCCAAAACATGTCAACCTGAGGAAAGCTGCTGTCCCTGCCAACATCATGGGCAGGGTACTAAGGGAATGTGCGTCAGAACTGGCTCCAGTACTTACTAAACATCTTCAACACCTCACTCCATCTAGCCAGTGTTCCGAAATGCTTCAAGGAGAGTACTATCATTCCTCTACCCAAGAAACCACAGCCAACAACTCTGAATAATTACTGACCAGTTGCTTTAACCTCAACGATAATGAAGTGCCTGGACAGGCTGGTCAAAGATCATATAACCTCAATCTTACCTGTGACACTGGACACACTGCAATTTGCATACAGGACAAACCGCAGTACAGGGGAAGCCATCTCACTAGCTCTCCATGAAACACTAACCCACTTAGAAGGCAAAAACTGTTATGCAAGACTGCTATTCATAGATTTTAGTTCTGCCTTCAACACGGTCATTCCTCAGAATCTGATATCGAAGCTACTTCAACAGGGCATAGACTCATTTATGCAACTGGATTCTGAGCTTCCTTACTGAAAGGCTTCAAAAGGTTCTTGTGGGAGACAACAGGTGTGGAAGTATCATCCTGAACACAGGAGTACCAGAGAGGTGTGTCTTAAGCCCTCTACTTTTCACTCTGCTGACACATGACTGCATGGCCACACGAGACGAATAGAATCATCAAATTTGCTGATGACACCACTGTTATAGGCCTGGTCAAAGACAGAGAGGAGGAGGCCTACAGGAAAGAGAATGATCAACTACTGGTCTGGTGTGACAGCAACAATTTAGCACCGAATGTCAGCAAGACAAAGGAGTTGATTTCAGAAGATCAAGTACCACACAAACCTCTAGTGATGAAAGGGATGACAGTGGAAAGGGTCAAGAGTACAAAGTTCTTGGGTGTTCTTATCACTGAGAACTTATCCTGGTCAGTCCACGTATCCAGCACAGTCAAAAAAGCTAAGCCCATTTGCACGTTCTAAGGAAACTTAGGAAGGGAAAATTGCCAAGCTTCATTCTTCAGACCTTGTATAGGGGCACCACTGAAAGTGTCCTGACCAACTGCATTACAGTCTGGTATGGGAGCTGTAACAATCAGGATCAGAAGGCTCTCAAGAGAGTTGTAAGGTTGACAAAAAGAATCATTGGCACCCCCCCTTACACCTCTGGGGGATCTACATAAATGCCGGTGCATCGACAGGGCCAAAAAGATTTCCAGTGATCCAACGCATCTTGCCAATGGTCTGTACACTCGCCTGTCCTCAGGTAGGCGATACAGAAGCCTGCATTTCAAGACCACCAGACTAAACAGTTTCTTTCCACTCTCTATTAGACTGTTGAACTCTTGGGGAAAAACGAACCATGACATCTGTTACATAACTAGCTTATCAAGGGGGCTTACTTTATGGATGTGCAATAATTAAGTGCAATACTAAGGTAGCTCACCTACACACAGAAGGTGCAATATACAAACTGTGCAATAATTCAGGTTATTCATAGATATGCTGCCATTGTTTCGATTTTGCTTTGACAATATTACCTTCATATTGTTCCTAGTCTTCCCTGTCTCCTGTTCTGGGATGGGTATGAGTCACTGCTGTCCTACTTAGAAATTGCTACTTATTAAAATTCTACTGTAATATTTTATTAATTTATCTCCGTCTATAAGTGCAATTATTTCCTACATTGAGAATAAAGTATTGTAATTTCATTCTGCTACAGTGCTGTGTAGTCCTGAAAGACAATAAAGCTTTCTTTGACTTGACTTTGACATGGTGATGCCGACGATAGTGACTTAGAATGTGCCATCAGTCACATTAGACAACAGATGCATGGACACATTAGCAATATACTGCAAAGTGGACACAGAAGTCTACACAGTCTTCTGAGACTCCAGAGTCTGCTGAGCCTTAACTACCCTTGACACCTCTGGTACAATGTCACACTGAAGTTTGATGAACTGAATGAGATAAATCAACACTGTCAGTGCGAAGATGGCCAAGGCATAAAAATCACTTCCAGTTGTTCCAATAACTGATGTTCCCTATTTGGAGGAGCAAAGGAAACTCTTCTGAAATATCCTTTTTAGTGGCTACCTCCACCACAACTGCATCCACAACTGGACCCTTACTCCAGTGTCGACATCCTTGGGAGGGGTGAGAAACTTGTCTGTCTTCTTAACTATCAGTTAAACAGTTCCTTGCATGCTCTCTGGGACAATAGGTCATTAAGTGCATCCAGAGGAGGAACCACACAAGACAGACTGGCCCATCCTGAAAGCTTTCAGAACTACAGATAGCTCTGAAAATAAGGCTTTAGCAGTCCAGCACTCACACTGGTAAATCATTTTCAAAATATCGCCAAAGGAGGAGTCCTCTCAGGGGGATTTTGGGGACCCCTCTTCTTCAGAGGTCAGTATCCTCAGTGATGGACTCTTGCAGCACCTCTTGCCTGAAACTTCCCACCCTGGAGAGTCGGGGGGGGGGGTTGGCAGAAGAGACCCAGGACTGTAAAGGAAGGGCAGACTAAAGACCACCCAGGGTGAGCTGCCCCAGGAACTGTTTGAAGCATTTCCACATGTGGAGACATTGAAGAGGGGGGACACAGGCTGTACCTGACCACCACTACTCCTGCTTCTCCTGATGGGAGAACATCCTCTCCATGACATCAAAAGCAGAAACCAAAGCAGCCTACCCAGAACCAGCTGACCTATGATCCAAAGACCAAGGATGCAATGGACTCAAAAGCTGCTCTAGCCTGCTCAAACATTCACAGCTGTATAGAGCAAAGGCCCCGAGTGGAAGAGACGACACAAACAGGGATCATTGAACAAGACCCTGCGCCTTGATATTTTGGCACCTGGGTCCACTTCACTAAGATGGGGCCATAGTCATGGAAACCAAGGCTGGGATTGACCCCAAAAATCAGCCAAGCCATCAGATCCAACCCTAAGGGAGGAAAGGCAACTGGCTTCATTGACCTCAGAACCAATGAGCCCATGGAAGGAAACCAGTGTAAAAGAGCAAAAGCTTCAGGTCAAGGGCCCAAAGCCAAGGGAATTAGTTCTAACTGTATCTATGCCTGTAAAAAAGACTGCATCAACTGTTCCAACTCCGCAGGTTTTAAACTCCCAACTGGGATGGCCAATCCAACAAAGCCATTGAAGGAGGCTTGGAAGCTTGCCTGCTGGAAGGGGGCAACAACAACTGGATCCAAAGCAGAAAATATTAGATCTAGGGTACAGATGGGGATGAACCCGGTGAGACAGACGTATAAGGGGGAAAAGTCCAACTTGAAGGAGCACCCTTGGACAAGGAGACAGTAATACTGGGAGATGCAGCCTTTCCTGCAATCAGCACCAAAGGTGATCAGCTCCAAGGAGGTGGAGCTGATGACTGGGTTGAAGACATCGAGAGAAGACGGCCCTGGGACCTTTGGATCCAATGGACCAGATGAAGAGGGAGAAGAATGCTTTCGGTCTCCCTTAACTGCTTTGGGGTCCTTAGAGTTCTGGTGACCCTAATCAGACTTCCCTCCCTTGTTGGAGGAAGCCGAAGAGGAATCGCAGATGGAAAACATCTCTTCAGGACCAGATTTACCCTCCTCTCATTAATGGCAAGGGCACCAAAACCCCCACAGGTGGATCAAAGGGAATCCAGATGTTTAGCCCCAAAAAAATAAGTTATGTGCTCACCATAATGTTCCGTGTGAGTTGTTCATCTTGCCTTCATTCTTACTGATGGGGTTTGGAGCCAGTCCTCTGCTCCGACTCGGCCAATTGCAAAAACTCGAGGTCTTCAACCAGCTCAAGGCCAGCTCCCTATCTCATGATGCACCTTGTGCTTCTCTCAGATCTTGTTTGCTGCCAACAAGCTACATACTGCTAGTAATATGTTAAGATTGGAAACTGGATAAGAGAATAACACCATGACATAAATGGATTCTCGGTCCTCAAGCCTGGATGGGGGTTGGAGGGTGGGACATAAGAAGGAAGGCGAGATGAACTCGCAGAACGTTATGGCGAGTACATAACTTCTTTATGTGAAGTTGTTCTATCTCGCCATTCATTCTTACTGATGGGTAGCATCCCAAGCACCATCTTTCTCAGATGGCTCATGGGAGAATGTTCTGCAAGACAGTGGAGCCAAAGGAAGCCCCGTCTCTGGAGGTCGCCTACTTTGTAATGAGTGATGAAGGTATGAGGCCCTGACCAAGTAGCTGCTGCACAAATAGTATCTAATGGTAATTTAGCCGTAAAGGCTGATTAAGTAGATACAGCTCTAGTAGAGTGGGCCTTAATTTTTTTGTTGCAACGGTGTATTCACTGAACTGTAAGTGAAGGATATACAATCTGATAGCCATTTTGATAAAGTGGTTTTCACCACTGGAGTGCCTTTTTTAGACACTGAAAAGAAAACAAACAGCTGATCTGTCTTCCTGAAATGTTTGGTCCTGTCTAATAGAATCAAAGTTGTCTGTGAACAAGTCTGTACAGCATATGTTCCATCTTATTAGTGTATTTAGGGAAAAATATGGCAATTCAATAGATTGGTTGAGATTCGTCTCTGAGCAGACTTTAGGTAAGAATGAAGGCTTCGTCCTGAGTGAGACTCTGTCGTCATGGAAAATCAAACAAGGGGGTTTTTAATGGACAAGGCCTGCAACTCTGAAACCCTCTGAGCAGAAGAACAAGCTATTCAAAATATGGTTATCCATGATAGATATTTCAAGTCACAAAATGCAGCTGGTTCGAACAGGGGCAGGATTATACGGGGAAGGAATAAAATTTAGGTTCCATGGCATAACTGGAGCATTAATGGGTGGTCTCAAATGGACAGTACCCTTGAGAAAGGCTTTGGAGAGTGTGACATATTAGACCCCTGGTCACCTAGATGAAAGTTAGCAATCGCTGCCAATTGAACTCTAATGGTTGCTGCCACCGCCCCTTCATTGAAAAGTTTAGTCAAAAACTCCAGAATGGATGAAATTGAAGCTAGGTACAGATCAATATTGTTCTGAAGTGCCCATATAGAAAATCTTTTCCATTTACTAAGATATAACTTCCTGGTAAACGATTTATGAGAGAAAGTTAAAACATATTGAGCTGTAGCTGATAGATTGTGAATCCTGGCTATGTTTGGAATTGGAGCAGCAAAGATGTCAGTTTGAGGGACTGAAGAGAAGGGTGGAGAGCCCCTGATGAATGAGTCAGGAGATCTGGCACTGGGTCCAGAATCCAAGGTTCTTCCAATAGATGAGGCTGGAGGAAGGGGAACTAAATTTGACGAGGCCATTAAGGGTCTATTAGAATGATGGTCCTTCCCACAGCCTTGGCTTTCGGTAAAACTGAGTATCAGAGGAAAAGGAGGGAATGCATACAGGAGACCCAGGGGCCAACTGTGTACAAGTGCATCCCTTGGGGCATTCCCCGGAGGGGGGATTAGGGCAAAGTAGCTACTACATTTTGTGCTTGGAGTTGCAAAGAGATCGCAGCAAGGCTGGCCCCATCTGTGGAATATCCTTGCTGCTACTACTACTACTTTTAGGGACCACTCGTGAGGCAATAGAATCACCCTGCTCAGCTTGTCTGCTATCACATTGGATCTCCCCAGGATGTGTGTTGCTATCAGAAAGCACTGGGTGGAAGTTGCCCATTGCCATACTCTGAGCCTCTCGACACAGGGGATAAGATCGGATTCCTCCTTGTTTATGTACCAGACCACTGACATTGTCTGAATTGCAATAGTTCCCAGAGGGAGAGTCTCTTGTAAGGACTGCAACCCTAGTAGTACTGCTCTCATCTCCAGAACACTGACATGGCAGGTGAGCCTTGCATCTGTTCCACGTGCCTTAGGTTGTTCTTCCCTGATAATTCACCCCCAACCCTATCAGAGAGGCATCCGTGGTCACTGCGGTTATGGGAGTGGGTAGAACAAAAGGGCAACCTAGAGTTACTTGGTGAGATGTCAGCCACCACTGAAGGTCCTTCTTGCAAGAATTCATTATCAGGACTTTGTGCGACATTGGGAGCTCTTGAAAAGACCATTGAGTGAACAGGAGCCATTGTAGTACATGCATATGCATCCGACCCAAAGGAATCACAATGACTGCTGCTGCCATTGTCCCTAGCAATTTGAGTACCATTGACACAGGGGCTTTTTCTCTCAGAAGCAGGTCCAGAACCTGACTCTGTAGAACACAAACTCTTTCTGGTGGAAGGTTTAAGGTCATAGTAATGGTATTTAGCTCTGCTCCTATAAAAACGGTATGTTGTGATGGCGGCAAGGCAGATTTTCTTGAATTTATAATAATTCCCAACTAACTGCAGAAGTTCAAAGTTGTCTCTCTCGCTTGTATGAGTTAATGCATGGTGGTGGCAGTGAGGAGCCAGTCGTCTAGGCATGGAAATACCTGGAATTCTAAATGTCTCAGATGAGCAGTGACTACTACCAAGCATTTTGTGAACACAATGGGGGCTGCAGTGAGATTAAAGGGCAGAGCACGAAATTGATAATGACCGACTCCCAGCAGGAAGTGCAGATGAACTCTGGATGGCCAGTCCATTTTTATGTGGTAGTAGACATCCTGGAGATCTATACAGCACATACAATGGTCTTTCCCTAAAAAGGGAAGAATTGACTGTAGTGTGACCATCCAGAATGGTCTTTCTTTAGACTTCAGTCTGTTGAGATCCAAAATGGGCCTCCAGTCCCCTGTTTTCTTCGGAACTGAAAAGAACCTTGAGTAAATTCCGGATAGTCTTAGGTCTGCTGGGATTGGATGGATCACTTTTCCAGCAACCTTTGAATCTCTGAGGCTGCTTGTTCCCTGTAACTGGGTGGAACATCCTGGATTTTCCTTATAAGAGGAGGAGTGGCAAAGGGAATTTAGTATCCTCTGGATATGATGCTTTGTACCCAGCTGTCTTTTATTTTTAGCCAGGTGTATGGGTATAGAGAGAAGCGCCCCCCGATTGCCTCCAGAGATGGACAGGTGGGCCTCTTCTCAGGAGCGCTGATAGGGATTGCTAAAGAACTGGTCTCTGTCACCCTGGTTCTGCGGACCCCCTCTGCTGCATGGGCGGAGTCTTCCATTGTTACCCCCTCCTCTGCCTCTAGAGGGGGGGTTCACAGTGAGTGTCATGGAAAGCTTGAGTTTTATGGAACCACATCTTCCCTCCTTTCTGACCTTTAGGGTAAAGTCTGGTAGGGGTGGAAAAGCAGACTCAGATAGCAGACAGGGTCTTTCTGTCCTGTTAACTCCTGGTAAGAGCTTCCTTCACTTTGGGTCCAAAAAGGGACGAGACATCAAAAGGGGTGTTAATAAAGGATGACTTAAAGGGCTCCACAAAGGAACATAAGCGCATCCAGGAATGTCTCCTAAGAGCAATTCCTGTTTCCCCTTCCTACTCGTTCCATCAGCTGCATAGGAGACCAGACACGTGGAAGAGTTTACAAGACAATTTGGGGTAGTTAGCTGGGAAGTTACTTTCTCCGAGACACCTGCAGCTACTGAACCCTGTAGAGTATCTCCTAGTTCTTTCAGGAGATCTCTTTGCAACCTTGTAAAGTGTGCTAGACTGTTTAGTGATTGGAGAGCAAAAGTCGCTGAACTAAACATGCGCTTACCATATCTGTCCATGATCCTAGAATCCTTATTAGGAAGATGGACAGATGTAGACGTTTGACAGTTCCTTCTTGGTGGCTGCAGCCACCACCATATCATCAACAGGCACCCCTTTGGTCAGGAAGGTCTTGTCCTTGGGGGGGGGGGTTATAAATTTATTAGGCCTCCTAGGGATAGGCTCCATGGTATCTGGGGACTCCCACACCCTTTGAGAGATTAGCTCAATCAACTCAAAGGGTGGAGACACCCAAGAGGTGGAGGGCTGAGACCCAAAAGCTTTCAGAAGCACTGACATCATCAATAGGGTTAAGTGACTTCCAGCCACCCCTCTGCTTATGAATTTCCAGAATATCTGTGAAGAAGATATCCTCCAAGGGGGACCATGAGGACCCTTCCGATTCATCTAAGTCAGTGCCGGAAGTGACAGACTCCAGTGGGGAGTCCAGATGCTTCCTCTTGCAAAGTCTCTTCCTGGGAGCCTATTCAGTGGGAGCTTCTGGAGAGGTCTCGGAAGACCAGGGCTAGCTCAATGGGGGTTCCTGAGGCTCAGGGTCTCTATGCTTTAGATGGAGATGTGATGAAGAGTTAGACACTGGTGCTCTGGAGGAAGGAGCTACTGGTTCTGATGGTGTGCTTGTCGGTGCGGACAACCCTCTCCTCATAGCGTTGAAGGCAAGTCAGTCCAGACGTGAAAAAACACCCGGATCTGAAGATATGTAAGATTCCTACGGCACCAGAACAGAGGGCTTTGAGCCAGAGGTCAGAGCTGAGCTCACCCAAGCCGGGGGCCCGAGAGGCAAAGCCAGAACTGAAAAATCGGTCCTACTTTCCTCCTCGGACCCGACCATTGAGTGTCTGCTCAAAGACCCCTCGGTCAGCACCAAAGATGTCAGAGTTGTCGGGACTAAAGCCTGAAGTAGGCATTGGGCGCGAAGGCTCCACAATCAGCTACAAGCACTCTGGCTCCAAAACATCGTGACAGATCAGAGGAGGAACAGAAGGCTGTGGGGGCGATTTTGTCAGTTCCAAAGTCCCAGGGATCGGCCCCGATAAAAGTTTGGCAAGCGCTGGTGTCTGCAGAAGCCTCTGCACCACACAAACCACATCCTTATCTGACAGTCTTGAGGACCAGGAAGAAGCTATAGAAGAGGCTACTGACTGAAGGATTGGAGACTTTAAAGTAAAAGATACCAGCTCCAGTATTGGGGACCAGCTCCTACAAACAGTAACAACCTTTGGTTCAGAAAGCTGTGGAGCCGAGGCTGGAGTCTCAATCATTTTTGAGTTCAATGAACTCTTTTTTTGGCTCTGACCCAGAAGACGACTTAGAAGACAAGGTCTTTGAAGATTTCTCATGTCTTGTCCAATGATTTGTCTTTATCCAATGATTCCTTAACAGAAGACTTCAGTAATCCCCTAGTTATCAGCTTACTCTTTCATTCATGAAGAACAGGAGAGCTAAATGAATGACAGATGGCACAGTTCTCCTGAAGGTGAATTTCACCTAAACAATAGATACATTCTGTATGACCATCTGTTGACATTTTTTGTCCACATTTAGGACATTTTTTAAATTCTGACTTAGCCTTTTTTTGTTGAGACATGGCAGAACTATCAAATATCTAGCTACATTTGAAGTATAACACAACACCGTAATAACACTATAGAACTCTCGAAGAATGTACTATTTAAAGAAGGAAACACACAAATATATTATAACTCTAACTTCTGCAATATATGCAAACACACACTAAGAAAAATATGGAACTACTGGCACTAAAACTTGGGCCCAGATTCAACTAGCCTTAAAATCTAGCAGGCTTAACACACACTATGGGTAGAGAGAAAGAAATATCCTGACAACCCTCTAATTTAAACAGGTTGTTACTCTAAGGAGGACAGATGTAAAAAAACGGCCTTAAAAAACACGGCCACCAACAGTAATAAAACACACACTACTTATTCCTCATTATCTATGTTAATAGGATAAAGAAAACTTTACTACAAAAATTAACTATCCAAGCTAAACTACCACTTTTTAAATGAAATATTTAAGTTTCACTGGCCAGAGCTGTCGAAACACTCCAGATCTGTTGCTGTGCCAAATGAGATCTGAGGGAAGCACAAGGTGCATCATGGGACAGGGAGTTGGCCTCGAACTTTTGCAGCTGTCCGAGTCGGAGCAGAGGATTGGCTCCAAACCCATCAGTAAGAATGAACGGCGAGATAGAACAAATTCACATCAATACATACACTAGTTGTGTGCATCCTGTGAGGGGAGAGCTTGTGCCAACACACTTTTTAAAACCCTTATCCATAACTAACCTACCAACCAACTAAAACAAACAGTACAAGGGAAAAATAATATATATCAAAAACACTGTACAACACTAAAACACTAGCTCTAAAAATAAAAACAATGGGTGGGAAAAGCCCACTAACAACTAAAATCTAACCCTAAAACTTATCCTAAACTACTCTAAACTACAAAACACTGCACTCACTACCTACAAAAACACACCTACTCACAAAAAGGGTAGAGGATCTAGAAACAAACAAAACAAAGGTTAAACTCTACACAAAGGATACACCTTGGCAGAACAATCAACCTCACTGCTATCTAGGAATGGTGGGCTAATTAGATCTAAGGTAGTCCAGAGCAGCAACAGATTATGGGTAGAGATGCAGCTCAACAGGCTGAACTCTATATTATGTGGCCAATCTTGGATCAGTGTCATGTCCGATAACCCACAAGTTGAATCCAGATTGAAAAGATATCAAATCCTTTGATTTTAGATGGACCCTGGATAGATGGGCAACTTCCTACCCATGTCTAGTATTACACCCTGTCAACAATCCTTAAAGTAAATAAAAAAAAAAATATATATATATGTATATATATATATATATATATATATATATATATAAATATATATATATATATATATATATATATATATAAATCATCTTTTTCTGCCTGACCAGCCCCAATGGCAAAGCCCACAATTAATTTAGGCCAGAAGCATTCAAATATTACTTCATTCGTCTAGCTAAAGGTCAACAAAGTCTTAACATTTAAATTCGACAGTTCATTAAACGTGCTGTGACAGTAAATGATGCCAAAATGTTTGTTTCAGAAAAACGTATTCAACTGACTGTAAAATGTATTATGCATATATAAATCAAATCTGTTTTATTAACTTCCCATGTTACCTACCATATATCCCAATTTTTATTTGGGCATTTTTGTAACTATACATTTATCCAGTTTGATTTCAACCTGTTCAAGACAGCTTAGGGGATGAATTCTTAAAGCTTCAATGCAACATCATCCCAAACCTAGATTTTGGGTTCATATTCTGGTATGGCATCATACTAGGGAATGTAGTACACCTACAAACCACCATACACTATGTCAGAATCATCACTGCTCTGCCAGGGAAGAAGCAACATGCATTGAGGGGGCTAGGATCAACCTGCTCTGACCTGGAAAAAGAGTGGGATGGGATAACACACATATTAATCTTCACCTTGACGAAGGCCCTCATCATTCAACACCAGTTAATGTCAGACACATTCTGGGCAGATTTTGTAGACCTAAAAGAACAGTTGGGGGGAACCTAGAAAATTTCAGAGTCCTCTCTTAGAAGGTCTACTACTTCTTGATTTTCTTGAGATCAGTCTAAAATAATGTCTCAGTGCATAATGACCCCAGAATTCAAGAAGTACTTGGCTCAAATGAGGTTGAAGCTAGAGCCTCCTGCACAGATACAGGTACTTAAGCCTTAGAAGAGGGAAAGTACCTGACAAAGCATTGTTCATACTGCTTTTCCATTTTCCCTCATCTTGCTTCGCAGGGTCTATCTCTTGTGGCATGGGAAGTAAGATGTGGTAACCATTTGAAATGTCAGGACCCACTTCAGCAAGTCCAGAAATACAGAGACTGAATGGCTCTAAAAAAGACCAGCATATATCAAGTTTGAGATTTTTTTTTTCTTTGAACATTTTCTTTTCTCCAAAGTATGGTGATTTTGGAGTTCATATATACAAGTTCATGAGGTGTGTGTGTGTATATGTGTGGGATCTTGCCCCCTCTTACAACAAACGCATCTAAAGGAGAAGAGCAATGTTTGATCTTCAGTCTTCACCACTATTATCAATCTTTTTTATCTTTTTTTGTGTTAGTACTCAGTATTACAGCTCCCTGTTGAAATGTTGGCAGTTATAATTTTGTAAGTAGTAGACCTTTTAACATTAATTTATTCCTATGCTTCTATAAGGAAAGGGGCTCCAAACTCCATTCAAATACCTTAGCAGGCAGTAAAATGTGTTATCCCTAGGCATACCACTCAATGTATTGGTATCCCGAGGCAGGACTTTGTGACAAGGAGCAAATTTTTAAATTGTGAAGCCTTAACCAACACAAAAACAAGAAATTATGAACTCCAGCAATAATTACTAACAATATGCATAAGAGCAGCAATAATCTCTCTACATATGAAAACAGAGAGCACCCAATAAGGTGGGCTAGGCCTGATTTCCTTTTCAGGAAAGTGGGAAGGACAGATTTTTTTTTTATGCAACAGAAGAACGAAAGTTAAAAGGGAAGAAAAATGACTGAAACTGAAAATAAAGAAATACAGATTAAGATTTAAACTTGGGAGACTTGTAGAGGTTGTGTCTTGCTTAGGTGGCAAATGAGAACAGATTGCGACGGGGGAAAACAAGTGGATTATGAGAGAAGTGAAGGGCCTCAAGCTTTGGAGAAGCTGAAGTTGCCAGTCTGAACCACCGTAGTGCGGAATATCCCATTAGTCAAAGAGGATTTGCTGATGTATGTATGCATTTATTTAGTTTAAGATGCTATTCAATTTTTGTTAGTTGCGAGTTTCTGGTCATACATGCATGATTTTTTTTCTTGGTTCATCGGGTAAGTGTATCTAATTTTTCTTGTTGTTAAACAGGAAAAGTTGGACCTGACTGAGCTTTGGAGGGGAACCAGATATATAAAAAAGAGCTAGCCACTGTTAGCAGTTACATATACATTGTACAAAGCAATAAAACTGTTTAGTAACTTGCAGCAAACAAAAATGTGAATATCATTTAGTAGAATTTAGTAAAAACTGTCCCAGAGCTACTCGAAAAAAGTGTAATTATCTCATTAATATGACAATGTTACAATAAAAAAAAAGAAAGGATAGTGATGGAGAAGGGAAAACATCATATAGTGATGTACTGTGGAAATAAGCAGCCTCTGCTAAAAAATAATTTTGCACTGATTGTTCCATCATATTTGATTATTAATCATTTACAGTAACAGAGGCATCACTAGCGTTTAAATGATACTGTCTTTAGTTACCTCTTCTGAATACCTTGTACTTGAAGTTAGGTACTTACCATAATGTTCCATGTGAGTTGTTTATCTCGCCTATATTATCACTGATGGGTTCGGAGCCAATCCTCGGCTCTGACATGGCTGATAGCAAAGCTCAAGTTTTGCCAGTAGCTCGAGACCAAGCCCCTTATCCCACAACGCACTGCTGGAATTACCTCAGATCTTGTTTGCTGCAAGTAACAGTATATATATATATATATATATATATATATATATATATATATATATATATTTATATTATATATACACACACACATATACCCTTTTATTTATTACTATCAAGAACACTTCCCGAAGGGGAAGAAGAAATACTGAATAACCAGGATGGTACTAGCCTCTAAGTCAACAGTCAGCCAGGAGGGGGGAAGGAGGGAGGGATGTGAGAATAAAGGTGAGAAACAACTCACATGGAACATTATGGTAAGTACATAACTTCTATATGTGAAGTTGTTAAATCTCGCCGTTTATTCTCACTGATGTGTAGCGTCCTTAGCACCCTCAATTTTGGGTGGCTTATGGAAGTATGTTCTTCAGTACCGTGGAACCAAAGGAAGACCTGTCCCTGGAAGCCTTATCTACTTTGTAATGCGTGATAAAGGTATGAGGCTTAGACCAAGTGGCTGCAGCACAAATAATGTCAAGGGGCAATTTAGCTTGAAAAGCAGAAGACAGATACGGCTCTGGTAGAATGAGCCTTAGGTGTGTGTGTTAATGGCATGCTCGCATTCTCATAAACAAAGGATATACAATCGGATAACCATTTAGATAAGGTTGTTTTAGCCACTGGATTGCCTTTTCTGGCTTCTGAGAAGGATACAAAATGTTGATCTGATTTTCTAATATCCTTAGTTCTGTCAAGATAAAATCTGAGCTGTCTGTGTACATCAAGTTTGTGCAGCATGTATTCCAATTTGTTAGAGTGGTTGGGAAAAAAGACTGGCAGCTCAATGACCTGATTGATATTGGATTCAGAACAGACTTTAGGTAAAAATGAGGGTTTGTTCTGAGAGATACTCTATCAGCATGGAAAACCATGTAAGGTGGCCTGATAGACAATGCTTGAAGTTCTGACATTCTGCGGGCAGAAGTAATAGAAAAAAGAAAATGGTTTTCCAAGATAAATATTTTAGATCGCAAAAAGATGCTGGTTCAAAAGGGGGAAGAATAATTTGAGACAGCATAAAGTTTAAATTCCAGGGAGAACCGGGAATTTTGATAGGTCATCTCATGTGAAGAACACCTTTAAGAAAAGTCTTAGATAATTTATGGCCCATAACATTTGAGCCACCAAACCCAAGGTGAAAATTTGAGATGGCAGCTAACTGGACTAACTGTAGCAGCTGCTGCCCCTTCCTTAAAAATCTTTGTCAAGAATTCTAAAATAGATTATAGCGGAGCTTGGAAAGGGTCAATTTTCTGCGTGTTGGCCCAAACTGAGAACCCGTTTCCATTTACTGCCATATAATTTCCTGGTAGATGGCTTGTGAGAAGACAAGTGAATTTGTCTTGTATCTTCTGAAATTGAATGAAGCCTGGCAATTAGGGGAAGTGGATTAGCCAAGCAGTCAGTTTCAGGGACTGCAGTGAAGGATGGAGTTTCCCTGACAGGTGCATCAGAAGGTCCGGAACTGGTTCCAGGATTCATGGATCTTCCAACAGATGATGGTGGAGAAACGGGAACCAAATCTGTCAGGCCAGTAGGGGGCTATGAGAATAACAGTCTTTCCCAGTGATTTTGCTTTCTGTAAAAATTTGGGCATCAATGGGAAGGGTGTAAATGCATAAAGGAGACCCGGGGGCCATTCATGTAAAAGTGCATCTCTCGGGGGATGACCGGGAGGTGGTATTAGGGCAAAGTAGCTTCTGCATTTTGAATTGATGTGGCTAGCAAAGAGGTGGCAGCAAGGCTGGCCCCATTTGCGGAAAATCAACTCTGCAACCTGTTGTTTGAGAGACCACTCGTGAGGGAGCAATATCGCCCTGCTTAGCTTGTCCGCTATCACGCTGGATTTCCCCGGGATGTGCGTTGCTAACAGAAAATGCTGAGATGACACAGCCCATTGCCAGACCCTGAGGGCTTCTCAACAAAGGGGATAAGACTTGGTTCCGCCTTACTTGTTCAAGTACCAGACTGACATGTCCGTCTGAATTGCAATAGTTCCTAGAGGGAGAAGGTCCTGAAAGTACTGCAACACCAGAAGTACTGCTCACAACTCTAGAACATTGATGTGCAGATGTGATTCTTGATCTGTCCATGTGCCTTAGGCAGTCTTTCTCTCAAAATGCCCCCCCCCACCCTATCAGGGAAGCGTCCGTGGTCACAGTGGCTACTGAGGGGGGGTGGCAAAAGGTCTTCCGATTGTGACATGGAGACGTCAACCACCACTGAAGGTCTCTCTTGTAAGAATCCATGATGAGAATCATGTGGTGCACTGGTTAGTTTCTGGTACGACCACTGAGCAAAGAGGAGCCACTGAAGAATTCGCATATGCATCCTTGCGAATGGTATAGCCAGGATTGCTGCCGCCATCAAACCTAGCACCTTCAATACCTCTGCTGCTGCAGCTTTGTTCTTTGACACCAGTGAGCTGATGTGTTGGCGGAGAAGTGAGACTCTTTCGATAGGAAGACGTAGAGTGGTAGTTGAGGTATCTAACTCTGCTCTTATAAAAACGGTATGCTGCAATGGCGATAAGGCAGACTTTTCGAAGTTGATTGTAATGCCTAATTGATGGCAGAGTGTCAGAGTGTATTGTGTTGCCTGAGTCAATTGATGCCTGGTAGTAGCGGTGAGGAGCCAATCGTCTAGGTATGGAAACACCTGGAATCCTAGACGTCTCATGACCCACTGCCATGCATTTGAACACTCTGGGGGCTGTAGTGAGACCAAAAGGCAGGGCTTGAAACTGGTAATGATCGGCTCCCAGCCGGAAATGCAGATGATCTCTGGAGTGTCAGTTCATCCTTATGTGATAAGTACGCATCCTTGAGATCTATGGAGCACATCCAATCGCTTTTCCCTAGGAAAGGAAGAATGGACTGAAGCGTGTCCATTCGGAACTTCTCTTTCTTTATGAACTGGTGGAGTCTGCTGAGGTCCAAGATAGGTCTCCAGTCCCCTGTTTTCTTTGGTACCAAAAAGAATCTTGATTAAGTTCTGAATCCAACTTGGTCTGCTGGGACTGGTTGGATGACTTTTTTCTAGCAATCTGTGGACCTCTACGATAGGTTGTTCCCTGAGATTGGGTGAAACATCTGGGATTCTGTTTACAGGAATGGGAGGGGAAGAGAACGGTATGATATATCCTGTGGAAATTATGCTTTGTACCCATGTATCTGATGTTATGTTTAGCCAAGCTTCTGGGTACAAAGACAAGCGACCCCCGACTGCCTCCAGAGCCAAAGTGTCGGGCCCCCTTTCAGGGGCGCTGGTAGGGTTGAGCAGAGAACTGGCCCTTGTCACCCTGCTGCTGCAGACACCCTCTGCTGCGGGGGTGGCATCTTCTGTTATAACCCCCTCCTCTGCCTCTAGAGGGGGTTTCTCCACATGTGTCCTGAAAGGCTTCCTGTGCTTTTCGGAACCACATTTTCCCTCCCCTAGGGCCCTTGGGGTAGGGCAGAGTAGGGGTAGAAAAATGGACTCCAACGGCAGATAAGGTCTTGCCTTCCTGCTCACACCTGGTTAATGTTTCTTTTACTTTAGGCCCAAACAGTGATGAGCCATTGAATGGGGTGTTGATAAAGGAAGACTTAAAGGGTTCCGCAAAGGAACAGAGTTGCATCCAGGATTGTCTTCGAAGAGCAATGCCCGAACTAGCGGCTCTACCTGAACCATCAAGCTGCATAGGATATGAGAAGCATGGACGAGTTTACCACTGAGTTTAGGGTAGCGAGCTGGACGTTGACTTTGTCGGCCACCCCTGCAGCAACCGTACCCTGGAGAGCATCTCCTAGCTCTTTCAGATCTCTTTGTAGTCTCGTAAAATGGGTTAAATAGTTCAGTGATCGCAGAGAAAAAGTTGCTGAACTAAACATGCGTTTCCCATATCTATCCATGACCCTAGACTCTGTTAGGAGGCTGGATAGATGTGGATGTCTCAGACACTTCCTTTTTGGTGGCTGCAGCTACCACCATGGCATCAATAGGCACTCCCTTTGTCAAAAATGGCTTGTTCACTGGGGCAGACATGAATTTATTGGGCTTATGAGGAACAGGTTCCATGGCCTCCGGTGACTCAATCCTGGGTGGCTCATTGCAACAGACTCTTCAGAACCGTGGAACCAAAGGAAGCCCTGCCCCGGGAGACCACATCTACTTTGTAATGAGAAATAAATGTATGAGAATCTGCCCAAGTAGCTGCTGCACAAACTGAATCTATGGGCAATCTAGATTGAAAATCTACCAAAGTAGCTACTGACCTGGTTGAATGACCTTTGGGTCTTGCTGGAAGATCTTGTCGCAAATGGTAAGTATAGGCAATGGTGTCCAATAACCATTTTGACAAGGTTACTTTAGAAACTGGAAGGCCTTGTTTGTTGTTAGCAAATGAAAGGAACTGATCTGATTTTCTCAGCTCTTTAGTTCTACGGCGATAGAAAAGTAGTTGTCTATGCACATCCAATTGGTGCAATCTGTATTCTGCCTTGTTGGAATGATTAGGGAAAAAGACAGGAAGTTCAATGGATTGATTCAAATTGTGTTCTGAACAAACTTTAGGTAGAAAAGATGGGTTAGTTCTGAGAGAAACTCTATCTTTTTGAAAAACTAGGTATGGAGGGTGAACACATAGGGCATGGAGTTCTGAAACACGTCTGGCAGAAATAATAGCAACTAGGAAGAGAGTTTTCCAATACAAATTTCAAACATGATGCTGCTGGTTCAAAGGGTGGCAGTATCAAGGAGGCCAGAACCAAATTGAGATCCCAAGGTGGAAGGGGGAGATCTCTCACTGGGGGTCAAAGTAGATATGTACCTCTCATGAAGGCCTTACAGAGTTTGAAAGACATTATGCTTGAGTTAAAAACTCCGATGTGAAAATTTGAAATGACAGCTAGTTGTACTGTGATGGTAGCAGCAGCTGCACCAGATTGAAACAGTTCTGCTAAGAAATCCAAAATCTCGTGTACAGGAGCTGTAAAAGTATCTAAATTCCTGGATTCTGCCCAGTAAGAGAATCTTTTCCATTTGCTAGCATTAACTTTCCTTGTAGTTGTCTTATGGGAGGAAACAATATCACGCACTGCTGGGGAAATATTGGGGAGCCTGGCTAAGACTGGAAGTAGAGTAACCAAGCTGTGAGCTTGAGAGATTGGAGGGATTGGTGTAACCTGCCTGATTGATGAATCAAAAGGTCCAGCACTGTGTCCAGAATCCAAGGCTGGGCTAGAAAGTGGATGTGAAGGAACGGAAACCAAATCTGTCGAGGCCACTAGGGGGCAATGAGGATCATCTTGCAACCTAACGATTTTGCTTTCTGAATGAATTTTGGAATTAGAGGGAAGGGGGGGGGATGCATAAAGGAGTCCCTGAGGCCAATCGTGGACTAGAGCATCCCTGAGTGTCTGACCTAGAGGAGGAACAAGGGAGAAGTACTTGCTGCATTTGCTGTTGAGGGGACAGGCAAAGAGATCGCAGCAAGGCTAACCCCATTTGCGGAAAATAAGATCCACAATTTCCTGTTTCAGAGACCACTCATGAGGCATGAGGATAGCCCTGCTGAGCCTGTCCGCTATTACGTTGGATTTCCTAGGGATATAACTTGCTGTCAGAAAACGGGAGGAAATCGCCCATTGCCACAGTCTGAGGGCCTCTCGGCACAAGGGGCAAGACCTGGTTCTGCCTTGTTTGTTGATGTACCAAACCACTGACATGTTGTCCTTCTGTACTGCAATAGTCTCAGCAGGTAGAGAGTCTTGTAGAGCTTGCAACGCTAGGGCCACTGCTCATCTCTAGGATGTTGATGTGCAAGTGGTACTTGTGACGTTGCCAAGTGCCTTGGAATGTCTTCCCAAGATAATGCCCCCCCCCCCCAACCCTATCAGGGAAGCGTCCATGGTCACTATGGCAACCGGATCGGGATCCATGAAAGGTCTTGCCCTGAGTCACTAGTGGTGAGACGATCCACCAGGAAAGGTGTCTTTTGCAAGATCCCGTAATTAGCATCATGTGAGACATGGGTAATTCCTGGAAGGACTTGTGTCTTTCGGCTTTTCCCGGTTAGGGGTCGCCACAGTGCAACTCCGGTCTGCTAATGATTGGTAGTTTAGTTTTACGTGCCGAGTTACCAGCCCTGACACACAACCTTTAACGAAGATTCGCCCATTCACGCATGTCTCCACTCAGTAGGCGCTCTAGCAGAGAATCGAACTGGACAGCGTCTTACTGTGAGGCGACAACGCTGTGTGAAAAGAAGCCACTGAAGGATTCTCATGTGAAAGTGTGCTAAGGGAACTAGAAGAATGGCTGCTGGCATGGACCCTAGAGCTTGAACATATTTGACTTGAATTATTTTGCTCCTCAGGAGAAGTGACACCTGTTGTCGAATAATGGAAACTCTTTCCTGAGGCAATTTTACAATCATTTTTCTTGTGTCTAGCGCTGCTCCTATGTATGTAAAAGATTGACAGGGCAACAAGGCAGATTTTTCGAAGTTTACTGTGATGTCTGAGCACAGAAAGTGATGGTGTAATCTCGTGCCTCTAAGTTGTTACCTGGTGGTAGCAGTGAGAAGCCAGTCATCCAAATAAGGAAACACCTGAAATCCTAGACATCTCCGGTAAGCCGTAACTACTGCCATGCATTTGAAAGTACAGTTTTGTACCTACCATAAATGTAGATGTTCGAAGACCCACATTGCTGCAGTCCTTACATATGGGTAGTCCGCTGTCCTCGGTCGGCCCGAATACCAAAGTATTAGGCTGACGTCGGTCAAGGCGCTTAAAACTGACATCAGGACGTCAGGGTACAAAAGCGCATGACCGACGTCATTTCCTCAGTCTTTTCTTGCCCCAGATGTCAGAAGGCCCTAACAAGAAAGGCCAAAGCCAAAAACCAGCAAAACCTAAACAACCACCCGTGCACTAACCATATTTACACTATGTACAACACAAACCACACCACCACCATCAACAACAGAGGGGAAGGCGGGAGGGTAAATCGGACTGCAGCAATGTGGATCTTCGAACATCTACATTTATGGTAGGTACAAAACTGTACTATGTTCTTCATCTCACATTGCTGCAGTCCTTACATATGGGTAGAATCCCAAAGCAGAGGTAAGGGAGGATGGCAAAACTATAAGGAATTAGGAGCTGCCAACATGCCTTGCAAAATTGCAGTTGCAAATCCAGCCCTAGATTTAGAGTAAAGTGGAAGGTGGTAATGCTTAGAGAAAGTATGCACTGAACTCCAAGTAGCTGCTTCCAAAATATCTTTAGTAGCCACCCCCCTTAAAAAGGCTGTAGAAGTGGCAGTAGCCCTAGTGGAATGAGGCCTAATCCCAGCTGGAATCTCCTTACCATGATGGGAATAACAGAAGGCAATACAAAACCCAATCCACTTAGAAATAGTTTGTTTTGACACAGGTTTGCCCTGAGAACCCAAAGCAAAAGAAACAAACAACTGCTGAGACTGCCTGAACCCTTTAGTTCTGTTCAAATAATATCGCAACTGTCTGTGTATATCCAAAGTGTGCAAAATCCTTTCCCCTTTATTTTGGGGTTTGCATAAAAAGTAGGCAAATTAATAGTTTGGTTTAAAGCCACACTAGAAACCACTTTAGGCATAAAAGAAGGGTTAGTACGCAAAGACACCCTGTCCTTGTAGAAAATTAAGAAAGGCTCAACTGCCATAAGGGCCTGTAATTCAGAAACCCTTCTCGCAGAGGTAATGGCCAACAAAAAAGCAGTCTTCCAAGATAAATATTTCAACTCTGCCGATGCTGCAGGCTCAAAAGGTTGTAGAGTGAGTTTCTCCAACACAAAATTGAGATCCCAAGCAGGAGTAGGAGCTCTACGTGGGGGTCTTATATTTTTTGCCCCTCTAAGGAATTGCTTAAACAAAGGCTGAGAAAATAATGGTGGGTCACAGTCATAGTGAGCAGAAATTGCTGCAGCATGAACCTTTATAGAGGAGAAGGACAAACCCTTGTCCAATAACTCAGTAAGGTATTGAAGCGCAACACTTAAATTAGGTTTAGAAACATCAAAATCCTTTGCAGTACTCCAAAACAAAAATCTCCTCCATTTATCTGCGTAAACTTTCCTTGTACTAGGCCTTCTGGCCTCCAAAATAACATTCAAAACTTGTTGTGGAAGCTGAGACCCTCCAGGGTTTAAAACAGAATATGCCAGGCTGTCAGATGTAGAGAATGAAGTTTGACATTGAGTAAATGACTGTTCTCCTGAGACAGCAGGTGAGGAATCGAAGGCAAAGGCCATGGAGGCTCCTGTACCAGACTTCTCAGTAATGGGTACCAGTGCTGTCGAGGCCAATCTGGAGCTATTAAAATCATGTTTGGCTTGTCCTGTCTGACCTTCAGCAGTACCTTTGGGAGGAGAGGCAGAGATGGAAAGGCATACACGTGAAGATTGCTCCAATTGAATGAGAGAGCATCCACTTTCCATGCCGAGGGATGAAACCTTTTTGTGCAAAACTTTGGCAGCTGGTAATTCAGTGGAGAAGCGAACAGATCTATGTCTGGAGTTCCCCATAACACTGTCAATCTCTGAAATACATGAGGATCCAATTTCCACTCGTGGGGATCCATAATTTGTCTGCTCAACACATCTGCTAAGGAGTTCTGTGCTCCTGGCAGAAACCTTGCCTGAAGATTTAGCTGTAAACTGAGAGCAGTCTCCCACAAAATCATTGCTTGTCTGCATAGAGGATAAGAATGCATTCCCCTTGCTTGTTGATGTACCACATGACAGTTGTGTTGTCTGTTTGAATCAACACCTGCCCTGGAAGAAGTAAATCCTTGAAAGCTATCAATGCAAATTGGACTGCTAACATCTCCTTCAAGTTGATATGTAGATGTTGAAGTCTGGCAGGCCACGTGTCTTGTATCCATTTTCCATTTAGATGAGCTCCCCAAGCTTTGTCTGAGGCATCTGTCGTTAAAATCTGACTCGCCTCTGGCCGGGTCACAGAGAGTCCCTTGTTTAGGTGACATTCCTGAGCCCACCACAAAAATTCCTTTTGAATGCAAGGTATTATTTGAATGACAGTGTCCAAATCTTGGCAGTGCTGTGTCCATACATTCTTGAGATACCATTGTAGCTTCCTCATATGCAGTTTGGCATTGGGAAGTACCAGAATACAAGATGCCATGAACCCCAAGGCTTGAAGGACTGTCCTTGCAGTCAGCCTGGACTGATGAGACAACTGATGGAAGTAAAGAGAAAGATTCTTTTGTTTGTCCGGGGTCAAAAAGGCCATCTGGGATGCTGTATTCAGTCTCACACCCAGAAAGCACATGTCCTGAGAGGGTACTAGACTGGACTTTATTTCGTTCACAGAATACCCCAGGCATCTTAACACTGCCATCACATACTGTAAATGATGAAGAAGTTCGTCCTTTCCTTGGGCCAGTATCAGGAAATCGTCCAAATAAGGATAAATTTGTATTCCTCTTAGCCTGAAAAAAGCTACCACTGGAGCCAGAACCTTCGTGAACACTCTGGGCACAGTAGATAAGCCAAAGGGCAATGCAGAGAACTGATAATGTGAAGTCCCAGCCCGAAAACGCAGATACTTCCTGCAACTGGGCCTGATAGGAACATGAAGGTAAGCCTCCTTGAGATCCAGGGTCACCATCCCGTGATCTTTGCCCAGCAGAGGTAAAAGCTGTTGTAACGTTAACATTTTGAACTTGGGAATGTCCAGATATGTGTTGAGGATGGATAAATCCAAAATTGGTCTCCACGTGTTTCCTTTCTTTGGTACTAGAAACAGGCGAGAATAAAATCCTAGGCCCACTTCTGGCAGAGGAACCGGTTGTATGGCCCCTATTTGAAGTAGTAGAGAAATTTGTTTGCGAGCCTCTAGTCTTTGCTGAGGAGGAACGTCCGGCATGCCTTTGAAAGGAGGCAAGGTATGGAAATAAAACTTGTAACCCTGGTGTATGATATCCAATACCCATTTGTCTTGGGTAACCAACATCCAATTTTCCTTGAAGAGTGCTAACCTTCCTCCCAAAGGTGCTGCCAGGCAAGAAGGATCTGGCAGCTGCAAAAGTAGGTCATTGGGCCTGTTTACGAAAGGACTGGCCCCTGCCCTCACCCGAAGATTGTGCAGGGGAACTCCCTGTTCTAGGCCTGAAAGAACTCTGAGCTCTGCCCCTACCACGTCTAGATCTACCCCTAGACTGAGAATCATAAGAAGGATACGTCCACCCCTTAGCAGGCCAATTCCTACTAAACTTTGGAGGCTGAACTTGCAAAAAATCTTTAACAGTCTGCATAGACTTAGCCTTGTCTTCCATTTTCTTCAAGACTGACTCCACAGGTGAACCAAACAACACATCAGACTGCAAAGGAGCATCCAAAATCCTTGTCTTAACATGGTCAGATAAATTCTGATAATTCAACCAGGCATGCCTGCGAAGAACTGAGCCAGTGGCAGCCACCCTAGACGAGGCCTGCACAGCATCAAAACCACACTGTAAAGAATGCTTACCCACCTGTTCAGAGACATGCACCAAATCTTGCAATTCTTTACACTCAATGCCTTCCGCCAGAGCATCCACCTTAGACTTCAACTGAGAAAGAAGAAAGTTTTGATATTTTAACATATGAAACTGGCAATTCAAAGCCCTCATAGCTAAGGTAGAAGATGTATAGACCTTTTTTCCCCATCTATCCAAAGCTCTGGCTTCTTTATCTAAAGGAACCGGATTTTTTACAATAGAGGCCTTGACACCCTTAGGTCCTTGACTAATAGTTTCTGGGTCTGCCCTAGGACTCTTATAAAGATATTTGTGAGCCTCAGGCACCCTGTAATACCTATCCGGCTTAACAGGAGCAGGCGGCAGAGAATCAGGATTAAGTGAAGCCTCTGCAAACACATCTTCCACAACATCCAGAACAGGGGGTATAGCCAAAGGCCTATGCGGGGGTAACAGCAAAACTCCCTAAGCCTTTTCCTAGAATCAGAGAAGTCCTGACCTTCCCACTTAAAATGTTCCCTCATAGAATGAAGAGTCTCTGAAAAAGAAAAATCCTCTGGAGGAGAAGCAGAAGGAGTGGAATCATGTGCATCAGAATCAGAATAAGGAGAGTACTCCTGCAAGTCTTCAGCCAAAGACTCTGAAACATCCGAAGCCTGTTCAAAACTTCCCAACTCTGGCTCCACCCTAGGCCTCTTATCAGGAGGGGGCATAGAACCTCTAATCAGAGTAATCAAATCTTCTGCCATTTTAAGCATGTGCTTCTTAGGCACAGACCCTGCTGAACTAGGAGAGACCCCAACAGGAGCTAAAACTGGCCTGCCTCTGGGAGAAGCCTTGGAAACCGAAGGAGAAGGCCTAACCACCCTAGGAAGGGAGGGGAGTACAGTAACTTGAGAAGCCCCTTCGGCCTGACCTGCCTCCTGAGAGACTACTTCCTGCAAAATCAAAGTCTCCCCCTGAGACTCCAGAGAAGTCTCCGCCGGAACCACCGGTTCCACTGAAGCCTCTAAAGAACCGGCGTCCGGAACGGACGACTCATCTTGCCTGGGTTTAACTGCTTTGTCTTTGCGCTTCTTTGCAGAAGCGGGCGCCGGAGAATCCGACGGCATATTATAATTGCACCGCTTCCCAAAGACCAGCCTAGCACAATCTAACCTTCGCTAATAGTGCGTTTATTGAACCTAGCACAAAAGCGACACCCAACAACGTCGTGCTCAGGCCCCAAACAAGGAATACACAAAGAATGATAATCCCTATGCGGTATCTGTTTCCCACAAGAAATACAGTTATTCACTTTTTCTGACATCCGGTAAAATACTGAGGCAAGAAAAAAAACAAAATAATCCCCAACGGGGTACTTAGCCAACTTGGATTCGGTCTGAAACTCCAATTGAAAAATTTCAGAACGCCGAACGGCACTTGCAACGCTGCTTCTGCATCGGACCATGCGGCAAAAAAGACTGAGGAAATGACGTCGGTCATGCGCTTTTGTACCCTGACGTCCTGATGTCAGTTTTAAGCGCCTTGACGAACGTCAGCCTAATACTTTGGTATTCGGGCCGACCGAGGACAGCGGACTACCCATATGTAAGGACTGCAGCAATGTGAGATGAAGAACATCACCCTGGGGGCAGTGGTGAGACCAAATGGCAGAGCTCTGAATTGGTAATGACTGGCTCCTAAGCTGGAAGCGTAGACATCTCCTGGACCGTCTGTCCATTTCTGTATGAAAGAACGCATCCTGAAGATCTATGGAGCACATCCAATTGTCCTGACCCAGAAAGGGGAGAATTGACTGCAGTGTTACCATCCGGAACTTTTCTTTTTGTACAGATTTGTTTAATCTATTGAGATCCAGAATTGGTCTCCAGTCCCCTGTCTTTTTGGGCACTAAAGAATCTTGAGTAAGTTCCGGATCCTACTTGTCCTGCGGGGACTTCCTGGATGGCTCTTTTTTTTCTAGTAGTCTTGAAACTTCTGTGACTGCCTGATCCCTTAGATTGGGTGGAACATCTGGGATGGATTTTTTAGAAATAAGAGGGGGTTGATGAAAGGGAATCTTGTAACCTCCGGATACAATAGATAGTACCCATTTGTCTTTTGTAATATTTTGCCAGGCGATTGGGTACAATGAAAGCCTTCTCCCAACTGCCTCCAGAGTTGAGCAGTCGGGGCATCCCTTCATGGATGTGGATAGGGTTTGGAAGAAAACGTATCTGTCACCCTGATTTTGCAGAGCCTCCTCTGCCACGAGGGCATCTGCCATTGTTGTTTCCCCCTCTGCCCCTGGGGGAAAAATCACCACGTGCGTCAGGCAAGGGTCCCTGGGATTTTTGAAATCACATCTTTCCACCCCTCTAACCCTTTGGGTATGGTCTGGTAGGAGTGGAAAAACGGACTCCCACATCAGAGAGCGTCTTGCCTTCCTGCTGGCACCTGGTAAGCATGTCTTTCACCTGAGGCCCAAAGAGAGGGTGGTAGCCATCAAAGGGGATATTGGTGGACACTCTGAAAGGTTCTGCAAACTGACAGCCGCCAGCCAAGAATGTCTCCTAAGAGCCACTCCTGTTCCTGCTCTGCTCGCTCCACCAGCTGCGTATGAAATAAGCCTCATGGAGGAGTTGACTACTGAATTTAAAGTCGCCAGCTGGGTAGCTACCTTGGCAGAAGCTCCCTCAGCTGTGGGATCTTGTAGAGCATCTCCAAGCTCTTTTATGAGATCCCTCTGAAGCCTAGTAAAATGGGAAAGATAGTTCAGGGACCTAAGGGAGAAGGTCACTGATGAAAACATTAGTTTCCCATATCTGTCCATCATAAGAGAGTCTCTATTCGGTGGATGGATAGATGAGGTTTCAGCTAACTCTCTCTTTGTGGCTGCTGCTACCACCATGGCATCAAATGGGACACCTTTAGTCAGGAACTGTGTCTTGGGGAGCTGTAATAAATTTATTAGGTCTCCTCAGGACAGGTTCCATGGAATCTGGAGCTGACCAAGTCTTTGAAGACACTATGGACATGAGTGGATCAAAAGGTGGTGACACCCAAGAGGTGGAAGGTCAGGAACCAAATGCGTCCAGGTATACAGACTCGTCCTCAGAGGGGCTAGGGAAGTTCAGCTACGCCTCTGCCTAAGAATCTCAAGGATGTCCGAAAAGGAAACATCTTCAGAAGGGGACCTTGGGGACCCCTCCGATTCATCCAGTTCTGTATCGGAGGTGAGTCTCAGGGGAGTCTTGGTGCTTCCTCTTGCACTTTTTTCTTCCGAAAAGCCTGCTTAGAATGCTCTGGGGAGGTTTCGGAAGAAGAGCGTTCACCCAATGGGGTGTCCTGCGGCATAGGTTCCCTACGCTTTGGTGCTGGAGGAGGAGTTGAGGTTGGCACAGGCACCGAGGGGGACGGAGCCAATAGGACCAATAGAGGGGCCTTCTGTGGGGACAGCACTCTCCGCATGACCTCAAAAATGTCATGGTCTCGACACAAAGAGGGCTCCAGCTCCGAAGAGACAAGAATCCCCCTCTGTGCCGAGGGCAACTGCTCCGAAGCTGATGTGGGAGCAGAGCTCAACTGAGCCGACGCTCCGAGAGGGAGAGTGGGGTCAGACAAAGGTCCGATGCCACTTCCCCGCTTGGAGCCGACTAGAGAGCTTCAGCACCCAGATACCTTGATGGAAGGAAGAACCGAAGAGATCAGAGCTGAAGGAACCACTATCAGAACTTCCATGGACTCTGGCTCTGAACTAAGCATAGTCAGAGGAAGAACTGAAATAGAAGCAGATGGAGCAGAGGTCTGTTGAGGCGGGCTCGAAAGCATTTTTCCAAGGGCCTGTGACTTCAGCAACCTACTAACCACTCTCTCCACGTCCTGATCAGACAACCTCGAGGATCAAGAGGAGTGGGAAGATGAGCGATGGACTGGCTTGGCTCTGAATTAAGGGTGATTGTGGCACCAAGCAAATCAGCTCCAATGAAGGAGACCTAGCTCGTTTGTGGCTCTGAGGTAACAGTTGGAGTCGACGTAGTCTTGTCTGTGCTAGAGGGCAGCAACACACTTGGTTTGTCAAGCTCATAGGTCGGTTCTGAGCATGGAGCCAACGGCTTGACTGACTTCAAAGATTTCACTGGCTGAGATGCTTTAGCCGGAGAATCTTGTTTCATCAGTCCACAGAGAATTAGCTTGTTTTTCTGCTCCTGCAGGACCCTTGGACTAAAGGCATGAAAAATAGAGCAAGAGTCCTGCAGGTGCAGATCCCCCTAGTGTACACTAGTGTGCTCCATCTGTCAGATATCTTCTGACAGCATGAGTCACACTTTTTAAACCATGAGGTTTTAACTTCCTTGGACATTTTGAAGTACCACAAAAAGACACTACAATAATAAAAAATTATATTATAAAGGAGAGCCTCTAACTTAAACACCTTTCCTTAAAGGGGGGGGGGGGCTCTCTAACTTAAATGAGTTCAGGGAACAACAGAAGGCCTAGCGACTAAGGAGAGACAGCCAACACAGCACAAAAACCACAAAGGACGAGATAAGGGGTTTACGACTAAATAAACTTACAAACTACTATAACAGAGAAAAAAATATACCAATTTTTCAAGTAAATTATTTGACTTTAAATAGAGAAAAAATGTATACTAAGCCTGTATTGACGTAACCTCACAGCTAAAGCAGCAAAAGAGATCCGAGTAGCTGACGCTGGGCATTCTGGGATAAGGGGTAGCCTCGAGCCAGTAAAGAGCTCTCGAGCTATAGAAAGTGGCCAAGTCGGAAAAGAGTATCGGCTCCAGACGCATCCAGCAAGAATGAAGGTGAGATTGGACAACTTAACATCATGCCTTTTCTTCTGCTATAAATTTTGGTCAGGCTACAACGGGAAAGTCATTCTGGCCGTTTATTACGGAATAACTTTGTTCTATGATAAAATACGTTTAGTACAGATAGTAGCTTAGTTGAAAAATGTGTGTGTGTTTTGTGGTGAATTTGCACACAGCAATGGAAGCTCATATTCTAGTTTTGGTACCAAGATATTCCTAGCTATGACTACCCTTGCAGTGGGAGACAGTAGATGGGAGATTCTATAGCAAAGTTTTAATTGTGAATAAACTTTAGGAGTAATGTCAGTGGAAAGGGAGAAGTTCAAAGATGGATCCAGAATGATGCCTTGGTATCTGTGTTGTACTATGTTAGGGATAAGATTGAGATTCTAGCCCTTTATGGTTAGATTGGGCATGTGGCAAATTTTTGAGGTGTTGCAAACATCACAATAACTTTTGCTGAATTCAAGAAGACAAATAATCATTCATCAGTCAATTAAATCTGTGAATGAGGCCTGGAACTCGGGTTGGAGGCTATCAAGAGTTTTAATGGAATCCGTCATTAGTATGGCATCTGCGTACACTACTAGCCTAAGGTCAGGTAAGTCTACAGTAATAGCATTAATGAATAGAGAGGATAGTAATGAGCCCAGTCCTGAGACAGGTGGTATATCCCTTTCCTAAAAATGCTTTTGACTAAGTATTAGCATAGCTGTAAAAGATTCTGTTTTTCAAACAGTTTATAAACCATAGTAGTGTGTTATCTCCAAAGTTTAGCCTACACCGTTTCTGGAATAGAAGGCTGTGGTCTATAGCCTTAAAGGCTGTTGTCATATCTAAAGTCCTTCATTCATGTTTGTGGCAGTAATATGGGCCATCATTGTACTGAATTAATTTCTTAAACCATGCTGCAAATTGCATAACAGGCTGCACTTATTTATATTAACAGCTGCTTATAGATAAGTTTTTCAAATATTTCTCTTAAGCGACACAAATTTCATATGGGTATAAAGTCTGAGTTCTGAGGGGGAAGAGAAATCTGGGACAGGGGATGACAGAGTGCTTGAGTAAGCTAAGAACTGCCTGTTATGATGAAAGGTTAAAAACACAGGTAAATGTTAGCGATTTTCTCATCAGCAATTTTAAGGAACTGGGATACATTTTGAATTTGGCAGTTTAAGTTGTTAGAGGAAACAGTACAGTTTTAGTTTATTGGTGATGATGGTAAAATTAAAAGTAGCTGAATAAGAGTAAAAAGATACACTTCTGCCCTACTGCTGTTGGCTGTACATTGCCATGTGTACTTTATAAGGTATTTGTAATATCTTTCATAACTGATCTAATTGCAAAAAAACTCCATGGCAAAGTTTGTTTTTACCATTATGTTTACTGCATGGTATTTTAGTGGTCTCTCTAAAATGAACTGCGGGTTTAATCTCTCTCTCCAAAATAATTTATAATGAGAAGTATAAGCTACGTGGCTATCTTAAATATAAAGCCTTTGCACTGTTTGCTGGTTTTCTATATCCTTTTTCCTCACCTTTTGAATAACAAACTGAGTTGGCACATTGTTGTTCTTGTCCTCTGTGGCCTGCTCACAGTGCCCACATTACGTGTGTGTGTCCATCGGCTAGGCCAAGTCAACTTTCTCTGGTCACGCTGATCAAGTAACTGCTTGTTGTTTTCAGTAGCAAGACTACTGCCAGTAAAACAGTTGCACCAATTTACTATAAAGCCCTTTTTTGACAACTCTCTATGCCAGCCCTACCAATTACCAAAACATCATAAGTCCGCATCAAGCTATGGGATATCTGATATTTCGTACTGTGCTGTGCAAATGCTTCTGAATACTCCCAAAAATGCTATTTTATTCCTGCTGTTTGGGTTGAGTTCTTTGAATTTGCCTGAATTTATTATGCACAAAATTCAGAAAACAATCATGAAATGCCCTTACTAAGTAAATGTGCTTACTAACCACATTATAAGGTTGCCAAGGACCAGTTATTTAACAAATAAAGTTGTTTGCCAAAATCAGTTCAGAAGTTGCAGATTGCAAATATGGCATTTAAAGGCACTGACTTGGAATTAGACATCGAGTGTTATACGTTGACCGTGAATCCAAAAATTGGTCCTTACTTTCAGAGTCTTAAAATTCATTAAAAATTGTTTCTTCCATTAGATCAACTGTGTTAGACAAGGGTGTAAAAACAGAATTCCTGGCCATATCTGTTGGATCAAAAATTGAACACAATAATTCAGTACATCAATGTTTAAACTTAGAGACTTCAGGAACTTTTAATTTAATAAGGGATAGTAAAACAACAGTTCTGTTCTTCATTAGTTACATTAAGCATCACTACATTTCATACTTTTAATTCCACAAGTACAAGAAATTAGTATGTCCAGAGTGTCGGTTCAGCTAGCTATGGCTCTGCAATATTTTACACACAGTATCAAAGATTATCAACAAATGGACTCCACAAGCAAGCAAAGAAACACCCCAAATGTCTAAGTATAGATAATGGGGCATAGGGAAGTGCTAAAGGTCTGATTTTAGAGGACACTCCAATGGCTACAACAATAAAACATTTAAAATGTGAGCTACTAAATGGATCATTTAAAGCCATAAATTGCAAACAATTCAAAAGCTTCAGAATACATCACTTAAATGGAACAGCAAAACAATCAGAGCATGCATTTTCATTAACATTAGGGAGAACCAAATACTGAAAGTGATTGAAAGAATAAGCTCAGTGTTTTACATACATACCTTGGGGATGTGGCTTGAGTAGTCTTGTTGCCACCTTTAAATGTTTAGTCCTGCCAAGATCCTCAGATAGTAAATAATACCAGCCACTGAACTCCTGAAGAATAGAGAGACAATAGTTATCTACTTACTATAATGTTAGATCAGTATTGTCTCATTTTCATCTGGTTCAGTGATTGGGCTGTTAGATCCAATGAGATCCAACCTCGACATCTTTTACCAGAGCGCTTTGGATCTGAGACTATGACTCCTCCCCTAGTGTGATTTACCTCAGATCAAGTTTGCTTACTATTTTAATTATACAGACCAAATATTATGGAAAGAAATAACCCCAAAGCGCTCTACACTTAGCAAAGGTGATCTGGAACAAACCAAGTCTTGGTCAAAGTCCATCCGAGCCCCTGAAAATGCAAATGGCAATTTGTAAGGGAGTGAATGTTGTACAGGATGAAAATGATAACTATTATATCCAATGTTGTCTATTTTCGTCCAATTCAATGTTTGAAACAGATTCCCAAGCTACCTAAAAGAATCTGTGTGATCTCTCAAGGAAGGACATTCCAGAGAATGACAGTCGAAGATGTTGGTATACCATGCCTGAAGACTGTGCTGTGAATTGACAGAATTATTATACCCAAAAAAAAAAAAAAAAAAAAAACAGTATTTAGTGCTTTTGTTAGTTTTATTAAAGAACTTCACCGGAAATACACACTATCAACACTCCCGACTTTATATAGTCCCTTATTAATAATTAAATTAACCAATGAAAAACTTTCATGAATATTCAATAAAAATACTCATTATACATTATATTCAAAAAACTTAATCATGTAAAAAAGGCTCATCACGGGCTTGAAATTATAGTAGTCGTAAAATCCACTCTCTAAATCCCAGAACGATATTAATAGAAATGTTATCATTAATTCCTGGTGGGTGGATGGCATCTAACCTTAACTGCCATACTAACTCCCTGTTTAACGGTGGTTGGAAAAAAAAAGTTATGTCTTACCATAACATTCCATCTGTGTTGTCGATATTCACTAATCCTTGACTGTGGGCTTGTTTCTGAGCCTTGGAACTGACTCGGCCGTTGACTTCAACTTGCGCCTTCCAAACTCTCGAGCTAGGCTCTACCCATAATGCTACTCTCTAAATTACCTCAGATCAAGATTGCCTAAAATAGTAGAAGACAGATGGTAAATAAGAAAAGACCAGATCTGTGTCCCTATTATGAAGCCAGTCTTGGGGGTATTTGGTCCACTAAGAGTCTCAGGCTGAGGAAAGGAGGGGGGAATGTCAAGAATTAGTGAAGACTGACAACAAATGAAACATTATGGTAAGACATAACTTCTTTATCTGATGTTGTCAATCTTCACATAATCCTTGACTGTGGGACAGAGTCCCTAGCTACCTGAATCATGCGAGGTCTCACAGAAGAATATTCCTAAGCACCATCGAACCGAAAGATGCACGTCCTCTAGAGACCCGGTCCAATTTGTACTGACTGATAAAGGTATGACGAGGAGACCATGTGGCTGCTGCACAAATGTCATCCAAAGAAGCTCAGGCATGAAATACTGCAGAAGCTGCCACAGCTCTAGTTGAGTGGGCTTTCACTGTGCACGGAAGGTGAAGCCCCTTTGAACGATAAATAAACGTGACACAATCTCAGCCATTTAGCTAAGGTAATCTTCGCAATTGGTTTACCAAAGGAAAGTGAGGAAAAGGCAACAAATAATTGGTCAGATTTCTTTTATTCTGTGAAGATAAAAACGTAATCGTGTATGAACTTCTAACATATGTAAACAATACTCTCCTTTATTGGAGAAATTAGGGAATAAGACCGGTAGTTGCAATGTCTGATTGATAAAGGATTCTGAAACTACCTTTGGCGAGAAGGAAGGATTAGTCATGAGGTACACCCTTGTCTTTGTGAAATATTATGGAGGCAGATTTGCAGGACAAGGCTTGAATTTCAGATACTCTTCTTGCAGAAGTGATTGCTACTAAAAATAAAGTTTTCCAAGTCAGAGACTTTAAATCACATGTAGCTGACGGTTCAAAAGGGGGAAAGAGTAAGCGATTGTAGAACTGGGGGTAAATCCCATGGAGCAATGAGCTCTTTAAATGGAAGTCTTAAACATTAGGATTCCCTTCAAAAAGGCTTTACAAAGCTTATGTGACATTAAGAGTTGTATGAAAGGTTGGACACTAAGGAGGGAGAAAAGGACCTGCACCGATTGGCTAGACAGACGGATTGAGCTAGGAAAGATGTGCAGCAGGTAAAGATGATAAAGGATAATGAGGAAAACATATTCAAGCGAGAAGTGTGTGTTGAGGAGATGGAGAGAGTACTTTGAGGGGTTGATGAATGAAGAGAATGAGAGTGGATGATGTAGGGATAGTGAATCATTAAGTACAATGGATTAGCAAGGAGGAAGTAAGGATAGCTATGAAGAGAATGAAGAATGGAAAGGCTGTTGGCCCAGATGATATACCTGTGGAAGTATGGAGGTGTTTAGGTGAAATGGCAGTGTAGTTTTTAACCAGATTGTTTAATGAAATCTTGGAAAGTGAGATGATGCCTGAGGAATGGAGAAAAAGTGTTTTGGTACCGATTTTTAAGAATAAGGGTGATGTGCAGAGCTGTAGTAACTACAGAGGGATTAAATTAATCGGTCACAGCATGAAGTTATGGGAAAGAGTAGTGGAAGCTAGGTTAAGAAGGGACGTGATGATTAGTGATCAGGAGTATGGTTTCATGCCGGGAAAGAGCACTACATATGCGATGTTTGCTCTGAGTGTTGATGGAGAAGTACAGAGAATGTCAGAAGGAGTTTTATTGTGTTTTTGTAGACTTAGAGAAAGCATATGACAGGGTGCCTAGAGAGGAGTTGTGGTATTGTATGAGGAAGTCAGGAGTGTCAGAGAAGTATGTAAGAGTGGTACAGGATATGTACGAGGGTAGTGTGACTGCGGTGGGAGTGACAGATGCATTTAAGGTGGAAGTGGGGTTACATCAAGGATCTGCTCTGAGCCCTTTCTTATTTGCATTGGTGATGGACAGGTTGGCAGACGAGATCAGACAGGAGTCCCCGTGGACTATGATGTTTGCAGATGACATTGTGATCTGTAGTGAGAGTAGGGAACAGGTGGAGGAGACCCTGAAGAGATGGAGATATGCTCTAGAGAGAAGAGAAGAGAAATGAAGGTCAGCAGGACTAAGACAGAATATATGTGTGTGAATGACAGGGAGGATAGAGGAATGGTGAGGATGCAAGGAGTAGAGGTGGCGAAGGTGGATGAGTTTAAATACTTGGGGTCAATAGTTCAGAGTAACTGAGTGTGGAAGAGAGGTGAAGAAGAGAGTACAGGCAGGATGGAGTGGGTGGAGAAGAGTGCCAGGAGTGACTTGTGACAGACGAGTACCTGTACGAGTGAAAGGGAAGGTCAAGAGGATAGTGAGACCAGCTATGTTATATGGGTTGGAGACAGTGGCATTGACAAAAAGGCAGGAGTTTGAGCTGGATGTGGCAGAGTTAAAGATGTTAAGATTTGCACTGGGTGTGACGAGGTTGGACAGGATTAGGAATAAGTATATTACAGGGTCAGCCCAGGTTGGAAGGTTTGGAGACAAAGCCAGAGAGGCAAGATTATGTTGGTTTGGACATGTGCTGAGGAGGGATGCTGAGTATATTGGGAAAAAGATGCTAAGGATGAAGCTACCAGGTAACAGGAAAAGAGGAAGGCCTAAGATGAGGTTTATGGATGTGGTAAGAGAGGACATGCAGGTGGTTGGTGTGACAGAGCAAGATGCAGAGGACAGGAAGAAATGGAAACAGGTGATCCGCTGTGGTGACCCCTAATGGGAACAGCTGAAAGAAGATGATGTGACATTAAGTGAAGAACCATCGAAACCAGTATGGAAATTAGATATCCTGGTGTGATGGACCCTAATGGTAGAGGCGGAAGAGCCAGTTTGATAGATTAGCTAAAAAAATCCAATGCTTTATGCACAGGGACTATGTATAGGGGTCCAGAGCATTAAGAGCCCATCTAGCAATTTTTTTTCCATTTACTCTGGTACAGTCATAGTAGAAGGTTTGTGATGGGCCACAATGACTTGATGGATGGGAGAGGAAAGGGAAGAATGCCTGGCAATCATGGGAATTGGAGAAGCCATGCAGTGAGCTTGAGATGTTGGAGCTTCAGATGAACCATTCCTTCTGGAAGAGATAACAGAACTGGAGCTGGGTCCAGAATCCAAGACTTCCAAAGTAGGTGAGGCCAAATGAAGGGAAAAGTACAGTTTTGTACCTACCATAAATGTAGATGTTCGAAGATCCACATTGCTGCAGTCCTTACACTTGGGTAGTCCGCTGTCCTCGGTCGGCCCGAATATCAAAGTATAAGGCTGACGTCGGTCAAGGCGCATTAGACTGACATCAGGACGTCAGGGTACAAATGCGCATGACCGACGTCATATCCTCAGTCTTTTCTTGCCCCAGATGTCAGAAGACCCTAAAAAGAAAGGTCAAAACCAAAAGACAGCAAACAACCAACCAACCACCCTTGCACTAATAATATGTACAATATATACAATATACACAATATTTACAATCCAACCCACACAACCGCCTCTAACTACAGAGGGAAGGAGGGAGGGTATTGGACTGCAGCAATGTGGATCTTCGAACATCTACATTTATGGTAGGTACAAAACTGTACTATGTTCTTCATCTCACATTGCTGCAGTCCTTACACTTGGGTAGAATCCCAAAGCAGAGGTAAGGGCGGATGGCAAAACTATAAAGAAGCAGGAGCTGCCAAAATGCCCTGTAAAATAGCAGTGGCAAAACCAGCCCTAGATTTAGAGTAAAGTGGAAGGTGATAATGCTTAGAGAAAGTATGCACTGAACTCCAAGTAGCTGCCTCCAAAATATCTTTAGTTGCCACCCCCCTTAAAAAAGCTGTCGAAGTGGCAGTAGCCCTAGTGGAATGAGGCCTAATCCCAGCTGGAATCTCCTTGCCATGATGGGAATAACAGAAAGCAATGCAAAACCCAATCCACTTAGAAATAGTTTGTTTTGACACAGGCTTGCCCTGAGAACTCAAAGCAAAAGAAACAACTGCTGAGACTGCCTGAACCCTTTAGTTCTGCTCAAATAATATCGCAACTGCCTGTGTACATCTAAAGTGTGCAAAATCTTTCCCCTTTATTTTGGGGATTTGCATAAAAAGTAGGCAAATGAATAGTTTGGTTTAAAGCCACACTAGAAACCACTTTAGGCATAAAGGAAGGATTAGTACGTAAAGATACCCTATCCTTATGGAAAATTAAGAAAGGCTCAACCGTCATAAGGGCCTGCAATTCAGAAACCCTTCTTGCAGAGGTAATGGCCAACAAAAAAGCAGTCTTCCATGATAAATATTTCAACTCAGTAGTAGCTGCAGGCTCAAAAGGTTGTAGAGTAAGTTTCTCCAACACAAAATTGAGATCCCAAGCAGGAGTAGGAGCTCTACGTGGGGGTCTTATATTCTTTGCCCCTCTAAGAAATTGCTTGAACAAAGGATGAGAAAACAATGGTGGGTCACAGTCATAGTGAGCCGAAATTGCTGCAGCATGAACCTTAATAGAAGAGAAGGACAAACCTTTGTCCAGTAACTCAGTAAGATATTGAAGAGCCACACTTAAATTAGGCTCAGAAACATCAAAATCCTTTGCTGCACTCCAAAATAAAAATCTCTTCCATTTATCTGCGTACACCTTCCTTGTACTAGGCCTTCTAGCTTCCAAAATAACATTCAAAACTTGCTGTGGAAGTTGAGACCCTCTATGGTTCAAAACAGAATATGCCAGGCTGTTAGGTGAAGAGAGTGAAGCTTGACATTGAGTAAATGACTGTTCTCCTGAGACAACAGGTGTGGAATCGAAGGCAAAGGCCATGGAGGCTCCCGTACCAGACTTCTCAGTAATGGGTACCAGTGCTGTCGAGGCCAATCTGGAGCTATTAAAATCATCTTTGGCTTGTCCTGTCTGACCTTTAGAAGTACCTTTGGGAGGAGAGGCAGAGGTGGAAAGGCATACACATGAAGACTGCTCCAATTGAAAGAAAGAGCATCCACTTTCCAAGCTGTGGGATGAAACCTTTTCGTGCAAAACTTTGGCAGCTGGTGGTTTAGAGGAGAAGCGAACAGATCTATGTCTGGAGTTCCCCATGACACTGTCAATTTCTGAAATACATGAGGATCCAATTTCCACTCGTGGGGATCCATAATTCGTCTGCTCAACACATCTGCTAAGGAGTTCTGTGCTCCTGGCAGAAACCTTGCCTGAAGATTTAGCTGTAAACTGAGAGCAGTCTCCCACAAAATCATTGCTTGCCTGCATAGAGGATAAGAATGTGTTCCCCCTTGCTTGTTGATGTACCACATGACAGTTGTGTTGTCTGTTAGAATCAACACCTGCCCTGGAAGAAGTAAATCCTTGAAAGCTATTAATGCAAACTGGACTGCTAACATCTCCTTCAAGTTGATATGTAGATGTTGTAGTCTGGCAGGCCACTTGTCTTGTATCCACTTTCCATTTAGATGAGCTCCCCAAGCTTTGTCTGAGGCATCTGTCGTTAGAATCTGACTCGCCTCTGGCCGGGTCACAGAGAGTCCCTTGTTTAGGTGACATTCCTGAGCCCACCACAAAAACTCCTTTTGAATGCAAGGTATTATCTGAATGACAGTGTCCAGATTCTGGCAGTGCTGTGTCCATACATTTTTGAGATACCATTGTAGCTTCCTCATATGCAGTTTGGCATTGGGAAGCACCAGAATACAAGATGCCATGAACCCCAAGGCTTGAAGGACTGTCCTTGCAGTCAGCCTGGACTGATGAGACAATTGATGAAAGTAAAGGGAAAGATTCTTTTGTTTGTCCGGGGTCAAAAAGGCCATCTGGGATGCTGTATTCAGTCTTACACCCAGAAAGCACATGTCCTAAGAGGGTACTAGACTGGACTTTATTTCGTTCACAGAATACCCTAGGCATCTTAGCACTGCTATCACATATTCCAAATGATGAAGAAGCTCGTCCCTTTCTTGAGCCAGAATCAGGCAATCGTCCAAATAAGGATAGATCTGTATTCCTTTTAGCCTGAAGAAAGCTATCACTGGAGCCAGAACTTTCGTGAACACTCTGGGTGCAGTAGATAAGCCAAAGGGCAATGCAGAGAACTGATAATGAGAAGTCCCAGCCCGAAAACGCAGATACTTCCTGCAACTCAGTCTGATAGGAACATGAAGGTAAGCCTCCTTGAGATCCAAAGTTACCATCCAATGATCTTTGCCCAGCAGAGGTAAAAGCTGTTGTAACGTCAACATTTTGAACTTGGGAATGTCCAGATAAGTGTTGAGGATAGATAAATCCAAAATTGGTCTCCACGTGTTCCCCTTCTTTGGTACTAGGAACAGGCGAGAATAAAAACCTAGGCCCACTTCTGGCATAGGGACCAGCTGTATGGCCCCTATTTGAAGTAGTAGAGAAATTTGTTTGTGAGCCTCTATTCTGTGCTGAGGAGGAACGTCTGGCATGCCTTTGAAAGGAGGCAAGGTATGGAAATAAAACCTGTAACCTTGGTGTATGATATCCAATACCCATCTGTCTTGGGTAATTAAACTCCAATTTTCCTTGAAAAGTGCCAACCTTCCTCCCAAAGGTGCTGCCAGACAAGAAGGCTCTGGCAGCTGAAAAGGTAGGTCATTGGGTCTGTTTACGAAAGGACTGACCCCTGCCCTCACCCGAAGACTGTGCAGGTGAACTCCCTGTTCTAGGCCTGAAAGAGCCCTGAGCTCTGCCCCTACCACGTCTAGATCTACCCCTAGACTGGGAATCATACGAAGGATACGTCCACCCCTTGGTAGGCCAATTTCTACTAAACTTCGGAGGCTGAACCTGCAAAAAATCTTTAACAGTCTGCATAGACTTAGCCTTGTCTTCCATTTTCTTTAAGACTGCCTCAACAGGAGAACCAAACAACACATCAGATTGTAAAGGAGCATCTAAAATCCTAGTCTTAACATGGTCAGATAAATTCTGATCCCTCAGCCAGGCGTGCCTGCGAAGAACTGACCCAGTGGCAGCCACCCTAGACGAGGCCTGTACAGCATCAAAACCACATTGCAAAGAATGCTTACCCACCTGTTCAGAAACATGTACTAAATCTTGTAACTCTTTACACTCAATACCTTCTGCCAGAGCATCTACCTTAGACTTCAATTGAGAAAGTAGATCGTTTTGGTATTTCAACATGTGAAACTGGCAATTCAAAGCCCTCATAGCTAGGGTGGAAGAAGTATAGACTTTCTTTCCCCATCTATCCAAAGCCCTGGCCTCTATCTGGAGGAACCGGATTTTTAACAACAGAAGCCTTAACACCCTTAGGCCCCTGACTAACAGTTTCTGGGTCCGCCCTAGGACTCTTAAAAAGATACTTATGAGCTTCAGGCACCCTGTAATACCTATCCGGTTTAACAGGAGCAGGAGGCAAAGAATCAGGATTAAGAGAAGCCTCTGCAAACACATCTTCCACAACATCCAGAACAGGAGGTATAGCCAAAGGCCTATGCTAGGGTAAAAACAAAAATTCCCTAAGCCTTTTCCTGGAATCAGAGAAGTCCTGACCTTCCCACTTAAAATGCTCCCTCATGGAATGAAGAGTCTCTGAAAAGAAAAATCCTCAGGAGGAGAAGCAGAAGGAGTAGAATCATCCACATCAGAATCAGAATAAGGAGAATACTCCTGCAAGTCTTCAGCCAAGACTCTGAAACATCCAAGCCTGCTCAAAACTCCCCAACTCAGGTTCCACCCTAGGCCTCTTATCAGGAGGGGGCAAAGAACCTCTAATCAAAGTAATCAAATCTTCTGCCATTTTAAGCATATGCTTCTTGGGCACAGATCCTGAAGAACTAGGAGTGACACCAACTGAAGCTAAACCTGGCCTGCCTCTGGGAGAAGCCTTGGAAACAGAAGGAGAGGGCCTAACCACCCTAGGAAGGGAGGGGAGTACAGTAACCTGAGAAGCCCCTTCAGCCTGACCTGCCTCCTGAGAGGCCACATCCTGCCATAACAAAGTCTCCCCCTGGGACTCCAGAGAAACCTCCGGCGGAACCACCGGCTCCACCGACACCTCTAAAGAACCGGCGTCCGCACGGACGACTCTTCTTGCCTGGGCTTAGCTGCTTTATCCTTGCGCTTCGAAGAAGCGGACGCGGAGCATCCGACGGCATATTATAATTGCACCGCTTCCGAAGACTAACCTGGCACAATCTAACCTTCTCTTAATAGTGCGCTTATTGAATCTAGCACAAAAGCGACACCCAACAACGTCGTGCTCAGGCCCTAAACAAGGAATACACAAAGTATGATAATCTCTATGCGGTATCTGTTTCCCACAAGAAATACAGTTATTCACTTTTTCTGACATCCGGTAAACCACTGAGGCAAGAAAAAACTAAAATATTCCCCAACGGGGTACTTAGCCAACTTTGACTCTGTCTGAAACTCCGAATTCGAAAAATTTCAGAACGCCGAACGGCACTTGCAACGCTGCTTCTGCATCAGACCATGCGGCAAAAAAGACTGAGGATATGACGTCGGTCATGCGCATTTGTACCCTGACGTCCTGATGTCAGTCTAATGCGCCTTGACCGACGTCAGCCTTATACTTTGATATTCGGGCCGACCGAAGACAGCGGACTACCCAAGTGTAAGGACTGCAGCAATGTGAGATGAAGAACATCCAAACTTGTCGAGGCCAGAATGGGGCAATGAGGATTATTGTGTTCTTCAACCTCTTTGCTTTCTTTAGAAACTGAGATATCAGGGGAGTTGTGGGAAGGGCGTGCAAGAGACCGGGGGGGGGGGGCAATCATGGAGAACGTGTCTCTCGGTGACTTCCCCAGAGGGGGAATCAGGGCAAAGTAACTGTTGCACATGTTGTTCAGAGGGGATGCAAAGAAATTGCTGCAAGGTTGGCCACAGAGCTGGAAGATCTTTTCCATCACCACAGGACTGAGAGACCACTTGTGAGGCATCAAAATAGTTCTGCTTAACTTGTCTGCCATCACGTTGGAGTTCCCCGTAATATGCGTTGCCATCAGAAAGCAGAAGGAAGAAATTGCCCATTGCCAAACTCTGAGGGCTTCTTGACACAGTGGGTTAAGATTTGGCTCCTCCTATTTTGTTGATGTATCAGACTACCGACTTGTCTGTTTGGACTATCACTGTCCCTAGGGGAAGGGCATCTTGAAATACTTACAATGCTAAGAGCACCACCCTCAACTCTAGAACACTGATGTGCAAACTGGCTTCCAGTGGTGACCAAGTGCCTTGGACTGTCCTTCCCAGATAATGACCCCCCCCCCCCCAAATCTGGGAAGAATCAGTGGTCACTATGGCTTCGGGCTGTGGAAGGATGAAAGGATGGGCTAAAAGTATCTCACTGGAATGGAGCCACCATGACAGGTCTTGTTTGCAGTGACTGGTGATCAAGATGTGATGGGACATCGGCTGATTCACCAAGGACCTTTGGGAGGCCAGAAGCCATTGGAGAACTTGCATGTGATATCTGGCTAAGTGAACTAAAGTAATAGAGGCTGCCATCGAGCTTAGTGCCTGTAGGATTAGCCTGGCTAGGACACTTCTGTTCTGAATAATATGGTTACTTGTGACCTGATCTTTTGGAGCCTTTCTACTGGGAGTGAAGCAAGTCCTGTAACTGTACTTAATAGAGATCCAGTAAATTTCAGTTGCTGTGTAGGTTGCAAATTTGACTTTTTATAATTTACTGAAATGCCTAAAGAAGTGCAAAGATGCAGAGTGTAATTTCTTGCCCGTTCTAGTTGATGCCTGGTGGTACTGGTAAGGAGCCAATCAAAAAAAGAAAAATTCGAAATCCCTGCAGTCTGAGATGAGCGACTATTACTGCCATGTATTTGGTAAACACCCTGGGTGGCTGTGGTGAGACAAAAGGGCAGTGCTCTGACTCCCAGCTGGAAGCTCAGGAATCTCCTGGAGCGTTTGTCCATTTTTATATGGTAATGCGCATCCTAAAGATTTATACAAAACAGCCAATCATCTTGTTCCAAGAATGGAAGTATTGACTGCACAGAGACCATCCGGATTTTGGTTTGTTGAACTGGCTGAGATCCAAAATGGGTCTCCAGTCCCCTGTTTTTTTGGGCACTAAAAAGAATCTCTAGTAAAACCCGGATCCCTCTCTGGTCTGGTGGGACTTCTTGGATGTCACTTCTCTAGCAGTTTTTGAATTTCTACGACTACTGCTTCTCTGTGACTGGGTAGAATGTCTGGGAGTCTTTTGTGTTTTTGGGTTTGAGGAAAGGGCAATAATGTAACCTCTAGAAATGATTCCCTGCACCCATTTGTCCAATGTTAACTGTAGCCAGGCAGATTGGTGTAGGGATAATCAACCCCCAAATGCCACCAGAGGAAGGCAATCGGGCCTCTGTTCAGGAGTGCTAGTAGAAGCTATCAGAGAAGGTATCTCTGGACCCCTGGTTCTGCAGACCACCTCTGCCTCTAGGATGGCATCTTCCACGGTTACTTCCCCCTCTGCCCCAGGGATGTCTTTACCACGAGTCCTAGAAAGGCCCTTGGGACATTTTGAACCATAGCCTCCCACTTCTTTGGTTCCTGGAGTATGGCCACTGAGGAGTGGAGAAGCATACACCTATGGCAGAAAGTCTTCCCATCTTTCTTACATTTGGCCAGTGTGTCTTTTACCTTGGGTCCAACAGGGATGATCCATCAAACGGAGTGTTGATGAACAAAGATTTAAATGGCTCCGCAAAGTCACACAAGCACATCTAGGCGCTTCTCCTAATGGCTACGCCTGAACCCATGGCTGTGCAGGCAATTAGCATCATGGATGAGTTAGACATTGCTTCGAGGGTGGCAAGCTGAGAGGTAACTGTTGTACATCTTCATCTACTGCTCCTGTGACAGTAATGGACAGCTCTTTGATCAGATCTCTCTGTAGCCTGGTAAGTGCAGCATGTAGTTCAAAGACCTAACAGCAAAGGTCAATGAAGCATAAATACGCTTCCCAAATCTATCCATAGTCCTGGACTCCTTGTTTGGAGGATGGACTGTAGGACTTTCCTCAGCAAGTTCCTTCTTTGTGGCTGCCGCTATCACCATGGCAACTACGGGAATCCCCTTAGTCCAATGCTGCTCTTCCTTGGGGGCAGAAAGGATCCGGTCTGGCCTCTTGGGGATCTGTTCAATGGAGTCGGAGATCTTCCACACCTGCTGAATGATCAATTTAATGAGCTCATCAGTGGGTGGAGAGATCCAAGAGGTAGAGGGTTGGACATGAAAAGCCTCCAGGTATACAGACTCCTCCAAGGAAGGCTGGGGGGAAGACCAGCCACCCCTCTGTTTCAGGATGTCCCCGAAGGAATCATCATCAGGGGCTTACCTGAGAAAATCTTCCCCCTCACCAAAATCAGTAATCTCCATGAAGGACTCCTCCAGGGAGTCTAAGTGCTTCCTCTTGGACTTCGTCTTAGCAGATACTTCCTCGGGGAATGTTCTGGGGAAGTATCCAAAGAGGAAAACGGCAAGGTGGGCCTTTCCTGAGGCTTTTGTGCCCTCTGTCCCAGGCATGAGGTTGATGGTAGCTCTGGTTGAGGGGATGCAGAAGTTGTCCAACAGGGATGGCAAGGACTGGAACTCCACAATAGCCAACCCCCTTCTGCATGATCCAGAAGGCCAGCCCCCCCCCCCACACATAGAGTGATGGGAGCCTGGAACCAAAACAGACCCCTTTGAAACCGTGGTCCGACCCTGCACCGAGGAGGTGGCCCCTGAAGCAGAAGTTTGGGTTGAGCCAATGAAAGCCGAAGCACCAAGGGGCATGGAGGGCTCCAAAAAAAAGAAAAAAGTTTTTACCTGCCCCTCGGAACCGGCAATGAAGCCTCGACCCTGGGAGACCTCTGGTTCCAAAAGACTGGAGGAGCTCAATGCAATTCCTGGTTCCAGAGAACAGGCTCTTACCGGAACCAAGACAGTAGGAGCCAGATACTTTGGTGTCAGGGGCTCCAATGACAACAATGGAGTTGGAGGAAGAAGGTGAGACGGTGTCAAAGTAGGACAAATCCTGGTGCCAACTTGGGTGGGAACTAAAGATGAAGGTAAATCCCTTTGCCATCAAGAGCTGGTCCACCAGCCTCATGATGTCTGATTCTGACAGGCTCTTAGTGGATGGAATAGAAGATGCAGAAGGCGACCTAGGTGGTCTCGGTTCCAAGAAAGGGCTAGGTGGTTGGTCCTTATATGGATTGCCCGAGGGAAAGCAACTTGTTCTTGGAGTCTAAATCAAAGTGGTCTGCTATGGTACCAACAAAACTTCTGGTGCCGAAGCAGCAATTGTCTTGTCTGAGGAAGTAGAAGGTGCCAAGTCTGTCTTGCCTGTCTGTGCTGAGGGAACTGTTGACACCATGCACTGTTTAGATACCTTTTTAGGTGGTTCCAAGGAACTGCTTGGAGCAGAGAGTGAGCATTTCTTCTGTTTAGTAGAGTAGGAAGTAGAGGATGATGAACTAGCTTCAGTCCTAGGCCCAGATATGGCCTGTTCAAGTCCTCTTTTAGTAAGCCTTTCAAAATTAACTTGTTTCTCCACTCAGTTAAAGTCCTTGCCGAGAAATGATGACATACACAGCAGTTTTCTTGCAGGTGTACAACTCCTAAACAATATACACACACCAGACATGCCCATCTGAATTGGGTGTCTTTCTTCTTTCTGTCGCACTTCTGGAACCTCTTAACGGCAGAAGTGCCCTTAAAAGGTTTAACAGATTAATCAGATTTATCAGTCATACCAGAAAAGAACGCTTAAAGCTGATAAAGACGACACACACACTTGGAAAAGGGGACAGCAAAGTTTGTTTTTTTTGGCTAGAGGAAAAAGTGAAAGGGGTATCAACTATGGCAGCCAAAAATACCTAAATAGATAAAAGGAGAGTACTAGCAATGGTACGAAGAGTAATCAACCTAATCGCAAACCAGATAAAATAAAAAAATCAGGACCACGTGAAACATCCGCTACATTAATAAAAATAATGGAAATAACCAAATGACTAAGCGCTTTCACCAGAACGTACAATGGCTTCTTCAGAGTCACTTAGATGAATTAAAATAACCATTTAAATACTAAACAATACACTGACATCACCAATCAGTGCTGACACTAAAGATGACATCATGAAAACATCACTTCCTTCTATCAAAATAATTAATCACATGTACCAACATCTATAAAATCTACACAAAGTACTTAAAAACACATGCCAAAAAATATATGTAATACAACATAACCTGACAAATCATTCCCATGTGGTAATAAAGGGGAAAGGGGGTTTAATTATTGCTCAAATCTGTTACTTAAGCCCAACGTGAAGTGTGTGAACAGTCAAAAACAGTGTAGAGATCAAACCCAGCCTTGAAACAAAGGTTTTTTATGTTAGGCAAAAACAACCTTAAATCACATTCGGCCTTTGTTTTAATATGGGCATCAGGGAAATACTGTTGTTTAAGCCAGGTGGACTTAGAGCATTTAACCTAAGCTACCATCTAAAGTCTTTGACCTCAACCTCTGTTTTAAGGTCACCACCTCTTTCTTTGTTGTAAACCCTATCCACCACAAAAAAAAATAAATTTTTTAAAATGTTTACACTGCATGCTGTGCAAATAAAGTGTATTATGCACATTTTTATTTTTAATGGACATTAAATGCTCTGATATCCTATCCCGAAGCCTGCAGTTTACCTTACCCACACAGAAACTCTCTCAGGCAGTGCAAGTTGCTACATACACTAACATAGATGTGTTACAGTCACATTTTCCAGGGCATGCTACAGAAACATTGTAGTTTTTAATCATCACATAAGGGCCATCATTTTTATACCTGCAGTACCTGCATGCCCCACATTTGAATATCATAGAAAGATATTTGTCCCCTACTATATACTACTTTTGGTGTGTTACCCAGTATTAATTTAGTGTTGGTATCCAAATAGACACTCCAACTTTTATTCAGGGCTGTAACCAATTGGGGGGCCAATGTGTTATATTTCAATAGCCAAACATCCGATGTTTTGATAGCCTTCTCAACTTGTGACCCTACAACAAACATTCTCAAAATCGGGGTGTACAAGGTTTCCCTCCTCTTCAGAATCTCTTTCTTGGCACTGAGTAACAATTTCAAGGGATATCCCCTCGCTAAAAACATGCCAATCAGCTTAAACAGCTCTTTCCTTAAACAAATTGTTGCCACTAACTAATCGAGATGTTCTCACCATTTGTCCTTTGAAAATGCTTTTTCTTTGATGTCAAGGGTGACTATGTGTTTCTTTCCTGTAAATGTTGCTGCTTAAATCTTGTGGAGTCTATCAATTTTATATTTAGAAATATGATCTCCTCTGAGTACCAAGTATATGTAAATCTGAGGAAAGAAGTTGCACTATTCAAGTACTCAATGAACTACTATTTGGGATATGTTACCATTCCATAAGATGAGTACATCATCCAAAAACCTATCGTACAACCTGATGTTCTCCATAAATGTTGAACACAAAATGTTATTCCCCAATAAAGGACTAAACTGGCAAAGACAGGGGCACACCTGGCCCCCATCTCTATGAATTCACCTTCAAAATTTTAAAAAACAATTTTAAGTTATCTCCATCAATTCAAGCAAAAAATGTATTTTGGTTTTATCAACTCTCCAACTAAGAGACTTTCATGAAACGTATAAACCATGATCGTGGGGAATTACAGTGAATAAATTTATCATATCGATTGTGACAAATGTGTAGTGAACATCACCGTTTAATGCACTTAAACATTCCAGGCAATGACAAGAGTACTTAAGAATGTGCTCAGCATCTTCCAGGGCAACTTTAGCCCAACTGTCCAGAAATGCTGCAAGGGGTTCAGTTTTCAAATATGGACTATTGCATCTCTCGGTAATTGTCCTTGTGGAGGGATGTGGGCAAAGTAACTGATGCATTTGTTTAGGTAAGAGGCAAAGAGGTCGCAGCAAGGTTGGCTCCAGCAGCTGAAGAGTTCTGTTGCTACTGTCTGTTTGAGAGGCAAACTGAGGTAATAGGATACACCTGCTCAACTTGTCCAGTAGTACATTTGACAACCCAGGATTGCCCAATGCCAGACTCGCATGGCCTCCTGGCAAAGTTAAGAATGTGTTCCACCTTGTTGTTGATGTACCACATCACTGACAGTCTGTCTTGATGGAAATTACATTCTTGAGTAGGTTTTCCTGCAATTCTAGGAGGACTGCTCATCTCCAAGGCACTGATGTGAAGTTCAGCCTTGAAGGAGAAGTTATCCACCACTTTTTATGGTTTCTGCATACTTCAGTAAAAGCCAGATTCTAGTGTGGAAATGGTGTAGAATCTGACTACTGGACTGATACAATATCCACTGTAACACTCTCATATGGTATCTTGCTAGTGGCACTAACATAATAGCAGAGGCCATCAGACCTAACAAATGAAGAATCCGCCTTGCTTGTGGGTGGGGATGTTGAACTACATTGGAGGCCACCAGTCTTAACAGAACTCTTGCAATTCGGAGTTTGGCAATTCATCAAATTATATAAATCTGGCATCCAATGAATTCTGTGCGCTGGGGGGGGGGGGGTCTGCTCTTCATATGATTGATTGTTATTCCCAACTGATATGCAAGATGAAGTAGGAAAGCTTGGTGCTGTAGCAGTAGATCCCTGGAGGTAGCAGGTAGGAATCAATCATCTAAATATGGACTTGGATCCCTTGCAGTCATAGGTGAGCTGCCACCACTGCCATAACTTTGGTGAACAATCAGGGGGATCTTTGGTGAGACCGAATGGCAGTGCTCTGTACTGGTAATGACTGGCTCCCAGACAGAAATGGAGAAATCTACTGGATTGTCTTCAAATCTTGGTCTGGTAAGTAGGCAATTTGGAGGTGTACACAGTACATTCAATCACCCTTCCTCAAGCAAGGTAATATGGACTGTACTGTGACCATCTGGATTTTCCTCGGTTTGAAAAATTGATTTGAGGTGTCTAATGTTCAATATTTGCTCGGGTTATTTATTTATTTATTTGCATTTGTTCCTATCTTCTTCAAAACTAAGAACCACCTGGAATAGACTCGGGATTTTAACTGGTCTGGGAGACCTGTTAGAGGACTCCTGTTTTGCAACTTTGACACTGCTGTGGACTAAAAATGATCAGGTGGAGTACTGGGAATCATCAGTCTTTTCTTTGGAGGATACAAAAAGGGTACGGAATAGACTGATGATTATCCTTACCACCCTTGAAACAGAAGTGATTTGCCAGGCTTGAGGGTGTAATGTTAACTGCCTCCAGAGTGCAGCAACCAGGTAACCCTTCAAGGACGCTGGTATGGTTTTCCCAGTGAAAGAACCACAAAAACCTTAGTTCTGCAGTCTGCCTCTGCAGCAATGTCCATGCAAACTGCCTTCTCCTCTACCTCAGGAAGGCTCATCTCTAGGAGTGTCATGGTGAAAACCCTGTGATTTCTTAAACCACATTTTCTTACCTCCTCAGATTCCTGGAATACGATCTTTGTGGAGTGGAAAATGGATTCCTACAACAATCAGGGTCTTACCATCTTGCTCACGCCTATGAAGCGGCTCCTTTACAGCATCCAAAAAAGTGTGGCACCATCGAAAGAGGCATTAACAAAGGATGTTCTCAAAGCTTTCCACAAAGCCACATCCAGGCATGACAACACATGGCGATGCCTATGCTAGCTACTCTTGATGTGTCATCTGCTAAGTTTGAGAGCAATCATATGGCAACATTAGAGGTAGACTGTAGGGTAGACATTTGGGGGTGTCCACTGTCTTTGGATGTCCAGTGGTAAGTTACCTGAAAGAGACTTGGATATCTCTTTAATAAAGTCCACTTGGAAATGAGTCAAATGAGCAAAGTAATTCAGGAATTGAAGTGCAAGTCCATTTCTTTAGCTTGTCCAAAGCCCTAGCCTCTCCTGTTATTAGGATGGATAGAAGAACTTTCAGATAGTTCTTTCTTTGTGACTGCTACCACCATCGCATCTTCTGCAGGGCCCTTAGACCATTGTTTCATGTCTTTTGGATCTATTAGGAATCCATCTGGTTTCTTGGGGATTGGCTCTAACATTAGGGTCCTCACACACCCTCTTTGCTCAGACGCCTTTAAAAGAAACAGGTGGGAGGTGCCCACTCAGGACATATCAGCCAGACTCAAAGGCTTCAAACAACATGGACTCATCCAAACATGGAGTTTCCATGGACCATTCCCCCTTCTGCTTCACGAATTCTAGGATGTCCCTAAAGGGGACATCTGCAAGAGGGACCTGGGGATCCTTCTCCCACATCAAAATCTGTCCCCCCAGTGACAGATTTGGGTGCATAGTCTATGTGGCTCTGTTTGCAGGTCTGTTTTTACAGACCATGTCTATGGGGCTCTGGTGGAGACAAGTTAGAATCAGACAGGGAGTGCAAATATCAAGCTGTATCAAAGCCTACAGGTTCTGGCTGTCTCTGTTTATCAAAATGAGGGGAATGAGGTATAGGATCCATTGGGTGTCAGGATGGATCAGAAATCAGTGCATGCACCTGTCTTCTTGGACCAGCAAAGGCCATTTCCACAGCCTTGAAAGCCAGCTCTGCCAATGGATTCCAGAAAATACTTTGTCAACTGACTTGGGAAGTCTCCTGGTTCCAATGGAGACCGGCTCCAAGGAGGAACTCAGACATGAACTGTCCATAGCTAAAGCACCGAGAGGAGGACTGTCAATGCTCTGACCAAGACACTTCAGCTCTAGGACTCTTCTCGAAGTGATAGCATTGGAGTTGAGAGAGTAAGGGATGTAGACAATACCAAATCTTTAAGTCTGTCTGATCTAACAGAGGTGCGCTGGAAAGGTTTGGACTCATGGAAACTAGATTCGAGTAATGAGCTGGTCCAGGAGCAAAGTATGACTGGGTCAATGAACCTGTTTCCCAGAACTCCTCTGGGGACAATACGGGGAGGATCCCCAGTTGGATCTGTGTCCTCAATGTTCTTATCACTTGGCCAACTTCCATTTCTGAAAGACTTCTGGTGGATCTTCCCATCTTCGATGAAAAAGCTAAGTCATAGGACACAGGTCTTGAAGGTAGCTTAAGCTGAAGGATCACCTAACCAGGGGGGAAAGGAGCTCTACAAGAGGCAGTTTGGACTCAGTTGGTGACAGACTGGTCAGACCCAGATATCTTTTCCTTTATTTTTCTACTCTCACCAGTCCTTTTCTTTACAGACATCTTTTTTTTTTCTTTTGTCCTCACCATCTCTTTTTCCTCTCTTCTTGGGATTAAGAGAAGCAGATGAAGGTCTTACTTTGGAATACTTCGTGAAGGACCCTCATCTGTGGAGGAAGCAAGCTCTTAAATAAAGGTCATGTACTTACCATAACATTCCACCTGTGTTGTCTATTTTCATTTCCACACGACTGATGGGTTTGGATTCAAGGTGTTGGATCTGACTTGGCCACTGTAAAAGCTTGTGGCAATCCAGAACTCTCGAGCTTCTCCCTTACCCCCAATGCATCCTCCCTATCACCTCAGATCTTACTTGCAAGCAATAAAGACACACACACTCTTACAACTTCATACATGTGTGTGCGCAATTCAGATACAGAGAAGGAAATAGGCAATGCCACATCTGGAGATGGCTATGCTGGAAAAATATAACCAAGCTATTATCCTCTTGCTCCTCTAAAATAAACGGGTTGGTGGGAGGGGAGTTGAGGGGGAATGAAAATAGACAACACAGATGGAATGTTGTGGTAAGTACATAACTTTTTAACTGATGTCAATTTTCATTCCATCCTCTAATGATGAGACAGGGTCCCCAACTACTTAGAACCTGGGTGGATTCAAGGAAGGATATCCCTGCATACCACTGAGCCAAAAGATGACCTACCTCTGGTCACCAGATCCAGCTTATAGTGAGAGATAAAAGTGTGAGGGGAAGCCCAAGTTGCTGGTGAACAAATATCATCCAAGGAAGTTCTTGAGTGGAAAACTGAAGAGGTAGCTACAGCTCTGGTGGAATGAGCCCGCATTTTGTAAGGCAAAGTCACTCCTAACTTGTTACCGTGGGTAAAAAAGATGCATTAGTTCATAAGGAGACTCTGTCCTTATGGAAAATGAGATACAGAAGCTTCACCGACAATGCCTGAATTTCCGAAATTTGTCTGGCAGAATTTATGACAACTAAAAGCAAGGTCTTCCAAGACAAAAAGTTATGGCCACAATCATGGGCAGACTGAAAGGGTGGTACAATTAAGGACTTCAGTACCAGACTGAGATCCCACAGTGGCATGGGATCTTTAAAAGGGAGTTTAAGAACAACTGTGCCATGTAAAAAGGCTTTACGTAGTTTATGAGAGGCTAGTGAATGGCCATTAAATCCAATCTGGAAATTAGAAATTGCTGCCAACTGGACTCTCACTGTTGAAGAACTGGTCCCTTGGTTGAATAGTATCATCAAGAACTCTAGCACATGGCTAATTGGAGCTGAGAAAGGGTCTACATGCTTTTGAAGAGACCAGTGTACACATCTTTTCTACTTACTAGCATAAAGTTTCCTAGTGGATGGCTTAAGGGAAGACAATATGCGATTAACAGGGGAAGAGAACATAGATTGTCTGGCTGTTATTGGAAAAAACAAGCGGTCAACTTGAGGTTCCGAAGGTCCGGATTTGTTATGCCTGTTGGGTGAAACAGGAGGTCTGGAGCTGGTGCCAGAATCCAAGGCTGGCGAACTATGTGAGGCCACAGGAAGGGAAATCAAATCTGCCGAAGCCAAAATGGGGCAACGGGGATGATTTTAGTCTTCAACCTGGCAGCTTGAAGGAACTTAGGAATTAGGGGAATTGGGAGACATGCGTAAAATAATGCATAGGGCCACCTGTGGAGAACATCCATCAGTGACTCGCCCTGTGGGGGGAATTAGGGAATATACTTACTGCACTTGTTTAGGGGAAATCCAAAGAGTTCGCAGCAAGGCTGGCCTCATTTGAAGAATATTTGTTCTGCCACTTTCTGGTTGAGTGACCATTCGTGAGATAACAGTACACACCTGCTTAGCTTGACTGCTAGCACACTGAATTTCTCCAGAATGTGTTGCGAAGAGAAAGTGGTTGGAAGATGTTGAGAATTACCACACCCTTTGTGCTTCTTGACAGAGGATACAATCTTGTTCCTCATTTCCTGATGTACTGAACCACTTACATATTTGCATGTTTCAATTGTAATCATCCACGTGTGCTGGAAAGATCCTTGTGATTTCTTGAACTACATCTTTCCAACTCCCCAATGATTTCCCGAGAAGGATCTTTAGGGGATGGAAAAACATGCCCATGGCAAAATGGGTCTTTCCATCGTTCGCACACCCAGATAACGTATCTGTTACTTTGGGACTAAAGAGATGTGCAGCCAAAAGTAGTACTGACGAACACCGACTTAAAAGGCTCTGCAAAGTCACACAAGTGCATTCAGGCGTGTCTCCTGATGGCTACATCTGAACCCACTGCCCATGAGGTTCCTTATGCCGCAATGGAAATAAGAGTCATGGACAAGTTCAGTATTTTGATTGTTGGGTTGCCAGCTGTGAGATGACAGAGTCCTTCATCTCCTCAGACAGGGTTCCTGCAAGGGTATGAGAGTTCCTTTATCACATCCCTTTGTAATTTGGTGAAATGTGCCAGATATTTCAGGGATCTCAAACCAAAGCTCCCTGAAGAGTAGACATGCTTCCCAAACCTGTCCATCGCCTGTGACTCCTTGTTGGGGGGATGAACAGAGGAACTTTCATCAGCTAGTTCCTTTCTGGTGGCCGCCGCTACAACCATAGCATCAACAGGAAGGCCCTTGGACCAGAACTGCTCATCTTCTGGAGGGGTCATAATTTTATCAAGCTTCCTTGGAATGGGTTCAATGGAGTCAGGCTCCTTCCATGTCTGCCGCAAGACCAATTCTAGGAGCTCATTGGCAGATGGAATCACCCAAGATGCAGATGGGCCAAGTACACCAAACACCTCCAGGAGCAACTCCAAAGAAGAAATACTGGTGTTCCAGCCACCTCTTTGTTTTATGATTTCAGGGATGTCTCTGAATGAGATGTCTGCAGGAGGTGACTGTGGGGATCCTTCGCCCTACTCAAAAATCTGTCTCCTTGTTGACAGATTCAGGAGAATCCAGATGGTTCCCCTTACATGTCCTCTTCCAAGGATCTTCTTCAGTAGGATAATCTAGGGAGGTATCAGAAGTAGAAATACCCAATTGAGTGTCCCGAGATTTTGGTACCAGCTGTCCCTGTGGGAGGATTAGTCGAGACTCCTGACAGAGCAGAAAACATGGAACCCGAGGGGATACGACCTGTGTGGTCATGGTAGCTGACAGGGCTTTCCTTCAGAGTCCTAAAGGCTGACCTTCCCAGAGAGGGATAGGAACCTGGGTTTGAAAGAAGGGCTTTCTGATACCTGGACCCACCCTACTCCAAGGAAAGTCCCCCCAAGGCAGAAGTCAGAGCTGAACTAACCCTTGCTGAAACTCCAAGATGCAGAGATGGCGCCGAAGCCCTCGGAGTGGACTCAACACCTCGGATCAGACAAGGGAGAATCAGCTCCAAGAGCTCTCCAGATCCAATAGTGAGGAGAAACTCACAGCAAACTTCTGCTCCAAAGATAGTGATCTTTGGACCATAATATGATGGGCCTGGACAACTTGGACCCAAGGGCTCCAAACCCACAGAGGGAGTCAGAGGCGGAAGTGGTAGAAGTCAAAGTAACAACTGGAAGGCTCTGTGCCAAAAGTATCTGTCTCACTACCCTCTCCACATCTTCTACAGTGAGACTTCTAGAAGAATGACAGGACTGCCTGGAGAGAGATTCCAGTCTATAAAGGAAAGGAGAAAGCACCTTCGAAGGGACAGGGTCCAGAGATGGGGAGTACCTTGTCTTAGGAAGCATGTCCAGTACTATAGAAGGATCAGAGGTCTTCGGAGCCAATTAATCCTTTGTTTTCGGAGACTTTGGAACCGAAGAAGCTATCCAATCCGAAGATGTACTTTTTACTCATCTGACCTGAGGGGGTCAGACCAGACAACTTAATTCTTTTTTTTTCGACAGATCCATAGAAACTGTTGGATCCAAAGGTCTTTTTGAAGTGTTCTCCGTGGTCTTAGAGGAAATAGAAGAGTTTGGAGATGACTGAGGCAACTTTTTCGAAGTTTCTCCAGAGATGGCATCACCAAAAGAAGACTGTAAAAGGCCCTTTAAGATTAATTTATTTTTGTGTTCAACGAATGTTCGGGGGAATGAAGGCATGACATACTACACAACTCTCTTGCAAATGAAGGGCCAAGGCAATAGACATGAACAGTGTGCCAAGTCAGAGAAGTGAATCTTTTGCCGCATGCTCCACATTTCTTGAAACTAGCAGGTGTTTTCTATTTTTCAGCAATGATAACAGTTATAGGACTGTAGAGAATAAACTATAAACACTACAGAAAAATGGAACAAAATGAAAGGAAAAGCCCATCTTTATTCATTTTTAACGAGAGAAAAGGGACTACCTACAAAGGTAGTAAGGCTACAATAAATGTAGAAGGTAAGGGAGAGAAAACAGTAGGGAGAAGAGATACGAAAGATAATATGTAGAGTAGGTTAGTACAAAGGGAGACAATTTAAGATGATTTAAGAAAGGATCAAGTGTAATACTTTTTGCCTTCTACCTTATCTATTCCAATAGCTCAAAAGTCTTTCACCTAATGGTGGCAAACGAGATCTGAGGTAATGGGGAAGATGCATTATGGGTAAGAGAAGCTTGAGAGTTCTGGATTGCAAGAGCTTTTACAGCGGCCGAGTTAGTCCAACACCTCAGATCCGAACCCATCAGTTAAGGACGGAATAAAAATTGACATCAAATTTAACTTTTCTCTCCTGCCTTGGATGGCTCCAGAATCAGATCCAAATGCAGCACAGATTTTAGAACTGGCTTGAATGCAAGAAACACTCAAGCAATAAACACAAAGGGAATCAGGGTCTTCAGGAGGGATCTTGTGTCCACAGGATAAACACAGAGAGGCCTGACAGTTTGTCAGACATTAGAAAACAATCTATACCTTAATGCCATCTATTACTCTGTAAATAGAGATCTAACTAAGAGCAAGTGCGTGTGTATATTATGTATGTGTGTACACACACACATATCTATATATATATATATATATATATATATATGTATATATATATATAGAGAGAGAGAGAGAGAGAAAGCGCTATATCTATACATAAATATGCAACTCACATATATATATGAATACATCTATTGAAACAATAAGCACACTAACTAGCCTAATACAGACAGCAAAAAAAAAAAAAAATATATATATATATATATATATATATATATATATATATATATATATATATAGAGAGAGAGAGAGAGAGCTATATCTATACATAAATATACAACTCATATATATATATGAATACATCTATTGAAACAATAAGCACACTAACTAGCCTACTAATACAGACAGCAAAAACAATACCATCAGTTAACACTACTTGAAAGTTCTAGAAGAAAAAACACTCAGAACACACTAAAATATCACTAACTAACCTTACTCTAATTAAAAAAAATATTCTATCCAAAACACTAAATACTAATGGAAGGAGTCCAGATTGAAAACTGGCAAAACGACCTTCACTTCTCATGATCGCTGGAAGAGTTCTCTGAAACACGTCTGGATGAACAGGCAGCAAATGAGATCTGAGATAAATTAGACAGAAGGATGAAGTTGTGGATAGGGGAGGAGTCAGTGTCTGATCCAAGGCTTGGGTAAAAGACACTGAGGTCAGATATGATCAGGCTCAGCAATCCAAACATTGAAAAAAAAAACAAAAAGACATTACAATACACAACTTATTAGTGCTCCATGTGATAACTTAGAAATATGTTTGACAGGATATCTTCTGCCTAGAGAAGAAAAACTGTTTGATCTGACTGGTTAACAGGGACTGTGACTCCACAATAAGCTGAGGCAATGATGCACACTACTGCTGCCCCTAAGCCTGCAAAGTCAAGAACCAGCACTGGCAGACAGAGGAGTAGCTGGGCCGTTTGGAGCCCAGGGTGAAACCCTCATTTGGCACCTCTCACAGAGCAAAAAAATTCTTTTTTGAACTGGAGGGTTGGCAGTGGAAACAGAGCAAGAAAAATAGAAGAAATGAGTCACCAGAGTCATATGTAAGGCTTCCAGCTTTCTACTTCACTACTTAGGAAAAATGGAATTCACAGTGTATGCTTTGCTTGTTGGAATCAATCCAGAAGGGGCAGAAAGGGAAGAGCTGCAGAGAAAGCAGTGACTTTGGAAAAAATGCTTTAACAACTTTTCACAAAAACATGAGACCAAGAGGTTCAAAAAACATGTTCAAACAGCTAATTTTATTGAATGCTTTATGCATTTTCAGTTAAACAATTAACTGTCATATGATGCATAATCAAACACAGCTTTAGCAATTTAAATAAACCACACAGATATTAAAAATATAGCAGAATTCAGCACAAACTACATCACTTTATGGGTAACGTCCAAATGCCAACAGCAGCACAACAAATTATACTAAGAGCTTGGTGAATATGAACTGCAACACAGAAATAACTGTGGCTATGGCACAGAGAAAAGTCATGACCCAAGGAAGAAGTAGCTAAAATATACATTCTGACCCTTCAATACTATATATGTGTGTGTGTATGTACGTATGTGCATGTGTGAGTGTATGCATACCGCACAAAAAAACAGTTGTGTACATTGCCACACCATTTTCACCTGAAAGTTGACGTCATATTGACACAGCTCCTTGTAAGACAAGGGGTTAACCCTTCAGTTAAGGGATTTACTAGATCCTTGTTTGAAAATCAAGAATATACATTAAAATTATGTTTGGCTTTGCTGCACTGCTGCCTATTGAGCAGTGTAGCTGCATTGTTTGTTTTCTTTCTCTAAATGTCCTGGTAATTCCTTCAGTAGTTTGTCCATGTACAGAAAGCACTTCAAGGACACCAAAATTAAACATTTCCCCCCAAAGATCCCTTCAGCAGTTTGTCTATATGCACAAGCACTCAGATGACACCAGAATAAAAAAGTTTTTCCAACAGCCCCTTCAGTAGTTTGCCAACGTATGCACAAGCACTCAAATGACACCAAAATTAATCATTACCCCCAAAGATGGCTTCAGTAGTTGATCCAAGTATGCACAACCATCATTTTTTCCCAAAGTTCACTTCAGCAGTTTGTCCATTTATGCTTAAGCACAAAAATGTAACATTCCCCCCAACGACCCCTTCAGTGTGTCCAAGTTTGCAAAAGCAACAAAATGAAATGTTTAAGTAAACCCTACTTGCAAGACTTGTTTTTCTCTTCAGTGGTTCCTCTCCCCAACACACCAAACGCACCCACAGTGAGCGGAGGAATATAGCATTTTCGAAACCTAAATCACTCACTGTAGGCACCAATGATACAGCCCAAGACAGAATCTTTCTAGCACCTCGGCACCACCCCTCTATCTGCATAGCAAGTCACAGGTATTTTGGGGCGGTGCCCAAACAAGAGTATGCAAGTAGGGGCAGGAGGTACACAGGAGTGTCTAGGACATCCATTCAGGATGTATGCATTGCTGTTTCCATTAAAGGAAAATAAACAAAACAAGTATTTGTTTTAAAATGAACATATTTATTTTACGTCAGCGAATTGCTCCCTGGACAAGACAGTACTGGGGCAATTGCCCTGTTCGCTCCTCTGTAGTTATGCTACTGCTGGCAGAAATAACATTAAAAATCCTGACTGGGCATGTTCAAGAGTTATAAGGGCCATACAGCAGAGGAGGTGAATGAGAAGGAACAAGCTGCAGATAGGGGGAGTTCATGGACTATTGTAGGCTGCACAAATCACTGGAGGGTTGGCAGTGGAAACAGAGTAAGAAAAATAGAAGAAATGAGTCCCCAGAGTCATATGTAAGGCTTCTAGCTTTCTACTTCACTACTTAAGAAAAATGGAATTCACAGTGTATGCTTTGCTTGTTGGAATCAATCCAGAAGGGGCAGAAAGGGAAGAGCTGCAGAGAAAGCAGTGACTTTGGAAAAAATGAAGATACACCATGCACTGGCTAACTTTATAACTTTACTGTAACAATACCTGTGTGTTAGAGTTATCACACTACTGGTACTACAAAGTTCAACACCAAATTCTCCAAGATGCACTGTAGTTACATTTTTTTTATTTATTTATTTTTAATGTTAGATAATTTTATAACTTGTATGCATGCAAGCGTGCACACTCTCAAACACTTCCTTTCATCACAGATCAATAAACATTACATCATTACTGTAAAATATAGTATAAAACTACCGACATTTCACACTGCGATCTTCTCAGCCCCCTGTATCACTGCCATCTTCTCTTTAGTCACCATTACCTTGCTGTCATGTCAGACAGCTTAGCACCCACAGATACAACAGATGTGGTCTATCTCACATGAGATCTATATTCTAAATGAAGACTGTCTAGATAAACCATGCATCACATAGCGTGCAAATTTTACACTAGATCACTAGTCTTGTATCTAATATGTGCATATATAGCAGTCCTGCCTTTTTAAAGGTTTGAAAACATGCCTGTACTAAATATCTATATGAAGTAATATGCACTATGCTACATTACACTAGGCACAATGGCATAGCTCAACTCTGTACTACTGGTTTTATTCACCTAACCAAAGCACTGCATCTCGTGCTTCATCACTGACACATGGTAATTCATATCAGCACTAATGCATTTATCTTCTAAGTTGAATGGGATATATTACTTTATCGCTTCTGAACAAGCTTTGGACACATTTATTCCTTGAAGGTACAAGTAAAGCTGCAGTTGCACTAGATTATACAATAAATGCTTGTTACTAGTAAAAAATGAGCACACTGACTGGACATCCCAACCAACATGGCCTCTGTAAATCCAGCATACATCAACAGAAAAAGAAAAGTTCGTCTGCTGAAGTACCATTCAGCAGACAGACTTACTATTGCCATATGCTGAAGGACACAGCAACAGAAAAAACAGCTACATTCTGCAAAACTAAACAAAAATAAACCCACCTGATTTTCCTTATACGTTTGTTTTGTTCCTTGTAAATCTCTTATATTGATTAAAAAAACAGCAACCGAGATTCTGTTTTCTCTGTTGCTTCTCCTGCACTGATGTACTGTGCAAACATGGGGAATGTAAGTTCCCCATATGCATGCAAAGTACATCAGTATAGGGAAGACTTTGCAGAAGATGACTGAAGTGGGCTTAAACAAATGCAGTTAAGACAGGGAAGCAATTTCTTTCTTAAATAATGCAACTGTATAATAGCAATAACCAACTAATGTTTGTGAGTATATCATGATTTACCCATGGTTGGCTTTGTTTAATCACCCCGGCTTTGTACTCATGATCAAACCACACTGACTGCGGTTTAATTTTGATATACCAGTGCACAGTTGTGGATTATTGCTTACCTATGCGATTTACGTTTTATTTTGAAATTGTTTGCACAGTTATTTTCATTCCCCAAGCAGACTTCAGAGAAAATTTTCCTCAAATAGCAAAAGCTGAAGGTGTGATAGAAAACAGGTTACTAGGAACATGTTTTTTGGGAGTGTAAAAAGTTGGCAGATTTGAAAAATTCTTACACAGTACTGTTAGGGACCAAATGGTTTTAACTAAGAATATGATTCTTTTGCGCATACACACAAGATTGAAATTGCCTATACATAGCTAAGGCCTTACTAAGTTTGTTACTGGATGCCAAAGAAGAACTACTAGAACATTGGAAATCAAAAACTAAACCAACTGTAACAGAAGTAATAAATATTTCAAGATAGATAAAAGAACTAGAGGTGGGATCTTTAGAAAACGGAAGGGACAAAAACAATTTGTGGGAACAATACATGCAAACTATTATTCAGGAGGAGGACACAGTTTAAGGGAAATCAGTACTTGAACAATTTATGTAATGTTGGAGTGAATAAATGGTAGAGAAAACCTATACATGTGCTATGTTCAAACATAACAAATGTACATATGTTTTTTTCTAATGTGTGTGTGCCTACTGTTAGATTACGAACATCCATTTTTAAAGTAATTAGACTAGACATGCTAAAGGTTGAAATAAATTGTATTTCATTTATGCATAAAAGACAGTTAAGCAAAAAGAGAAATAACCTCACTGGTCAAGCATGAAAGACAGTTTATTAGAAAGGAAAGATAAGCATAAAGTGTGCAGACAGAATGTTTTTTTCTCAAGGGAAAGATGCAATCTTGCTAGCTACAGAATGTTCCTTAAAGCACATACGAAACAAAGCTCGAGACCAAGGTTAGAGTAAGTAAAAGGAAAATTACTGGAGTGAAGCAATATAATATGTTGTGTTCAGGATAGCAGTTCAGTTCAGTTAAGGTTAGTGAGTTTGTTCGACCTGTTACTTCAGAAAAGATTACATTCGAGCCTGATTACAGGAGACAGGTCAAATAAAGACTATATTTGTTTATGTTGTTTAAAATCTGAATACAACGTGCAGTAACTTTTAATACAAATTGTTTATCAGCACTATTAATCAAGACAGTATTAGAATAATGTAAACATCTAATAACGCCTTATTAAATTAACTACAGTGTTTGAAAAAATCATTCTGGAAAGTACACAAGACTTGGTCCATGAAGGAGAAACTGGCACCTGTTCAGCAGGAGTTTGGGTAATTACCACAAAGACGTTTCATTATCAGTCTCTTAACAGTTTTTCTAGCTAATTACGGTACAGTACAGTATTATCAGTTCTTAATATGCCATGGTGGTACGACAGTAGCATTGTTACCTCAGCAAGAGGTTCTCCCGTTCGATTCTCGGCTTGGCTTGGGAGTGCCTTCTGTGTGGAGTCTGCATGTCCTCCCCACAGTTGGGTAGTGTTTGAAAGACATGTGTGCGTAAATGGGCGTGCCTTCATTGAAGGTTGGGCATCGAGCTGGCACCTCGGCGTTTCGTAAAAATCTACTGCCAATCATTAGCGGATCGGAGTTCCGCTTTGACGACCCCTTACCGGGAAAAGCCGAAAAACACAACAGTATTATCAATTCTTAAACCTAGGTCTACTAATAATTTAATAAAAGGTATTTAAAAACAAAGAAAAATAAGGCTGCATTTATTCACATATTGATGACTTTTGTTGAGACCAATATATCTCCAACATCTTTCAGTTAATTACATTTCTAACTTGGTGACAGTATAACTCTGAAATTCGTTTGCATTTCTTGAGTCTGGAAACTTCAGCACCACCAAAGAATCTCTAGTTCTTCTAAGACGTTCTTTGTGCTCCTCTGATGCACAAATTTGTAGATCTAAACAGTCACGGAAATTGTTCAAGGAAATTTTTGAATATGCTTTGGTGCGTCTCTACCTGAACTTCTCCAATGACATGGTCAAGGAATTGATCACATCCATTCATACATTTTTAACAGGTCCCTTTCTATCTCGGACAGCTTCTGTGCATCTATGAATTATCTTTTAACCACACTCAAATGTTCTTTTCTCTTGTAAGATAGTTCCTGTACTATTCTGACTGACAGGCAAATGCAATACATGTGGGCTTATTCACATCACATTTGAATGTTGGAAAATCAACTACTGAGCATGGCACAACTCTGTTCCTGTTCACATGTTTCATAGACTAATTCCACACATTATTTTGTTCTAACAGTATTCTCAAAGGCATAGTTATACCAACATGTTACGTCACAACTTCAAAGCACACTGCAACATTCTAAGAAAAATCTGTATTGTCTGCTTGTTTTCTGGCACTAGCATATGCACAGCTACATAGGTTTTTTGATCAGTTTTCACACTATCTGGCACTGAAACATAAGTATTTCAGACTTGTCACCATTACTTTATATATGTTCTTGCTTAACTTGAAATTATGCTCCCTGAATCTATCAGCTATTTCAATCTCTTTTCATGCTCTCCTTATCGGTTCACAGGGTCATACAAGTCAGTTGATCAGACAGATTAACTGATAACTAGCCCAAAGCTTCTAATTTATCATTACCATACAACACAAACTACTACCAAATTCCCCCCCCCCTTCAATGAGGGTGTGAGGGTGCAGATCAGGGTGAATTTACAATTTCTCATCCACTTCAGGAAGTGCGTGGAGTCAGGGAGCTACTTTGTTTTAAATTTATGGGAAGTACATTTCATAAAAGAAGTGATTTCTGCCAAAGAATCCCATCAGCAGGTGTTTATTTTGCAGAACTTGCACAGGACTAGATTATTCAAGGTTTTGCAGGTGAGACAAAGGTCTCTGCTCAAACGTCTATAAGAAACAGAGAAGACAAAATGCTTTAATGCAGTCTTGGGTAGCACATGGAAGGCATGCCCTTGATTTCCTTTGAGGAAATGCTGCAGTCCTTAGAGTCATGCATTTAAACAAGGACATATTGAAAGAGGTATTACCATTCTATCATTATCTTATAAGGGAGGAGTAGAGAAAGATAACTTCACTTGACCTATAAGACATATCCCTGGTATTTACAGTTAAAAAAAAAAAGTCATCTACATGGTAGGTGGGTGGGTACCTATGCTTGCCAACAGACATTATACAACATTTCTTGGTATTTAGCTTAAGGTCATCATCCTGGTACCTTTTGACTAAGCACTATACCCTCCTGGAGGATCTGGGACACAGATGGAAAGTTTATGATAGCTTTTGGTTTACAACCATCCACAGACATGGGCCCTTAATATCAGCTTTAACAACAGAGAAGTAAATACCAAAGAAATGTGGCCCCAAGGACCACTCCCTGAAGGAAGCTGCTAGAAACTACCTTTTTTAATGTGACCATTCTCCCTATACTAACACAGTAGGCTCTGTCAGGGAGCCAGTTTGCTATCTAGTAGATTATATAGGAGTTTGCAGTTAGTTTCATTAGCTTGTCTACGATGCCACAATGTCAGATGGTGTCAAAGACCTTTGCCAAGTCAGACTTTCAAGATGGCTGCACACTGATAAACAGCTCAACTTTGACTCTCCCAGTATAAAAACAGAAATTGAGGTAAAAGGAGTGCCACAAACTTATTTGGGTAAAATTCAGTTACTGGCTACTAAGTACACTGCCTGAATGCCAATAAAGAAGAAAGTTTGAGAATCTAAAAGAAAATGAAGAGAAAACAGTGGGAGGAATTCTGCAGAAGTTCAGCAAAAAGTAGTTCAGGCTTCAGCTATGACTTAAGAGATTGCTTCCAGTAATTTAGAAGAAATAAATAAATCAATCATACTCAGAGGTGATAAAAATAAATGAAACACTGAAGGAATAATTCAAATAAAAGTCTGGAAAAATGGAAGGAGCTTTAACTAGCTATTCAGATGAACTGATAAAACTGCAAAAATCAGTGGGTGAAATGAAGAAAAATTAGCTGAGTATGAAGCTTCTCAAGAACAGCGGATCAAAAAACAGTAGAGGTGGAAGACAGTGTGTGGACAGAAATCTGAGATATCCTGCTGTACTACAGAAACTGGAAGGAACAGACTCAATTTTATGAAAACGCATATAAGTAACCAGACTGTTGCTCAAGAGCAGGATTTGCTAACTGAAGAGGCACATGGAGTACATGCTTCAAACCTGGTCATGAGAAAGCAGCCAAGACTAAGATTAGTAAAGATGCAATCATGTCATTAGAAAGAGTTGATCCTGAAAAAACTGTGGAAAAAAGGGGAAAGTATTAAAAACTGGAGACAGCAGACTGTGGAAAATGATTACTCAGCATACATCTGGCAGAAGAGAAGCAAATTTATTCAGGCAAACAGGGAATGTTAACAGGAAACTGAGATATTTAAGTTCTTGTAGCCAGCTGTCTTCAGTGCATTTTTTTCCTGCGGATCAAAGACTTTTGATGCAGAGCACAATGAGGAGGAAATAAACTTTATTCAGTAAAATGTCAGCCAGCAAACAGAAGGGGACTATCGTTCTTCTGACAGTAAAGTTCATAGAGGGGACTTTGCCAGTGAAACCTTTTCCAATATTCCACATGAAAATGCCTTAGACAGAATAAAAGCCCAAGAGTTGCCTAAAAGGCAGAAAAAAACAGGAGTTGTCTAGAAGAACGAAAGGTAGTTTGGACTTGAACAAGAGGCTGGCCTTTGGAGATGGAGATGAAAAGGAAGACCAGCAACAATAAAATTAGTGAACAAGTGAAGACTGTAAAGCATCAATCGCATTTGCAAAATAGGGATTTTAAAGAAAAATAGCTGAAAAGACTGGACTTTTGTTGACTTTGTTAAACTTGTGGATGAACTGTAAAGTACATACCTCATTTTATGTCATTAATGTTTAGGAGGATATTAAAAGGGGAAAAAAAACAAGTAAAAATTTTTGTTCTTAACAGTATTTATATAAAACATTTCATGATATAAACCACATGTTATACATATCAAAGCAGGTGTGTAGTCAGAGGTATTTTAAATGTGGGAAAATCTTTTCAGTTATAATTGTACAGTATGTGTTAAGGACATCAAAGCAAACAAGTACTTTTTTTTAGTTGTAAGAAGTACAAGTCTTACACCATAACAAGAGGAGAAGCAAGTTTAATATTAATCTCCTGTGATATTGGGCTGCTGTGTTAGAGGTTGGTGTAAAAGTGCACAGATTATGTAGAATGAAGATATTTTGTTTTATTTCTAAAAGGGTGAATGTCTAGATTAATGACAATGGTTAAAACTATAAAGTATTTTTATAAGCAAGAAAACTAAAAATAAGACATGATGAAAGCCATGAAAAATACTAACTTTCTTACACATGTAAAGATGTTAGCTCGTTTCTTCAATTAACAAATGTTTACTGGGAGTCAAGAATTTTGCAGCTGAAGCTGTACATTCTGTTTTGAGGGAAATTATTTAATAAAGATCAACTTCTGAGTACTTTTCCATGGAGATAAGCTGTCTTGCAGGTGCAAGCAATTAATCTTGAGGGTTCTGTGCATTCTTTGCTATGGACAATGCAAAATTTACATAAACAATGAGAAGCAATTTAGTGAAAAATAAAGTTTGAAATTATGGGAAGTGAATAAGAGACAGCCTCCATAGCAATCTTAATAGTTAATGCATTTAATGTAGCAACATACAATTTAGTTTTATTTAAAGATAGCCAGTGCACTTTTACATGGGGATAACACAATGCTTCTGAAAGCATACAAGCTGTTTTTCACATCTGGGAGGGGAATAGAAATAAGAAAATAATCAATTTAAGTGGGAACACACCTGGAAGTCCACAAAATGAGTGTTCTCCAAAAGCAGCAAGAAAGTACTAAATCTTCTGGCACCCAGGCTGCTGGTTTTCTCCACATATGAGCTCATATGCAACCAGCAGCCTGCACACAAGGAAGGAGCCCAAGGCTTTGGGAGTTTGGTCAGCCGTTACATCCATTACAGCATATAACCCATACAGTTAGCTACTGCAGGAATGATTATGAAGATCATGAGTGTGGCATACAAACTGCTCTAGGGTGATCTTAGTCCCCCATTACTCTAGATATTAGCTGTACAGAAGTTGGTTTCTTGGCTTTACTAATTAAGTTACAGGGTAAAGAAATAGGTGAATTTGACAGAAGAATGGAAGATGAGATGGAATTGAACAAGGGGTAGATGTTCATGGAAGATTACGAATGAAAACAGTACCAGAATGAGGAAGCTAAGAAATGATACTGGAGATGGATACAACAGACCACATACAAATTATATTTAATATTGCAATTTAAGTACAGTATTTAATATTTCAGAACATTTCATATTTACATACCAGATCGGTCGAGACCCGGGTTAACAATGGCCGCCACCAGTACTGTTAGCCAACAGGGTCCTGGCAGAAATTGGGCTACTGTTGGCCGAAGGAGAAGAGGAGGGGGAAGGCATGCCCGAAGACAGGAAGAGAGGAGGAAGGTTAGGAGTGTAGTAGTGAGGGTAGGAACTTTGAATGCTGGCAGTATGACTGGTATAGGGTGAGAGCTAGCTGATATGATGGAGAGAAGGAAGGTTGATATATTGTGCATACAAGAGACCAGATGGAAGGGAAGTAAGGCCAGGTGTATAGGAGGCGGGTTCAAATTGTTCTATCATGGTGTGGATGGCAGGAGAAATGGGTAGGGGTTATCCTAAAGGAACAGTATGCCAAGAGTATTCTGGCGGTGAAGAGAGTGTCTGATAGAGTGATGTTTATGAAGCTTGAAATTGATGGTGTAATGATGAATGTTGTTAGTGCATATGCTCCACAAGTTGGGTGTGCGATGGATGAGAAAGAAAAATTTTGGAGCGAGTTGGATGAAGTAGTGGTGAGTGTACCCAAGGGTGAGAGACTAGTGATTGGAGTGGACCTCAATGGGCATGTTGGTGAAGTGAACACAGGGGATGAGGAAGTGATGGGTAGGTATGGTGTTAAGGAGAGAAATGCAGAAGGTCAGATGATTGTGGATTTTGCGAAAAGGATGGACATAGCTGTGGTGAATATGTATCTTAAGAAGAGGGAGGAGCATAGGGTGACATACAAGAGTGGAGGAAGATGCACACAGGTGGATTATATCCTATGTAGGAGGGCCAGTCTGAAGGAGACTGGAGACTGTAAAGTGGTGACAGGGGAAAGTGTAGTTAAGCAGCATAGAATGGTGGTCTGTAGGAGGACGATGGTGATCAAGAAGAATAGGAAGAGTGTGAAAGCAGTGCCAAGGATTAAATGGTGGAAGTTAAAAAAGAGTGATTGTGAGGTGGAGTTCAGGGAAGACTTAAGACAGGCACTGGGAGGCAGTGAAGAGTTACCGAATAGCTGGGTAACTACAGCAGAGATAGTAAGGGAGACTGCTAGAAAGGTGCTTGGTGTGTCATCTGGACAGAGGAAGGAGGACAAGGAGACCTGATGGTGGAATGAGGAAGTACAGGAGAGTATACAGAGGAAGAGACTGGCGAAGAAGTGGGATTGTCAAAGAGATGAAGAAAGTAGACATGAGTATAAGGAGATGAGACGCATGGCAAAGAGAGAGGTGGCAAAGGCTAAGGATAAGTCATATGGAGAGTTGTATGAGAGATTGGATACTAAAGAGGGAGAAAAGGACCTGTACCAAATGGCTAGACAGAGGGACAGAGCTGGGAAAGATGTGCAGCACGTAAGGGTGATAAAGGATAGAGAGGGAAACATACAAGTGAGGTGAGTGTGTTGAGTAGATGGAAAGAGTACTCTGAAAGGCTGATGAATGAAGAGAATGAGAGAGAGAGAGAAGGTTGGATGATGTGGGGATAGTGAATCAGGAAGTGAAACAGATTAGCAAGGAGGAAGTAAGGACAGCTATGAAGAGGATAAAAAATGGAAAGGCTGTTGGTTGGCCCAGATGACATACCAGTGGAAGCATGGAGGTGCTTAGGTGAAATGGCAGTGGAATTTTTAACCAGATTGTTTAAAGAAATTTTGGAAAGTCAGAGGATACTTGGAGTGGAGAAAGTGTTTTGGTACCTATCTTTAAGAATAAGGGTGATGTGCAGAGCTGCATTAACTACAGAGGGACAAAACTGATCAGTCACAGCTTGAAGTTATGGGAAATAGTGGAAGCTAGGTTAAGAAGGGAGAGGATTATTACTGATCAGCAGTATGGTTTCATGCCAGGAAAGAGCACTAGAGATGCAATATTTGCTCTGAGTGTTGTTGGAGAAATACAGAGAAGGTCAGAAGGAGTTGCATTGTGTCTCTGTGGACTTAGAGAAAGTATAATAAAAGGTGCCTAGAGAGGAGTTGTGGTATTGTATGAGGAAGTTGGGAGTGGCACAGAAGTATGTAAGAGTGGTACAGGATATGTACAAGGGTAGTGTGACATTGGTGAGGACTGCGGTGGGAGTGACAGATACGTTTAAGGTGGAGGTGGGATTACATCAAGGATCAGCTCTGAGCCCTTTCTTATTTGCAGTGGTGATGGACAGGTTGACAGATGAGATCAGACAGGAGGCCTATGATGTTTGCAGATGACACTGTGATATGTAGAGTAAGGACCAGGTTGAGGAGACCCTGGAGAGGTGGAGATATGCTTTAGAGAGGAGAGGAATGAAGGTCAGCAGGGCTAAAACAGAATATATGTGTGTAAATGTGAGGGAGGGTAGAGGAATGGTGAGGATGCAGGGAGTAGAGCTGGTAAAGGTAGATGAGTTTAAGTACTTGGGATCAACAGTTCATAGTAATGGTGAGTGTGGAGGAGAGGTGAAGAAGAGAGTACAGGCAGGGTGGAATGGGTGGAGAAGTGCGTCAGGAGTGATTTGTGACAGACGGGTACCAGTAAGAGTGAAAGGGAAGGTCTACAAGAGGGTAGTGAGACCAGCTATGGCACTGACAAAAAGGCAGGAGTCAGAGCTGGATGTGGCAGAGTTAAAGATGTTAAGATTTGCACTGGGTGTGACTAGGATGGACAGGATTAGGAATCAGTATATTAGAGGGTCAGCTCAGGTTGGACAGTTTGGAGACAAAGCAAGAGAGGCGAGATTGCGTTGGTTTGGACATATGCTGAGGAGGGATGCTGGGTATATTGGGAAAAGGATGCGAAGGATGGAGCTGCCAGGTAAGAGGAAAAGAGGAAGGCCTAAGATAAGGTTTATGGATGTGGTGAGAAAGGACATGCAGGCGGTTGGTGTGAAACAGCATGATGCAGAGGACAGGAAGAAATGGAAACAGATGATCCGCTGTGGCGACCCCTAATGGGAACAGCAGAAAGATGATTTAATATTTTTAGCATCAGAGAAACAAAAACTAATCTGTTCTGTGTATTACAGGAAGTCACAGTGTGAGAGGTTTAGCATGTATACGAATATACAGATTAGCAGTTAAATTTGACTTGGCTTATAAAACATTGGCTTACTTTTTAAAAGCATGCACATTTTCCAGGGCTGTGACAACTGCTAGCAGTACATTCCAAATTTTACTGTCATACTTTTTTAAATAAGATATCACAATAGGAGATACTGGATCTACATGTTTTTGTTAGGAATTCTGAACAGCACAAATTTGTTGTGGGCTGACATAGTACTGTATACTGTGTTGAGGGTTTAGGGGGTTGGGTTTAAGAATGCAAGAGGTTCTTCTGGTACTTCAAAGTTACAACATTTAGGCTTCTGATTTTTCTTATTTTGATCATTTGATACTCTGACCTTTACAGAGCTTTTAAGAAAATGTCAATTCACTGAGGTTAACTTCCAATGTCAAATATAACAGATGTATACACCCACCAGAGCAGATGCTCTGAGAAGGAAATCTGCACACTTAGTATTTATTGTCCTGCTGCTGTCCCCATTTGCTTTGACCAATCCCTCCCATCCAGTTGCACTTTATGACATTCACTAATTCTGACAAATATATATTTTACATGTCCTTGCACATATCTCTCTCTCTCTCTCTCTATATATATATATATATATATATATATATATATATGCATATTTTTTAATTGCATACTGTGGCAGTTAAATGGATGGGGTGAAATACTACGCACAATGTCCAAAAGTGTGTTTTATGTATATAATCAGCATTTACAGTGGAGAGGAAATGTTACCTGCTGATCTCTGCAAATGCACCCACATACACTAAGATACTTTTAATAAAATTTTATCTTGAAAGGCATTTTATCTGTTATTTGAAACCATCAGAATGGGTTTCCACTATTTCTTCAGACAGTACTGAGGCACACACCTGGTATGTTAACCAATAAGGGTAAAATTAAAATGTTTATTAAATTCATACAGCATGGAGCTTGGATGGTTAGACCACATGAAACATTTACAAAACTGTTAAATAGCAGCGCAAGTATACTAGGATAGTGTTTTAAGTGGAGATGAAAAGTAGAACTTGGATATAAAGCATGAGATGTAATAAAGCATGAAAAATATCCCAAGACCATTGTTTTGAGAACTGCTTAGTTGAGACCTACCATTTTTCAGACATATTAAAAGCATTTCTTGGGAGTTCATTAGTGCAAACAATTTGAAATGAAACCGAAACAAAAGTTGAAACCTCAGACACTTCAGACTCCGAATGAATACAATGTCCATAAATTTAGCTCCTGTTTTAATCATTAATAATATTTCTCCCTTGAAGATCCAGTGCTCAGGATGGATTTCTGGTTACCCTCTCTGTGAAGTCTGCATGTTGTGTTTTTCTACTTTGGGTATTCCTTTTCTCCAACTTCCCAAAAACATGCTCACTACTCAAAATATCCTTTTTTATAATTAATTTTCTGTTTTACTTCTAATTTGTCTCCAAGCTCCCACTTTATATATAAAAAAAAAATATTTTTGGCATAACATGCAGCGTCTTAAAGTACTTACCCTTCATTTTCAAATTTGTTGTTTTATCCAAAGTTAGGTACTTCTCACGGTAAAGCATTACACTGCCGCCACCAATGCTACGCTAACAAGAGTTCATAAGTAACAAACATTTCAAGGCAGAAAAATGTAAAATAACAGCTATTTCTTTTCAAAATAAAACAGCCTCCAGGGTGGGCACTAGAGGAAAATGGATCTATATCAGTTCGTTGAAACGGCTGAAGATTGAACACCAGATGTTCAAACTGTGAAGCTCGAATACCGATTATCACAAAGCCATGGAACACCGAATTCTTTCACAGGGAAAGAATTAGGTGGGCCGTTTCTGTGGCTTCATGATTATCACGACTGTAGTGGGAAGTTACAGGTCGGGTTCAGTTAAGTGTGCGATTTTGTGGACATTAGGGTGCAGGTTAGGTGAGTTAGTCAGGGCGCGGGTGAGGTGGGTGTGCGATAGTGACAGACTTTAGGGTTAGGATGAGATAGGTGAGTTAGGGTTAGGGCGCGGGTCAGGTGAGTGTGCGATAGTGACGGACCTTAGGGTTAAGATAGTGGATAGACAGTGTATGTACAGTTTAGTGTAGGGTTAGATGTAGGATTTTAAGTGTTTGTGTGTGGACTGCTGTTTTTTTGGTGTGCTTGTGCTGTGTGTTTCTTGGAACAGCAATTTCTTTCCCTGGGGGTGGGGATCGCTGTTCTAAGACTTCAATGCTTTTGTACTTCATTCAGCCATTTTGGTGAACTGATATAGACCCGAGGAAAATAATAGACCATCCAGGGGTGGGGAAGACCAGTGCCACGACCACCATGGGTTGTCCCTTATTTCCCTAGAATGTCCACACTCCTAGGCATTGATGCCTGAATAAAGCACTGGACATGTGTAATGTGAATGAACTGGCTAACAAGTTAAGCAAAAGAAATGCATAAGAAACTAGAAGTATGCAAAATCAAGGCCAAATGATTATGCTGACAAAAATAAAGACTACAGCTTTTAAACAAAACAGATACTGAATGGTAGGCTAACTCCCTTCAAGGGCCATTTTAAGTTTAGCTTACAACTCAATATCACAATCAAACCCTGTAACTTGTATTTATGAGGCAAAAATATTAACCATTATGACAAACCCACCCCCAATTTTTTCTGGCTGGAGCAAATAGCCACACAGCAACGATATTGAGTAATATTCATATCCAATAATTAAACTGCGCACAGAAGTGCTCTGACCTTTCACCTTTAAATAAAACATGGCTCTTAATCCTTCACAGCTTTCCATGATCATAGAAACAGCAAATCAGTGATCCCTGTGATTAACGATCTACATGAAAACTTTCATAAACTCAAACACAGCACCTAAGTAATGAACAGTAAAAGTTTATGCTTAAAGGAGAACTGGACCTAAAACTGAAAACAAACCTACGTTTTTCAGCAAATCTTGAACTTTTCTGCATTGCTAATACCTCCATATCAAAGTAATGGTTACTATTATTTTCTAATTCTTTACACTCCAAAATGATCTGAAGGAGGTTGCCACGGCTAGAATTATTTCTTTTTTTTTCAGTCAATGTCTTCATCTTTCTGATGTCATGTTAGAGGGACAGAAAGAAATCTTTATGATAAGGGGATCATTTACTGTAGTTTTCTCTCTCATCAGTTGACAGCATTGCTGTGACTGCTTACTCTTCATTGTCAGCATCAATCCACATTTTTAATTATTTTGCTTCCTTTGATTTTCATTAGTGGCCATCACTGTTGCATAATTTTAAGCAATGTTTGAATGACAGACTTGAAAATGTGGCGGAGTTAATTGTTCTTTTCAAAGTAACAACTGTAGTTCAGTGTTCAAGTGTGAGAAACCTGACTCCTGTGATTAACAGGTGTTACCCTGGGCTGTGATGATTTGTGTTGCATTCACAGTTATAAATATTGTAGCTAGAATTAAAGCCTTTGATGTTAATCTTCTTTCCCCAACTCCAAAAGAACATGTACCATTGCAGAACTTAGTGTAGAAAAAATGCAAAATCACATACTGACAAAGTAAGAAGAGCTTGTGACAGTTTTATTAAAGGGAAAGACATTTCCATCTGAAACTTGAGCTTGAAATCTATGGCTTTGTTCAGACTCCAGGCTACATTATTTATCTGAGGTGTGATGCTGGCAATCTGTAACTGATGGGGTACATTTAAATGTCATTGTTTTCTTAATGGCTTTGTTGGGGGTATAAGTGACCTAATTAATTATTCTGCCACTGTTAGCTGTTGTGATGTAACAGATGAGACAAATGCAAGAAAGAAAGCAAACTTAATTATTAAATTATGTTTTTTATTCTGTATGTGAAGTGTTTAGGCTAGGATTGCAGGGAAGTAAAACTTTTTGGAAAGAAAAAATTTACTTTTGGGTGGAGATCATTGAGATCCACCACCTGTCTAAAAGAAAACAGCAAGCTCTGCCCAGACCTAGCCCACAGAGTCCTGATGCATGTCTGCACACACTCACACACACACTCACCCCAATCCACCAGACAATCAGAACTTTGTCCCTACTTCTTGCCATGGCTGCCAAAAAGACTTCAATACGAGGGGAATGTAACATAGTGGCCGCAAAGCATAGACTGAACTCCAAGACTATTTGACAGTATGATCTTGGCTAGAAGAGATTGCCAGCGAACGCAGAGGAGCCCTGTTCATTTAGTCTGCTTGTTGATAGTTGGGATGTGCAGTAATAGCTCAGCATGCCTACTTACTAAGCTGACAGCCTGAATCCTTCTAGCTTCTCCCATGTCTTAATGAGTTTGAACTGCAAAAAGGTTTAGATGGATAAAAGCAAATATGACAAAATAGTGTTTCTGCATAAACACAAGGCCACTGCACACAACATGTGATGGACTGTCCCAAACACCCCTCATTTAAATACATTAACTCTATGGTCTCACCACTGCAGAGAAGAGAAGATCAACCTCACAAACCGACTTCTGTCACCTAACACAAATATATCACATACTGCGACTTTCTACAGCAAACATTTCTACAGGAGTTAAACACTGGTGATTATAAAATGATGAGTTGAAACATCGTCCAGTTGAAACTCAGCGACTATTAAAAGAAGTCACCTTGTGACGCTGCCAGCTCAGCTATCTGGAATTTTGTAAATAAATCTGTCATTTGTGAATCTTGATATGATTTATACAGAACGATATGTGATGTGCTGAGTTTCAAGAATGTAACCACAGCATACCCTGCTGGAACACAGATTAATTTCAACTTATTTTCTTTAAGTTTTGTAAGTTAAGTGCTTTATGATGTGCTATAAAAGTTAGTTAATGCAGCAAGGAGACAGGATGTCTAGAGCTAGAAGTTTCTTTCTATTGTCTTGGAGAAAAGTAATTGCTAGGTTTAAAATGCAAACTGTTGTACTGCTTTATGACTTCTTAGCAGCTGCACATCTGAGAGAGATGTATTTTTAACACACAGATGTTAGTTTCTGTTAGCCTGGGAACTGAAGGCAGGTGACAAAGATGGATGTCATCCAAGCTGACCCAGCAGTAATGTTTGATATTAATTTAAGAACTCTCTCAGAGACGTACTTTGCATTTTGCGTCTTGGTCCTATCAAGAACATCCACTCATCAGCACTTGCCTTGCTCTGTAAATAAGTTATTTAGGACACAGCATCTTTTAGATATATATAGGAATATAGTAAAGATTAGTTTAGATGTTTTCTGTATTTGAGACTGTCCTGCAATGTTTTAAAATATTTCCTGTGATTCCGAACTCTGAAGTAACTGTTTTTCCGAGTATTGTCTTGTTCTTTTATTATTTATTATTAAATATATTTAAACCTATCTTTGTGGCTATTTGTGAGACATATTTAAGCTCTTAAAGTACTTGCATATGTATTTGGTGACACTGTACAGAGCACTCCTAATAGCCTGGACAACAGTAACATTATACAGTAGGACTGGCCACCCTTTGTAAGGGCCTTATAGTAGCTGATAAGTAGGAGTTGGTGGCAGTGATAACTACCTTATAGTCTGGGAAGAGGGCATAGCTAGTAAGCCTGTGCCAGCCTTCTCCATGAGTATGTGTGTGTTTGTATATAAATCAAATCTCAAATGTGTGTGTGTCAGCTATTTAGGCAGGGACATGACAAACTGGCTGGATAGAAAGGGTGCTGGAGGTCTTGGCTTGACCCCTCAGCTGAGATCTTAACCCTATTTGTGCCAGTGGGGAGTCTTATTGGGATCTGGAGAAAGAGGGAGAAACCAGTCCTAGACTGACTGGTCTCTGTGTGCTCTTAATAGAAATTGTACTTTACTGTGTGTGTGTACTTGCCATCCTCCCATTGTGTACGTCTCCACTGTTGCCAGTGGCAAGGATAGACACACCCTGACTACTGGGTCAGTGCATAGGCATCACACACCTATCCAGTAATCCTTGGAGATATTCAATACACCAGATCCACATCCTGCTTTACACAAAGAGGGGTGCTTTATTTCTAACACTATCACCACCAAGACAGTACAGTTGTGTACACTTGCCATAAATGTAGATGTTAAGGTGTATTCACTGTTGCAGTCATTACATTTGGGGGTAATCTGCTGGCAGGTTGCCCTCAGTCGGCCTGAATAACAAAGTCTTGGGTCCTGCGTCGGTTGCTGTCTCCTTTTCCATGATGTTCGTTTTTCTTGCCCCAGAGGTCAGGTGCCCCCCAAATTGGGAGCAAAAAAAAAAAAAAAAAAAAAATATATATATATATATATATATATATATATATATATATATATATATATATAAATTAAACAGAAATAAACGTAAAAGCACTTTTAGCAACCTAAACTTTATCTTCATCTAAAAGCAAATACACCACAAAGGCTTTAGTACATAGTGAAGGAAAGAAAAGTTATAGAAAAGGGGATGGCAGGTGGGTAACCCAAATTGCAACAGCGAATACACTTGAACATCTACATTTATGGTAAGTGTACACAACAGTACTATTTTCGTGTTTCACTGTTGCAGTCATTACATTTGGGTAGACTCCCAAAGCTATGGGTGGGAGGATGGAACTAAATAGCATTAGGAGTGGCTATAAGGCATAGCAGAACTGCAGTGGCAAAGCCTGCCCTGGATTTGGAGAAGAGAGGCAAATGATAATGCTTTGTGAAGGTATGAACAGAGCTCCAAGTAGCAGCCTCTAGAATGTCTTTGGTTGGAACCCCTCTGAGAAAAGCTGCTGAGGTAGAGGCAGCCCTGGTGGAATGTGACCAGATTCCCTTGGGCACAGGTTTACCATGGTGCAAGTAGCAGAAACAAATGCAGTGGCTTATCCACTTAGAAATAGTCTGCTTTGATATAGCCTTCCCCTCTGACCCTGCAGCAAATGCTACCAGTAGTTGCTCAGACTTCCTTAGAGATTTGGTCCTGTTTAAGTAGAATCTTAGTTGTCTGTGTACATCCAATGAATGCAGAATCCTCTCCTCCTTGTTCTGCGGATTTGGGTAAAATGTTGGCAGGTGAATTGTCTTGTTAAGAGCCACACTGGATACCACCTTAGGCATGAAAGAAGAATTGGTACTGAGAGACACCCTGTCCAGGTAAAGTGTAATAAAAGGCTCCCCAGCCATGAGAGCCTCTAGTTCTGAAACCCTTCTTGCTGAAGTGACTGCCAAGAGGAAAGCTGTTTTCCAAGATGGACATTTTATATCCGTAGTAGCTGCTGGTTCAAAAGGAGGCAGGGTGAGTTTTTCAGCACAAAGTTGAGGTCCCATGCAGGAGTTGGTGATCTTCTGGGAGGCCTTAGATTTTTGGCCCCTCTAAGATACTGTTTAAGCAGAGGATGAGAAAAGAGGGGAGGCTCTGTGTTGTAATGAACCGAGATGGCAGAGGCATGTATTTTTATTCAAGAAAAAGATAAGCCCTTGTCGAGCATCTCAGTCAAATATTGTAAAATCTGAGGAATATTAGGCTTTGCGGTGTCCGTTCCTTGTGCTTGGTTCCAAGCAAAGAATCGCTTCCATTTATCAGCTTAAGATTTTCTAGTACTAGGCCTTCTGGCTTCCAAAGTGACATCCATCACAGATATACTGAGAGGTGTTTGAATAATTAAATGATCAGCCATGCTGCAAGGTTCAGAGTTTGGAGCAGAGTGTGCAGAATTTGATTGTTCTGCCGAGACAGTAGATGACGTATTTGAGGCAAGCACCAAGGAGGAAGTTGAGACATATTCCTTAGAATTGGGTACCAGTGCTGGTGAGGGCAGTCCGGGGCAACTAGGATCATTTTTGTTTTTTCCTGTCTGACTTTTAGTAAGACCTTGGAGAGAAGAGGCAGAGGGGGAAAGGCATAGACTGATAGGTTTTTCCAACTGAAGGATAGGGCATCCACTTTCCATGCTTTTCTGTGATAAGTTCTTGTGCAGAATTTGTCCAGCTGATAATTTTGGGGAGAGGCAAATAGATCCATGTCTGGGCTCCCCCATTTTTGTGTTAACATGCTGAAGATATGTGGATCCAGTTTCCATTTGTGCGGGTCCACAAGATTTCTGCTTAGGTTGTCTGCCAGAGTATTTTCTTTTCCTGGCAGGAAATGAGCTTGAAGATGTATTTGGTAAGTCAAAGTGGTGTTCCACAATGCCATGGCTAATCTGCAAAGGGGATAGGAATGTGTACCCCCCGGCTTGTTTATGTACCACATAACTGTGGTGTTGTCCGTCTTTATCAGTAGTTGTCCTGGATGAAGTCCTTGAAGGCTGTCAGAGCATTCTGAACAGCTAGCATCTCTTTCTGGTTGATATGCAGATGCATTTGTTTTGGGCTCACTTTGCACTGAATGCTTCTCCCTGCCAGGTGGGCCCCTCCAAGCATAGTCTGATGTGTATGTAGTTAGGGTTTGGGTGGCAGGGGGTAGAGTGAATGACATTCCCTTGTTTTGGTGATATGTCTCTGCCCATCAAAGAAACTCCTGCTGTAAGCAGGGAATGAGAGGAATCACTGTTTCCAGACTGTGACAATGTTGACTCCATAAACTTTTTAGGTACCATTGTAGTTTCCTCATAAGTAGTCTCGCATATGGAATTAGTAGGATGCAGGATGCCATGAACCCCAAAGCCTGCAGAATTTGCCTTGCAGATAACTGGGTTTTTGTTGCCATTTGTTTGAAGTATGTCAGTTGCCTTTGTTTGTCTGGCGTAAGGTAAGCCATCTGGGCAGTTGTATTCAAGTTTTCACCCAGGCATGTAATTATTTGAGAGGGTACCAGTTGGGATTTATTTTCATTTACTGTGTACACTAGGTATGTTAGAAGCCTTTTTACAAACGCCAGATGTTCAGGAAAAGTGTCCCTGTCCTCTGAGACAGTCATCCAGATAAGGATAAATTTGTATGCCTCTGTCTGCAGAATGTAATTGCTGTTGCCTGGCACTTTGTAAAGACCCTGGGCACAGTAGATAAGCCAAAGGGCAGTGCAGAGAATTGGTAATGCAGAAAACCTGCCTTGAAGCGGAGGTACCTTCTGCATGATTCCCTTATTGGGATATGCAGGTATGTCTCAAGTCTAGATTCACTAACCAAGCGTTCCTGCCCAGCATAGGCAGTAGCTGTTGCAAAGTCAGAATTTTGAATTTTGGAATGTCCAGGAATGTGTTCAAAATCGATACATCCAGTATTGTATGCCAGGCATAGTCTTTTCTGGGTACAAGGAAAAGTCTTGAATAAAAACCTTGTCCTTTTTCCTTTTCTGGTACTGGTGGAATAGCCCCCATAACCATAAGGGACATAACTTGTTTCTGTGCCTCTGCCCACTGATTTTGTGGCAGATCTGGCCAACCTTTTGGAATTGGCAAAGTATGGAAATGAAATCTGTAGCCCTGGGATACTATGTTTAATATCCACTTCTCCTGGGTAATTAACTGCCAATTTTGAGCATGGAGTGCTAGTTTTTCCCCCAAGGGGGCTGCCAAAAGATAAGTGCTTGGTGAAGGTAGAGGGAAGTCACTGAGACCGCTTACTGTAGGGTTGTGCTTTGTTTCCTCCAGATTTGGAGGTGGAGGCACCCCATTGCTTTGACCTTTAAGAACCATGTGATTGGAATCTAGAGCCTTTTCAGCACCTGGATTTGCCTTGAATGGCTCTGTTTGACACAGGAAAGGACCAATTTTTAGTAGGCCAGTGACTACTGAACCTGGGAGGCTGCACTTGCAAGAAATCTTTTACAGTTTGCATAGATTTAGCTTCGTCTTCTATTTTCTTTAAAACCTCTTCTGCCTTATTACCAGAGTATCATGCTGCAAGGGGGCATCCAACAATTTAGCTTTAACATGATTAGGCAGATTTTACTCCTTGAGCCAGGCATGCCTTCTAATCACAGATCCAGTAACTGCGGCCCTGCAAGAGGCCTCCAAGGAATCAAAACCACATTGCAAAGTAGGCTTTCCAACCTGTTCTGCTGAATGCAATAATTACTGTAATTCTTTATTTTCCACAAAATCAGAAATCAACATAATTTTCTGTTTCAGTAAGGCCATAACATGCTGTTGATATTTCAGCATATGAAACTGTCAGTTTAAGGCCTTAACTGCCAAGGCTGCAGACATAAAAACCTTCTTTCCCCATCTATCCAGCGCCCTGGAATCTCTATCAGACGGGGTAGGATTTTTGGCTGTAGAGCTCTTTACACCCTTGGGAACCTGTGAAATAGACTTAGTATCAGAAGCAGTATTTTTGAACAGAAATTTGTGGGAGTCAGGAACCCTGTAATATCTGTCTGGCTTACTAGGAGTCAGAGGTATGGAATCAGGAGCCATGCTTGATTCCGAAAACAAATCATCAAGCATGTAATACAAGCAGTATTGCCAAAGCCCTATGCTGAGGAAGAAGGAAATCCCTAAGCCTCTTTTTTGATTCAGAGAAGTCCTGAGACTCCCAGTGAAAATGTTCTCTTAAAGTATGCAAAGTTTCTCCAAAAGAGTAATCCTCAGGAGGAGATGCAGATGGGATGGATTCTTCTGCATCAGAATCCTCAGAATGGAATAGAGAATTCCTGATCAGAAGAGGGATCAGAAGAAATGGAAACCTGATCTGAAGATTCATAATCAGTGCCTTGCCTAGGCCTCTTAGCAGGGGAGGGGGGGTTGGGAACCAGTGATCAAGGTAATTAAATCCTCAGCCATTTTGATCATCTGTTTTTAGGCACAAGGGCCTGAGCACGTGGCTCATGCGTCGGTTTTTTAGACAGAAGCTTATGATCTTGTTTTTGAGGCTGGCATCAGTTTAATATAAAAATGTTGAGGCCTGAAAACACTCTCAGAAGTCGGTGCCTGCTGAGCAGCTCTGGACCCATCCAAGGGAGAGACATCCACGGGTTCAATACTCAGAGAATCTCGCAACATACCGGACTCTGAATGGGTCTCGGTAAAGGCCTGCAACTCAAAAGTAGCGGGTATTTGGAGCTGCGAAAGCTCCAGAGTACCAGCGAACCAGCAACTGGCTTAGGAGAAGCTTAGTCAGTTTTGGACCTCGACGGTCTGTCTTTTTCTTTGCGCTTTTTGTGAACTCCGGTAGTCTGATTGCTAACCGACATTTCAGGATAATTAAATCTTGATCCAAAATACTTAAAAAAAAAAAAAAAAAAATACCGATGCTTAATAGTGCGTTGGTTAAATCTAGCACAAAACCGACAGCAAGGCACATTATGATCTGGGGCTAGGCAAGGAATACAGTACAAATGTAAATCTTTATGAGGTGTTTTCTTCCCACAAGTAATGCAATTATTAACTTTTACTGACATCGGTAAGGTGCAAGAAAAAGTTTCAACGGGGTACTTAACTTTAGTTTGAAGACTTCGGTTCTGAAACTCGAATGCGAACATTTCAGGAGTCGGCCGACCAGCACTTGCGAACTGTTTCTGCTTTGGGCACAGTGTGGCAAGAAAGACTGAAAATGGCATCAGCTGCATGTTTTATACCCCTGATGACCTGACGTCATGGAAGAGGAGACAGCAACCGACGCAGGACCCAAAACTCTGTTATTCAAGCTGACTGAGGACAACCTGCCAAGAGATTACCCCAAATGTAATGACTGCAACAGTGAAACATGAAGATTATGGTTTGCTATCTAGTAACTTCTTTATGTTAAATATGCCTACGCTGAATGCATCACTGATGACACTGCACTACCTGTATCACTTTTGAGAAATCATTCCCCTTTTGATACACTGCCACCCTCTTGGATAAACTGCAGTTCCTTCCATGGTTCCAGTTGTGCATCTAAACAAATATATCCATTTAAAACAATGCAGCTCTTCTCTACTTGTTAAATACTAGAGAAGCGATTTGCTCAACAGAAAAAAAGTATGCTAGAAGAAACTGACAATTGGTTCAGGACTACATGAACACTCTTACCAGTTCAGTTCACAGCTTAACCCTCTGTGTTATACTGCCAAACATCTTCACTTGAATGGTGTAAACATTGAAGGAACACTTGCAGTTATGAAATACTGCTTTAACCAGATTCTCTTCTGGTTTATTCTTCAAACTTAACTAGTTTTCTGTACACTATTTCTGTTTATAAGCAAGTTACCTTCAGACAAATTTCACTGGCTCACCAATAGTGAGCATCTTTACATTTATGAACTCAATTTGTTATTCTAGCTTAATGCACGTTCTAGAGCTCAGAAGAACTTATTCTACATTAATGCACAAATTCCCAGAGGGCTGTACAAGGTCATGTAGACTGCATTGAAAGAGCATGAATTATTTGGAAGACCTGCACCATTTTTGCATTCTGAAGCTAACATTTCAGGAAAGCTGTAGATCATAATCTCAGTGAGGAAGTTTTGTTAAAGTGATACATGTCAATGTGAGCTTGAGTTAAAGTCCTGGGAAGGAGTACTGGCATTTCCTTGTCAACAATGGAAAACCCAGTGGCAAATATCACAGGTTAATGTTTACTGAAGTCTAATCAGTATTCCATAATCCTAGAAAGTGGTGTTCCCAGACTGTTTATCCGAAATCTTGTGTTTTGTAACCAAAAGTGCTGTGAGAATGAGTAGTAGAAATTAATGGATTGTTTTTGTTAAATTCTAAATGCTGGAGTCTTAAGCTTGAAGTCTAGGGCTCTGTCCAAAGGACCTGAATGTGGTCTAACTGGCTAGCTAACACTGTCTATTAGTTGAAGTGCTGAATCACAGTTTGAAACTGCTAAGTAAGCAGATCCAGGTGCACTACTTTTCAGTGATATTTATGCATTTATTTGATCATAACTTACTATGCTCTCAGATGTACATACAACCTGTAGAGTGCTGCCCAATACTTTTTTAAAGATAATAGCAAAATGGAGGGTGCCCGCCCAGAAGGAGTATATGCTTGAACTGTACCTACAGGTAAACACAAAAATCTAAGTTTAAGTGATAAGATGTAGCACCTGTAATAATATAGTTTTGTCTGCATAGATATGCGAAGGTAAGCTACACAAACTGTAGGCAAATGCTTTATGGTCTTGAACATAACTATAACCTTAGTTTGCAACAATTTTCTTCGTGCAGCTTTGTTACAGAATTTCCAGTAATTTTTAATACAGTTTTAACTAAATAGACTTCCCTGCTAGTACATTTTTTTCATGCGCACTTACAAACCAATGTCTAGTGCATTCATTTGAGCTGATAAAAGTAGTTTGCACCTTTCAAATATGTGAAGAGAAGTTTGGGATTTTTTTGTTAGATACCTTCTCACCCTTCCTCCATCAATGACTGGTGACCCAGGAAGAAACTGCGGAATGCTTCCAATGTTGGGCCTCACAAGGACATGTTTCTACATCCTTATAGCCTGGCAAAAGTACAATGTATTTCTAACAGCTAGCTCTTCCCACTGGGCATTTTATGCCAGAACGTGACCTCTGGCCACAATAAATCCAGAAGCTCCCCCAAAATGTGAAATGACAAAAGTCCCCCCCCCAACATTCAAGGTGGACAAGTTAAAAATTATATCAGTTGCTCTTACCCTCTGGCAGACCGTTCGTGCTCAAGTCTTTTACTTCACAGTCGGGGCTTCAGTACCCTGTGCCAATACAAAGTACAGTTTTGTAGCTACCATAAATGTAGATGTTCGAGTGCTAATACAGCTGCAGTCATAACAGATGGGTTTTCCTGCCGTCAGGCGGGTCCTCGGTCAGTCGAAATCCAAAGTCTAGGTCCGGCGTCGGATGTCGTCACTTCTTCCCTGACGTCAGTGCGACAGGGGTATAAAAGAACCAGCCAACGCCATTTTCTTTAGTTTTTCTTGCCCCAGATGTCAGGTGCCCCCAGAAGGCAGGCAAAACATAAATTTATGTAATAATGCAAATGCAATATAATCAAAAAACAGTAGTTGCAAGCAAATACACCATAAAAGAATACCCCAATGAGGTTGTTATGAGGAGGTGTTAGCCATTAGGCCTGTCCCAAGAGGGGAAGGAGGGAGGGAAACCTGGACTGCAGCTGTATTAGCACTCGAACATCTACATTTATGGTAGGTACAAAACTGTACTATGTTCATCGTGCATACAGCTGCAGTCATAACAGATGGGTAGAATCCCAAAGCTAATAAAGGGGTGGTAGGCACTAAGTGGAACTAGGAGGAGCCAGGATGCCCTGCAAGACTGCAGTGGCAAAGCCCGCTCTAGTTTTGGAGTATAATGGTAGGTGATAGTGCTTGGAGAAAGTATGTACAGAACTCCAAGTGGCTGCTTCCAAAATATCTTTGGTAGGAACTCCCCTGAGGAAAGCTGCAGAGGTAGCTGTGGCCCTTGTGGAGTGAGATCTGATGCCTGTAGGTACAGTTTTACCATGAAAGGGGTAACAAAAGTGTATGCAGTGGGCTATCCACTTTGAGATTGTCTGTTTGGAAATAGGCTTCCCTTGAGCACCTGTAGCATAGGACACAGAGTTGCTCTGATTTTCTGAAAGGCTTTGTTCTGTCCAAATAATAACGGAGCTGTCTGTGAATGCCCAAGAAATGTAGTAGTCTCTCCCTTTTGTTTTGTGGATTAGGGTAAAAGGTATGTAAGTGGATAGCCTGATTCAAGGCTACCCTGGATACTACCTTTGGCATAAATGAAGGATTGGTTCGTAAGGAAACTATGACCTGATGGAAAATGATGAAAGGCTGCACAGCCATGACGGCTTGTAGTTCCGAAACCCTGCGAGCTGAGGTGATAGCTAGAAGTAAGGCTGTTTTCCATGACAAATATTGCAGATCTGTTGAAGCAGCTGGCTCAAAAGGAGGCAGGGTTAGTTTTTCTAGAATGAAATTGAAGTCCCAAAGCAGGTACTGGTTACTTCCTTGGGGGTTTTATATTCTTAGCCCCTCTGAGGAACTGTCTTAAGAGAGGGTGAGAGAATAAAGAAGGATCAGTGTTGTACTCTGCAGAAATGGCTGAGGCATGGATTTTGATGGAGGAGAATGAAAGTCCACTGCTTAGCAGCTCGGCTAGGTACTGTAGTATGAGGTAAATTCAGTATTCCAGGATTCTGACCCTTTTTCTGATTCCATGCACAAAACCGTTTCCATTTTGCGGAGTAGGCTTTTCTAGTAGAAGGCCTTCTGGCCTCCAAAATGACATCCTGCACCTCCTTGGAGAGTAGGGTCTGCTGTGAATTTAAGGAATCCTCCATGCGGCTAGATTGAGTGTTTTCAGCTGAGTGTGAAGAGTTTTGAAGTTGTGCTGATTCAGTAGAAGAGGCATTAGAGGCAGGATCCATGGTGAGGAAATGCATCAGGCTCCTCAGGAGTGGGTACCAGTGTTGTCTTGGCCAGTCTGGAGCAATGAGAATCATATTTGGTCTGTCTGCTCTGGCTTTTAATAGAACTTTGGGCAGCAGTGGAAGAGGAGGAAAGGCATAAACCGTCATTGTTGTCCAACTGAAAGAGTGCGTCCACTTTCCAGGCCTGTGGATGAAAGGTCATTGAGCAGAATTTTGTCAATTGGTAATTTCTGTGGGTGGCAAAGAGATCTATGTCTGACCTTCCCCATGCTTGAATTATCATTGTAGAAAATTGAGGATGCAACTTCCATTCGTGTGGATCTGTCATATTTCTGCTCAGGTTGTCTGCCAGCATGTTTTCCTTGCCTGACAGGAACTGTGCTTGAAGTTGGATTTGTAATTCCAGAGCCATGTTCCAAAGAGACATGGCTAGCCTGCATAGGGGTTATGAATGGGTTCCTCCCTGTTTATGTACCACATCACTGTACTGTTGTCTGTCCTTATCAATAGCTGGCCTGTATGCAGTAGGTCTTTGAAAGCCATAATAGCATTTATTACTGCTAGCATTTCCTTTTGATTGATGTGTAGGTGCTTTTCTTTTTGCGACCATTTTCCCTGAATGCACCGATCTGTCATGTGCGGCCCCCAGGCGTAGTCAGAGGCGTCTGTTGTGATGACTTGATTTGCTTGAGGTTTGCAGAATGGGAGACCTATGTTTCTTTGGCATGCTTGAGCCCACCACAGAAATTCCTTTTGAAGACATGGAATCAGTGGCATGATTGTTTCCAAACTGTGGCTGTGTTGAGACCATAAGTTTTTTAGGTACCACTGAAGTTTCCTCATATACAGCTTTGCACATGGGATTAGCAGGATGCAAGATGCCATGAATCCCAGAGCCTGCAGGATTTTCCTTGCAGTCAGCCTGGTGAAGGTTGCCAGTTTTCTAAAGTATTGAGTTAATTGCCCTTGTTTCTCTGGCGTGAGGTAGGCCATCTGGGTGTTTGTATCCACGCTGGCACCCAGGAAAATTATTGTATGAGAGGGTATTAGTCTTGACTTCTTTTTGTTGACTCTGTATCCCAGAGATTTCAACAACATTATTACAAACGCCAGGTGTTTCAGAAGAGTGTGTTTGCTGTCCGCTTGGATCAGGCAGTCATCCAAATATGGGTATATCTGTATCCCTTGAAGTCTGCAGAAGGCAATTACTGATGCCAGGCATTTCGTGAACACTCTGGGTGCAGTAGATAAGCCAAACGGCAATGCAGAGAATTGATAATGGGATGAACCTGCAAGAAATCTGAGGTATCTTCTGCAATCTTGTCTGATTGGGACATGCAGGTATGCCTCCTTGAGGTCCAATGTTACCAGCCAAGACTCCTTGCCCAGCATGGGAAGAAGCTGCTGTAATGTGAGCATCTTGAACTTTGGTACGAGTAAATATGTGCTTAGGATGGATAGGTCCAAAATAGGTCTCCAATCTTTGCCCTTCCTTGGTACCAGGAATAGTCTGGAATAAAAACCTTGACCCTGTTCTTGTGCAGGTACCTTTTGAATAGATTTCATGTCCATGAGAGGTGAAATTTGTTTTTGTGCCTCTGCCCTTTGATTGTGTGGCAGGTTTGGTATGCCTCTCATTTTTGGAGGGTGTGAAAGTGGAATCTGTAGCCTCTATCTATAATGTCCAGGATCCATTTGTCTTTTGTGACAATATGCCAATTTTTCGAAAATAATGCCAGTTTTCTGCCTAAAGGTGCTGCCATTTGAGCCTTGCTTGGCATGAAAAGAGGAAGTCATTGGGTCTGCTTTCTGAATGGCTGTGAACTATCCTCACCCCCTCTTGGTGTAGGTGTTTGCCATTGTCTGCCTCTAAATGATCCTTGAGATTGCCCTCTACCCCTCGGGCGCCTGTATCTACCTCTTTGAGGTCTGTCCATGGCTGGAAAGGACCAATGTTTTGAAGGCCAATTTCTGCTGAAGCGTGGGGGTTGTACCTGTAGGAAATCTTTCACTGTTTGCATTGATTTTGCCTTTTCCTCCATTTTCTTTAATACCTCCTCAGCTTTAACACCAAACAATACATCATTTTGAAGAGGTGCATCTAGTAATTTAGCTTTGACATGATCTGGTAAGCTTTGCTCTTTGAGCCAAGCATGTCTACGTATGACTGATCCTGTAACAGCAGCTCTACATGAGGCCTCTAAAGCATCAAAACCACATTGCAAGGTATGTTTACCCACTTGCCCTGCACTATGCAACAAATCCTGAAACTCCTTCAAGTCTGGTTGTGACATTTTGTTTTTCAACTGAGATAACAAAAACTGTTGATACTTTAACATATGGAACTGACAGTTTAATGCCCTCATGGTTAAGGTGGCCGAGGTGTATACCTTTTTCCCCCACCTTTCTAAAGCTCTGGAATCACTCTCTGAAGGTAATGGATTTTTGGCAGTGGAGGCCTTAATTCCCTTGGGACCCTGTGAAATAGTTTCTGGGTCAGCCACATGGCTTTTGTATAGGAATTGGTGTGAATCAGGAACCCGGTAATACCTGCCAGGCTTGACTGGAGCTGGAGGTAAAGAATCTGGGTTAAGGCTGGCCTCTGAATACACATCTAGTATGTCTATGACAGGAGGTATAGCCAGAGGCCTGCGCTGAGGGAGCAAGAGGAAATCCCTGAGCCTTTTCTTGGAGTCAGAGTACTCTTGGCCTTCCCAGTGGAAGAGTTCCCTCAAGGTATGCAAGGTTTCCCCAAAGGAGTAATCCTCAAGGGGGGAGACAGAGGGAATGGACTCCTCTGCATCAGAATCTTCGAAAGGGGAGTAAGAATGTTCCTGGTCCTCAGAATTTTT